>NC_064263.1:26164500-26472500 GCF_003254725.2 Canis lupus dingo
TTTTACATTTAACTGTTTTTGAAACAGCTGCAGTGTTTTCCAAAGGGCAGTACTATTTTACATTTTTGTCAGCAGTATATCAGGGTTCCAATTTCTCCACAGCCTTGCCAACATTTGTTATCGGCTGCCCTATTTATTAAAGACATTCTAGTGGGCGGGGAATGAATTGAATTTTCCTAATGACTAATGGTGTTAAGCATCTTTTCACATTCTTGTTAGCCATTTTGTATAACTTCTTTGATGAAATGTGTTTCTTGGATCCCTGGGTGGCGCAGCGGTTTAGCGCCTGCCTTTGGCCCAGGGCGTGATCCTGGAGACCCGGGATCGAATCCCACGTCGGGCTCCCGGTGCATGGAGCCTGCTTCTCCCTCTGCCTGTGTCTGCCTCTCTCTCTGACTATCATAAATAAAAAAAAAAATTAAAAAAAAAAAGAAATGTGTTTCTTTTGCCCGTTGTTTTCTTAATTTTATTGTTTTAGTGTTATATTTAATCCTCTGATCTTTTTTTTAAGATTTTATTTACTCATGAGAGACAAACAGAGAGAGGCAAAGACATAGGCAGTGGGAGAAGCAGGCTCCTGGCGAGGAGCCTGGTGCAGAACTCGATCCCAGGACCCTAGGATCACGACCTGAGCCAAAGGCAGATAGATGCTCAATGGCTGAGCCACCCAGGTGTCCCAAGTCTATGATCCTTTTGAGTTATTTTTCTTAAAAAAAAAAGATTTTATTTATTTATTCATGAGAGACACACAGAGAGAGTCATAGACATAGGCAGAGGGAGAAGCAGACTCCCTCCAGGGAACCTGTTGTGGGACTCGATTCCAATTCCAGGACTCTGGGCTCACGCCCTGAGCTGAAGGCAGACGCTCAACCACTGAGGCACCCAGATGTCCCTTGAGTTAATTTTCTATAGAAGTTAAAGGGATAAGTTCACCTATTTTGTATATGGATTAATCAGTTATCCCAGCACATTTGTTGAACAGACTATTCTTTCCCTCCAATGAATTGCCTTAGCACCTTTGTAAAAAATCAATGAAATATAAATATAAGGATTTATTTCAGGACTCAGTTCTGATCCATTAATCTCTATGTCTATCCTTATGCCAGTACTACTGCTGAGATCTTAATATGGAAAATTCTTAATATATTCGGCAAGCTAATGACTCCTAGAGAATTTGAGGATGACCAACTCCAAAAAGTAGGACTTAGACTAGTATTCTCACATACGGCTCAGAAACAACACACTAGGTTTTTAATAAAGTATGTTGGCTTGAGGGATGCCTGGGTGGCTCAGTGGTTGAGTGTCTGCCTTTCACTCAGGGCATGGTCCTGGAGACCCAGAATCGAGTCCCACATTGGGCTCCCTGCATGGAGCCTGCTTCTCCTCCCTCTGCCTATGTCTCTGCCTCTCTTTTTGGGTCTCTCCTGAATAAATAAAATCTTTAAAAAAAAATGTATGTTGGCTTGAGTTGATACTAATCTTTTTTTTAAGATTTTATTTTTTTATTTAAGAGAGAGAGAGAGAGAGGGTAGGGGCAGAGGGGGAGGGAGAGGAAGAGAAATGTCAAGATTTTGAGCTGTGCTAGGAACCGAACCCAAGGCTCAATCTCATGACCTGAGCTGAAACCAAGAGACCAGCGCTCAGCCAACTGATCCACCCAGGCCCAAGGTGATAATAATCTTAAATTTCAGTAATCCTAACACATCTATAAATAAGTCACATTTGTAAGTAAATAGTATCACTGGTTCTGTAGAAAATGCAATACATCAGTTGGCCTTGTTTACAAGACTATGTACGTAGGATGGCGGCCAGTGGAATTTCCCACTTTTCATGTCAATATATTTCTTTGCAGAGATTCAAAGAGCTGGTTCTCTTTCTTACCTGAACCTAACTGAAAAATTAAAAAAAATTTTTTTTTGAAAAATTAAATTTGTAACACAGCCATGCCAGAAACAAACTGACCATAATAGCATAACATGTTAGGTCTTTTGACAAACTGTTCTGATTCTTCTCTCCTTTCAAGAACTTGTTAGCATTGTTTTCCTGGTTTCCTTGAAGTTCCTCATGGTCATGAACTGATTTGGCCATCAAAATTAGTGTTGGGTGGAACTTTTAAAAGTCTATATGGAATTCACCAAGTTTCCTATTCCTGTCTCACAGAAATGTGCCACCAGGTGGAGGCTCCCAAGGCCTTGGTCCCTGAGTGACATGTAGGGTATCCTGGATTCCCCACAGTAAGCACTGCAGCTTGAATAAGCTTTGGTTGTTTTGGAAATATTTGAGGTGTTACTATAACATAACTTAGCTTGTTATAACTGCTAAAAACTAGACTTACTGTGAAAGCACTGCCTAAAAATCTGTCAGATTGTTGGTTTGTAACCTGCTCTTGGAGTCTAGGTTTGGGTTCCGTTCTTGGTTCTGCCAGACCAGCTCAGGCCCAGCTTCTCTGGTCAAGTATGAGGTCCATTATCCCTTCAAGATACACGCATTTTCCCACTCCATGGGGCAAAGGGCTTGTTCTCAAGAACCAGATAGCCTGAGGTGGAATCTCAGCTTTTATGCAGAAGTTTTAGCCATATTTTTTACCTTATGTGGCTGTTTCCACACATGTGCAACATGTATCTATAGCCTAGAGCAATAAATATAAATCATTTAGGACAGTGCTTGGTAGATAGTGCTTTGTGTATTAGGTGTTAGTGAAGAATGGCTCTTACTGGCCCCTCTTCACCTCTACCCAGCCATCCATCCAGAACATTCTGGGCTCTCCCATTCCCCCCTTTCCTATGAGAGAGCTGAGCACTGGGCAAAAACAGCCCTGGAACACTTGGGTCCAATTCAAATGATAAAACTCTGGGCCTGGCTCTGGATTAAAGCTGTAGTAAAAAAAAAAAAAATGAAATTGAGAGCTATGAATATGTCCTAGGTTACCAGAACAGTTAAACGTCTATATAGTTCAGAGTATCAGAACTGGAAACTGACCAAGTCTCACTGGCTTCAATCAATGGCAATTGGGAAGCAAAAGTCACATTCCCACCCACACCCAAATAATTCATGTGATACACGGTGGTTGCCTGGTTTATTCCTTGGCCAACAAACAGGAAGTAAATAGCTAGGAGCTGTGGGGCCCAAACAGAGCAGGGCTGTGCAGGTATCAGGAGATAAAAGGAGCTCAGCTAAGTAGCCAGAGCAGCATCAGGGCCAGGCTGAGCAAGGGAGGCCCAAGGACACAGTGCGTAGCCTCACTCATGGCCCTGGCATAGAACCTCGCCACCTCCTCGTTGGGGTTGCCCTGGGCCGGGTCAAACCACATCTGGATGCAGCGGCCGCTCCCTCGGCTGTAGTTGCTGACTTTGTAGGAGTGACTCCAGATTTCACTGCACAGAGCAGCAGATGTGGGGAAGTAGAAATGGAAGGGGTGGCAGGCAGCTCCCTCTGGACACTGGTTATACCCTGTAGGGAAGATGAGAACTTTCAGCCACTAGGCCCAGAACTAGCTTCACTTCCCCCAAGCCCACAGCCTCAAATATTCATATACCAGCTCCACACCCCACACCTCCAGATCTCTCCCTCCCTGCCTGGCCCTGGCCCTCACCTGAGGTCCAGTTCCAGCCCTTGTGCCAGTTGCTCTTGCAGGTGTAGGAGGTGCGGCAGTCCTGCCACCATTGCTCACAATCCTCTTTGCACAGGGGCACATGCAGGATGCGCTCCTTGCGCCAGCTCTGATTTACCTGGGAGAGGTCAGGAGGGGAAAAGGGCTCAGGATTCTCAGCAGCTCAGAAGAGACCCAGAGCTGGAGAAGCAGCCTGAGGAGGTGTCTGGGAAGCTCAATTCCTCTATAAAGTTGAGGGGTCCAGGAGGGACACTCATACCTCCTGAATCCAGGGCCCCAGGTTGGGGGAACACTCATATAGGCAGGTGTCCTGGATGAAGTGCTTTTTGCAGGCAGGTGTCATAGATCCGCAATGGTTCCAGTTAAATCTGTACAGGTAGGAAATATCCTTATGGGCTTCCCGGCTGGTGTTGGCAAAGCAGCAGGAATTCTTCTTCCAGGGGCTGCACTGGGTGGGGAAGACACAGAACTAACTCCCACGCCCAGCACAGCCATAATGTCCCCACATACAGTCTCTCCCTTTTTATTTTACTTAAAGATTTTATTTATTTATTCATGAGAGACACACAGAGAGAAGCAGAGACACAGGCAGAGGGATGGGCAGGCTCCATGCAGGGAGCCCGACGTGGGACTTGATCCCGATACTCCAGGATCATGCCCTGGGCAGAAGGCAGGTGCTTAACCACTGAGCCACCCAGGGATCTCCAGTCTCTCTCTCCCGTTTTAGTCTTTGATCCCCCAACACAGTCAGTCTTTCAGGGAAATGCTTGCCATCGGGGGAAATGCATGCTCTTTGGGGGAAGTGCAGGCATTACAAAATTCATTAATTCAAATCTTTGTTGAGCTCCTACTTACTCTAACCCAGAAACTGGAGACATGACGACGAATACTTACTTATCACAGCATAACTGCTTTGAAAAGAGATTAAGCAGGAGAGAGGGATGGGGAATTGCAGTTTTCTAGAATGGTCAGAGAAGCCTCACTAAGAAGGTAACAAAAGACCTGGGGGTCAGTAGCAAGTCAAATAAACTGGAACCTCAGAACAGATCCAAAACACTGAACGAATATAAACCTGTAGCTTAGAACTCAGTATAAAAACAAAATATTGGGCAGCCCGGGTGGCTCAGTGGTATAGTGCTGCCTTCCGTCCAGGGTGTGGTCCTGTAGTCTCAGAATCGGGTCCCATGTCTGGCTCCCTGCATGAAGCCTGCTTCTCCCTCTGCCTGTGTCTCTGCCTCTCTCTCTCTCTGTCTCTTATGAATAAATAAATAAAATAAAAAATAAAAACAAAATATTAAAACGGTGCATTTTATTTATTTTTTTCAGAGCGGAATGCTCACACACATGCACAAAAGGTGCAGGCCGACTAGAGGGCAGAGGAAGGAGAGAGAGAGCCCCAGGCAGGCTCCACACTCAAGAGCCAAGTTCCACCCAGGGCTGGATCTCAGACTCTGATATAATGACCCCAACTGAAATCAAGAGTCGGAGCCTCAACTGAGTCATCAGGGTGCCCCTAAAATGTGCATTTTAAAAACAATGTATAGAGGGCTCAGTGGTTGAGCATCTGCCTTTGGGCTCAGGTTGTGATCCCAGGGTCCTGGGATTGAGTCCCTCATCAGGTTCCTCCCAGGGAGGCTGCGTCTCCCTTTGCCTATGTTTCTGCCTCTCTCTGTGTCTCTCATGAATAAATAAAATCCTTAAAAATAAAATAAAAACAATATAATAGGCTGAAGAAGTTAGTTAAGTTACATCATCACTTAGCTGCAGGCTCACTGATTCAAAGCTGTGCGATCATTATCTGCCAACGAGGTCAAAATGAACATTTATATATTGGAATGCATTTTGCAAGCAGCTTCCCTTTTGTGTTTTCTTTACAGTTATGGCATGATATTGATTTTTTTTAAACACATAAACAGGTTCAGGATATTAAAGGGGTTGTGGTAAAATAATTGGCATTGAAAGGAGACCTCATTCCAATAAAAAGGTCAGGAGAAATGTTTGCTAGATGTGTGAATCTTGGTGCCTCACACCCAGCCTCGTGCCTGTGAGAAATCCATTTTTCTTGAGCTGTTTGGGGCTGGCAGAAAAGAAGCCACGAGGTGCTGTGTGCACTTTCTCAAGATTCTCAAGAGGGGTCAGTTCCGGTCTGAACTCTGAAATCAAAATCAACCTGGGATGGGTTTCTCCAGTGTCCGTTTCTCAGGTTCCACTCTGGACATGCTTCCTGGTTTGTGTAATGTGAAACCCAACTACCAAGAGCTGATCTGTTGGCATTGTACTGACAACATTGGGCACATGGTGAGCGGTAAGCAGATAGTCCCCACAGTAGTACACCCAAGGCCTCTCAGGTGGTCTCCCTGCCTCCACCACGGAAGGGCTTTGATGCTTCTATCTTCCACTTTCCTCTTCCTGAGTCAGCTCTCCCCACTCCAGCCAGGCCCTCCACTCACCTGCTTATGCAGCCCGTCCTCCGGGCTTGGCTTTTCCTTGTGGTGCTTGGCGTCCATACAGACATTGAGAAGCTCAGTTCTGGGCCGCGCTGTCCATACTGCGGCCACCCCCACCAGAAGGAACAGCACCTGCGTTGTCACCAGCTGGGCCATGTCTCTGAAGGAAGAGCTGTGGTCTGTGGCACCAAGGAAAACAGAGGTGGGGCCTTCAGGTGAGTAGAAACAGCCCCGGTGGGTGGAGTCTCCAGAAAGCCGGGGCCTGGTCCCGCCCCATCCCTACCCCTGAGTCTTCCCAGCCTCAGTGAAGGGTGGGATGAGACACCACCCTCCCACCCCCCAACCCCCCAGGTGCTTGTGTCACTCAAGTTACTGACTTCTTCAGGTGGATGAGATCAAGTGTTGAAACTAAGAGATGGGATTTGGGCAAAATAGCCAGGAGATTGACGTAGGTCCACAGTCCCTTGTTTGAAATCCTTGGAGGCAGATGTTTCAGAATTTAAAATATTTGGGATTTTGTAAAAGGTAATACAATTTACACTCACTCAACAATCAAGCACATTCTGGTGGTAAAAGTTACACTGGTAGGATAAATAAAAACTATAATAACCTCACATTAATTTTCAGGTCAGATTTTAACCAAATGACTTTGTACAAACTTTGATATTAATCTTAGTTTTGGAGCTCCAGATAAGCTATTTATTTAAACAAAACAAAATAAAACAAGGGGCTCCTACGAGGCTCAGGCACTTAAGCGACTGACTCCTGATTTCAGCTCAGATTGTGATCTCAGGATCATGAGATGGAGCCCTGAGTTAGGCTCCGCAGTGGATGGGAACCTGCTTGGGATTTTCTCTCCCTCTGCCCCTCCCCCTGGGTCTGGAAAAAACAAAAACAAAACAAAAACTTCCAGCCTTGGTTCCAGCCCTTTGCAGCCTCATCCTTTGGTTTCTCCCAGAGGTCCTGTGACCTGGGGAATGTCACAGGGCACAGAGGGCTGGGGGTGGGTGTGGGCAGCCAGCTGGACAGCTTCCAGGCCTTGGGAGGTTCCTTGCCTCCCCCTCCCCCTGCCCCAGAGCCAGCCTCCCTTCCACCCATGCAGGCCCTCAGCCCTCTGAGCTGAGACACTGAACCTTGGGAGGTGACCCACTGTTCCCTCACCATGCAGGTCACCGGGCTCCTGGGCTCTCCTAAAATTTGGCATTTGTTTCCCACAGCTCCCAAAAGCATATGCGCCCTTCTGCTCAAAGTTGCCTTGTCTCCCCAGTGCCCCACGTCCTGTGGAACTCTGGCTTCTTCCTGGGCAGGGCCTGAGCTGACGGCCACCTCTGGGCTGACTGCCCACCAGGGCTCATGGAACCAGGGACTAAATTCCCGCCTCACCCCCCTCGCCCCTCACCTTCCTGCCATCCAACATCCTGCTACTCTATTCCAGTGTTCGCTCATTCTTTCACTTGCTAATCCGTTCCTTCCAGGATCCAATTATCCTTCTCATGACCCAATCACTCACTGATGGGCGAAAGCATAGGACCAATCTGTACTCTCTGGCACACCAGGTGACTCTTTGGATCAGGTTCTTGGGGGAAACAGCCTGGCAGTTGAGAGCACAGGGGTCCAGATCAACCAGCCCACCATCTCAGCCCTAACACTCCATCTCTCCCTTGACCTTGGGAGAAAATAACTCAAATTAATCTTGGGCTTTAGTATCCTCATCTAAAGGTTAAATGTGGGGAGAAATCCCCAACAAAGGAGAGTCAGCTGGGTACAGATTGTGCCATCAGTTGGCAGAGGTTAAAGGATGAGCCCCCTGTCATGCAGTAGGGAACACCCAAGCCTGATTCAAGCCCCTCGAGTCCGAGTCCGGAGCTCCTTCAGCTTTGTCCTCTGCACCCTCACTGTGCTGAGATTCTTATGCAGCAGCTGATGTGGAGTACCGGGGGATGCCTGGGGTGAGGGCTCCGTGGGCCCACCTGGTTGGTGGGTGGTTTACCTCCCTGCACTTGCTTTCTAGAGGCAGAGCTCTCTTCTCCCAGCAAGCTATGCCACTCTGCAAGCCACTCCCCACATTCCTTCCTAGTCTCAGCTTCAGATCTCAGTGCAACTCTCCCCCCCAACCACCATCATCTTCATCACCCAGAAGACACACACCCTAGAACCCCAGACTTGAAGGACACTAAAAACTCAGCACTGTGCTAAAAGGCAAGAGCCCACTGGTTCTAGTTTCAGGGGTGGACTTGGTTAATTTAACCTTGGGCAGCCCCTGCTCTGCCCTCAGCCTCTACTTTTGGGTTGTCTGGGATTTGGGCAAGGTGGATCCTCCTGGTTCAGCAAATTCTTTAACACATGCTGGGAGTACCTTGGGGTGTGCTGCCTCTACTGAAGGGGTAGGGAGTGGCATACCTGGGAGAGGAAGTGGTTCCTGGTCTGGCTCAGGCTTCTGCTCCACTCTACAGTTCCCCTTGTCCTACTCCGGGGCACAGCTGAGGTTTAGTGGCCTAGGAGACAGGCAGTAGGGAATGTGGCCCAGGAGCAGAGCCTGGCACTGGACGAAGGCCTCTCAGCAGTTAATTATTGCACCTTAATTATTGTGGGCACTAGCCAGACCTCCATGGGACATGGGTCGGTGGGAGGGAGTGGATTAATAGTGCAGGCCTAAAGCCAGTCCCCTGGCCCCGCTTATCCCATTTTCTCCCCCAAACTCAGGTCTGATAAAATCTTGCAGCCTGAGTTGCTGGGATTCTTTAAACTAATCTGTCCACTTCCAACCCCCTGTCCTTATACAGATGAGAATGAGATCCAGAGAATCAGGACAGAACCAATTGCAGGGCAAGAGCTGGAGTGTAGGCTTCTAAGCTCCCAGGCAGCTGTAGAGAGTACAGACCTCCACAGTCCCCAATGTATAGATCCACCAAGTCCTCCAACCTCATCAGCCCCAGGCATCACCCACCTCCAGCGGTAAAATCAGAGGTGCAGAAGCCTAGAGGTTCAATTGCTCTGGGGGCCCCAGACCCCCTGCCTTCCCCCCCTGCACCCACCCACACGGGTATCACTTCTACAGCATCTGAGAGTCTGGTCTCCTGTTAGACCCCTCCCACCACTCCCACTCCAGCCAAGCACAAACCTTCCTTTTACTGCGGTGGTACCATTTTTACTGTGGCCGCCCCACTGGGTAGGGAAAGGGAAAAAGGGGAGGAGCACACTTGAGCAAGAGGGAATGCGTTTTGTCCCCATTCCTGTGTGCAACCCAGGGAGAAGTGGTTGTAGAGGTGAAAGCCCAGGGGAGGGGAACAAGTTGGATACAGATGTGGGAGCCATCAGCCTATGGTCAGCAATAAGAGTTTAAGGAAGATGGGGCCTTAGCACCCTGGGACCATGGAACAGGAAGGGGAATGGGCTTGCTGGAGAAGCAGCCAAGCCCTGAAGGGCCTGCAAAGAAATGGACTCCTAGGAGACCCCGGACTCATGCCCACCCTGCTCGGAGCCATCCTTACTTGAATCCTGTGACAAGCAGGAAGGGTTACAACCACAGAAGACCTCAGCAGGTGAAGGGCCATCGGACCCCTCACGTCTCTCTTCAGGCTTTATAAAACCAGGGAGCCTACTGTGGATTGGAGAAAGACCAGAGACCTAAGAATGCCCGAAGGTGGGAACTCCTCCAGAAGGAATTTGCACCTACCCAGCATCCTCCACCCCTGCCCTGGGGACTGATCATTAACTGGGCTGGAGCCCCCCCCCCCCCCCCCCCCGCCTTAGGGAGTAAAGGTGTGGGCCCCCCGAGTGCTTTAAAAGTCACCAGCTAATGGGAGATGAGAATGAGGGTGGAGGTTGTTGTTTTTTTTTTTTTTTTTTTTTTTTGTTTAATTCATGAGAAACACAGAGAGAGGCAGAAACACTGGCAGAGGGGGAAGCAGGCTGCAGGGAACCAGATGCAGGACTCGTCCTAGGACCCTGGGATCTCGCCCTGAGCCAAAGGTGGTAGACGGTCAACCACTGAGCCACCCAGGCGCCCCTTGAAGGTGGAGTTCTGATCTGTGGGGAGTCTCTGTCTTTGATGAGCTTCAAGCCTTCCTCTGACTCTGGGATCAGTGTGGAGGCTATCTGACCAGCAGGGTGGGGCAGGGTGAAGCAGCCACCTTTGAGCCCATCCTGAGAATTACCTGCCTGGACCGGACTTTTAATATCAGCAAGGTGAGCCATCGGCATCCTGTAGACCCCAATCTGTAGGCTGTGACCAGACAAAGATAATAGGAAGGTGTTTGATCTGCGCAGGTGGAGGTCCCAGGCTGCCGGGAGTGGGGGTGGGCAAAACTGGAGCTTTTCCAGAGTCCTGCTAGCCCGTCACCTATTTTCTTAACTGTGGAAACTGCAGCTCCCAGAGAGCCAGGGGAGGCTACACTTCGGATCTGAGTCCCATTCCAAGCCAGATTTCTTCCAGGAAGAAAGAAAAGCTCTGTGAGAGGCCCTCAGGGCATCAGCCTAAGGATTGCAAATCCATTGTTTCTCCTCTGGCCTCAGTTCCTGCCCTTGCCCTCTTAACTTCTAGTTCAGCCACCTAGAAATTTCTGCTTCTACTTCCATCCCGGGAAGACTTTGTCCTTGCTGAGCCCTCTCCTTGGAATGCTCTTCCTCCTACCAATTTCTGCTTTGCAAACGACTCTTCTGGAAGCCTACTCTAACCTCCCTGGCTCTTATAGACTTCTCGTGAGTGTATGTTTTGTTAGGTAATAAATAGCATATGATAAACACAGTAGATATTTGTACAAAGGGACAAGAGCGATGTGATAAGAAAGTGCCTGGATGACCTCTTTTGGTTGGGTGGTCTGAAGTCATGTTAGTGGGTAGTCGTAGGTTGAAATTTAAGTGGCTACAAGGAGCCAGCCTGCAGGGGACAAAAGAACATTCCAGGAACACAGAGAATTGCTGGAATAAAGGTGCAAAGTGAAAAGTGAATGGAGCTCACCTCTGCGGTGTGCAAGGGGAACGATTGGAAATGAGCTCTAAGTCGTCTATAGGGATGGAGAGCAGGGCTTTCTATGCCACTGAAGTTTTTTTCCAACAGATACCATGAGAAAGCATTAAAGGGTTGGAGGAGAGGGGCTGTCACATAATAAGACATTTTTGGTGTGTGTTTTACTTTTTAAAGAATGTCCGTCAGTTAATGAAACTCATGGGAGCCAGTTTGATATGAATAGGATAGCTCCAGTTCTCAAATATCTGCCTTTATTATACTTACAAATTACAAAGAGGAAAAAAGTAGTGGAGAAACCTGATGGACCCAGTCTTAACCAGATGGTTAGTTCAAATGGGTGAACTCACCACCCTATGCCTTCTGTTATGATACACTGAGAAGGACATGGTATTGCTTTGGGCGTATTTGTGGCCAAAGTGTATAACCTCAATCTAATGAGAAAGAAACCGATAAACCCCAAATAAGGGATATTCTACAACATAACTGGCCTGTGCCTTTTAATAATGTCAAGATTATAAAAGAACCCCCTCCCGGGGAACCTGGGTGGCTCTCAGTGGTTGAGTGTCTGCCTTTGGCTCAGGTCAAGTCCCACATCAGGTTCCCCATGGGGAGCCTGCTTCTCCTTCTGCCTGTGTCTCTGTTTCTCTTTGTGTGTCTCTCATGAATAAATAAATAGAAGCTTAAAAAAAAAACACCTCTCCCTCAAATATCCATCAGTAGGAAGCTGAGTTAAATGTGACATGTACTACGTAGACTGGAATATTGCCCAACAATTGAAAAGAATGAGCCAAATCTCAATAGATCTATAAGGAAGATCTCAAAAACTGTGTTCTCATGATAAGACACATGGCAAATGAAATCTACACCAAGCTGGCCTTTTCCCACTCATTAGTTTAGCAAAAAATCAGCTTAGTAGGAAATCAAAAGTTTGACAAGGTTGTGGGGAAACAGGCACTCATATATCGCTGGTGGAGGAGCCACACTGATACAACCCCTGTGAAGTTGTAACTATCAAAATTATAAATCCATATACTTCTTGACCCAGCAATCCCTTTTCTGGAATTCAAGTATGACATCCTACTACGTGTAAGAGTATTCACTGCAGGGGCGCCTAGGTGGCTCAGTCTGTTGAGCACCTAACTCCTGGTTTCGGCTCAGGTCATCATCTCAGGGTTCTGAGACTGAACCCCATATCGGGCTCCATGCTTAGCGTGGAGTCTGCTTGAAACTTTCCCTCTGCCCAGCAACTGTCCTTTTTAAAAAGGAAAGCAATGCAGTTGGTCATCATTGGGATTCCTCACCCACTACCAACACCAATATCTCCACCCTAATCCACATCTAGTAAGGGAAGGAAGGGGAAAGAAACTTTCTTTCTCACCAGGCCCTGAGAACTCCTCTATCAGTCTCTTCCCACTTTTTCTGCACCCATCCCCTCATCCCCTTGTAGTGTGGGACTGACAAACTTGGCATGAGGGGTAAGCCTGAAACAGAGGTAAGAGCCTCAGACTAAGGGGTCAGATTCTTCCCCCTACTTGCTGGTGAACTTCAAGCTAGTCCCAGTCCCTCTTTGGCCTTCTCAATAGGAATGATAAAGCAGTGAGGCATGTCCCCCCAAGCCACTCATGGCCACATTATTTGCAAGACACAAGATACACATGGATCTATTAAAATAGGGTGTCAGAGGAACCCCATATGACCCATCTTGGAACAAGAACCAATGACCAGGACATTGTGAGGCCCCCTTTATATGAGAGTGCTGAGCTGGGCTGAACCCAGGTCACCAGGCCTGGGTGCAGACAAGGAAGATGTGCAGGCGTTGGCAGTGGGAGGGGCTCAGCCCAAGAGCCAGAGGTACAGCATGGGGGCCAGGCTGAGCAGGAGACGCTCAATCCCTTGGGGCATAACCCCAGCGTTCCTGGCCCCTGCATAGAACCTCACCACCTCCTCGTTGGGGTTACCCTGGGCCGGGTCAAACTATATCTGGTTTGACCACTCCCTCGGCTGTAGTTGGTGGCCTTGTAGGAGTGATCCCAGATGCCCTCACACAGGGCTGCAGGCGTGGGAAAGTAGGCCTCATATGTGCGGCAGGTGGTCCTAGCTGGACACTTGTTCACTCCTGCAGGGGAGAGAGGGCAGGCACATTCACCCCACCCCCCACCCCGGGCCCAAAGCTCATTTCTGGCCACCCCCAGAAATCCTCACCCAATCCCAGATCCTCAAAGCCCCCCTCCGTCTCCCCACCCCCAAGCCCTCACCTGAGGTCCAGTTCCAGCCCCTGTGCCAGTTGCTCTTGCAGGTGTAGGAGGTGCGGCAGTCCTGCCACCATTGCTCACAGTCCTCTCTGCACAGGGGCACGTGCAGGATGCGCTCCTTGCGCCAGCTCTGGTTCACCTGCGTGGGAGGCCAAGAGGGAGGGCTCCCTTCAGCCAGGGGTGGGGGCAGCCATGGCCTTGCCCAAGCTGGATGGCAGCCTGCTGGGTGGGGGTGAGGGGCAGTCCCGTACCTCCTGGATCCAGGGCCCCAGGTTGGGGGAGCACTCATAGAGACAGTTGTCCTGGATGAAGTGGCGCTTGCAGGCGGGCTCCATCTTGCCGCAGTGGTCCCAGGTGAAGTTATACAGGCGGGAGGTGTCCTTGTGCAGCTCCTGGCTGGTGCTGACGGTGCAGCAGGCCTTCTTCCTCCAGGGAGTGCACTGCGTGGGGGAGACTCAGACTTAACTGCCCCGCTCCCCACAGCCATCTCCTTCAAATTCTGGCTCCTCAGCCCCAGGTAGGGTGTCCAGAGGAATACTTGCTGGGGAGGGCGCCACTATGCCTGGCCCTTGGGGTAGAGGCAATTATAATAGAGTTTTGTTTAAAAAATTACATATTTATTTGAAAGAGAGAGAGCATGAGGGGTTGGGGAAGAGTTAGAGGGAGAGGGAGAAGCAGGCTCTCCACTGAGCAGGGAGGCCAATGCAGGGCTTGGTCTGACTCCAGGATCATGACCTGAGCTGAAGGCAGATGCTTAATAGACTGAGCCACTCAGGCACCCCTATAACAGAGTTTTTAAAAGAAAGTTTTTAAAATGTGGGAGTCCTGGGAACCACTCTCTGGGGAAGCAATCATTTCCGCAGCTCTAAATGACTTACAAGTTACTCCACGTGTTTCGGGTTATTTATATTACTCATTTTGCATCCAGCCAATATTAACTGACTACTTATTATCAATCCCGCATTGTGCTAGGTGCTGAGAATACAACAGTGAGTGAACAAAACATATCAAATCTCTGCCCTTTTTTTTTTTTTTTTTTCAAATTTCTGCCTTTATGGGGCTTATGGCTTTAGTCAGGAGCAGAGGAAGAAGACAAAGAACATTGTAGGTGCAGAAAAGGGCAAGTGCAAAGTTCCCGAGGCTTTTGCACTTTATGCCCTTGACATTCTAGCAAAAGCATCGTTCATTTAATTTTTACAAAGTTTATGTAAGCTGTACCCCTGGTAAATGGTGGGATCCAGTTTTGAACTCAGGGCAGGGAGGAGGAGAGCCTGGCTCCAAGCTATGGTGAGGACGGAGATGGAGGGGGCTGATCTGAGTCTCCTAGGGTCTGGACTCCCAGGTTGGGGACTCCAGATAGGTCCAGAAAGTAGGGAACAGAGGGGGCAATGTTTTGCACGTGAACCCCAAGGTGGATCTGACACAATGCTGGAGGCCGTCCCAAGAGAGGTCAATTCAAGGCAGACAAGACAGTGGAAATGGTGATGGTTTCTCTGTAGAAATAGTTCCAAGGTGGGACTCCAGAGCTGAGTGATTTTTCAGCCAATTGCTTAAAATCTCAGAGATGAATTCTAGCACCCAGAACCAAGCTACCGGGGAGACGTGACAACTCTGGGCAATAAAGGAGAAACAAGGAAAATCCAGGAGGGTGAACCAAACCCACCTATCTCCAACAACCTAACTCATCTCCAGCCCAGCTGGCATAGAACATGCTTCCAGGCCCCCCTGACTTCATGCATGCTCTTCCTCAGATTCCCCAACTCCTGGTGGCTCTGCAAGACCTCATGTACCTAATCCTGGACCTGCCAACCAATCAGTGGTTTCTGCCTCCAAAAGGGTGAATTATTATAATGAAAGGCACTTGCTGGCCTAGAGTAGGGGCTCCTATATAGATAAGCATTCCCATTATAGCCCCTGTCCCTCAGAATTCTAGTCATCTGGCTCCCTCAAAAGTCTGTGTACCATTTCTTGGCCAAGAAGAAGTGCTCCAGAGGGTTGTGAAAAGTACCCTCTAGATCTTAAAAAGTTCTGAAAATGAAGAAGTGGATGCAGACTTTCAGTTTTTGAAGAGAAGCAGTTCTGGTGATAGATCCTGGTGATGTTTGCAAAACAATGTGAATGGACTTCATGGCGCCAAACCGGGAACTTGGAAATGCTTAAAATGGCAAATTTTATATTATGTGTATTTTAGCATGTGTGCACGTGCGCGCACATGCACACACACACACACACACACACACACACCACCACACCACAAATGAGACGTCAGAAATGACTCAGAAGTCATGGGGCTCTGGGCTTCCCGCTTTTCACTTCCAGTCCCTGGATCAGTCCATGGCAGCTTTCCCTGGGGACACCTCCAGCCACCCCCCCCAACCTTCTAGCAACATGAGACCTCATGGGGAGCCGAGGAGCATATGAGAGGGAATGAAGGACGGGCATCTGTCAGAAGCCTGGAGTTCAACTGGAAGCCTAGGTTTTGAGCTGCTTCAGGGGCTTTTCCTATGAAATAGGGCCCCTCTCTGTGGGCAGCAGCATCCTTGGCTCCAGTCACACTCCGCTGGCCACTGCTTGTGCTTTCACCCTCTGTGTACAAACTGTTCTCTGCTAGGCTGCCCTTTCCTGCTTCGTCTTCCTGGAAAACTCTTACTCATCTTCCAAGGCCAAGGCTGATGGCACCTTTCCTGGGAAGTCTTCCCAGAGTTATCTGATTTGTCACTGTCTCTTCAGGACATGATGGGGGCGGAGGACCTGGACTGTTCCTCTGTGTTTGCTGCATCATGATCTTGAGGGGCCTGTCTCCCCTGTACATTGTCTTTGAGCTCCATGGGCCGGGCATATTTAAGGCTGGAAAAGGCACTGCCTGATCCTGTCCTAGCCCGTGCTAAGGATGAGCCTCTCGATTACCAAGGTATGTGAGTATGTCTATATGCACACATATGTACACTATACCTATGCCCTCTGTGGGCCTCATCTCCTATTTCCTCATCTGTTTGAGTAGAGTCCACCATCCACCTACCAAGTAGGTGGAATATTCATGGACAAGGTATGAGGAGAGCTCTTAGAACACAGTGGGTGCCAGAGAAATGGTCCCCCCACAATAGTATATTTGGTGGCCTCATAAGGATCACCTCAGTCACCCTCCTGACTTTATTGCTTCCCACAGCTGATCTTCCCATTCCCTGACTTCTTCCATTTTTAGGGCCAGCTCTCTTCCCAACTCTTGACCCGACTCCATCCTCACCTGGTCATGTAGCTAGTCCTCAGGGCATGGCTTTGTCTTATGGTGCTTGGTGTCCATGCAGATGTTGAGTAGGTCCATCCTGGGCCCTGGAATCCTGGACTGGGCACCCCACAAAGCAGCCACCCAAGCCAGAAGCATTGTATCACTGGCCAGGCCATGTCCATCCATTTCCTACCAGAAAGCTGCAGTCCGAGGTGGACACAGCCTGAGAGAGGCAGCAGTTACAAGACTCTCCACTGGGTTTCTTGTCTCCTTGCCAAGCCCAGATCTTCTGTCCTCCTCACCCAGCGTATCCCTGAGGGCACCTGAGCTAAGCAACAGGGCAAGTGTAGAGGTCTGCGCCAGAGGCAAGACCCTCTCACCCCTTCCCAAGGGCACTCCAACACTAGCTTGCTCTGTGACATTGGTCACTGGGGAGCCACCTGCACCTGTCCTCCTGGATTTCACAGGCGGTATTTCATCCACAGTTTGAGGGCCCTACCAGTTTAGCAAGTCCTCTCAGATCTGCACAACAGGAACCACAGGATGTGGTCTACTGATGAGGGTGGAAAGTGAGAGAAGGAGTACCTGCCAGCCTCAGCTCATCCCCCACCCATCCAAGGCAGCCTAGGTTCAGGCCCCAGAGACTGCCAGGGGGCAGACATGGATGCTGACCTGGGGCCAGCTGAAGGCCACTGAGCCCTTCAGTCACTGCTCATGGTCCTGGACCAGGTGCCATGGGAGTTGGTGTTGGGGGTGCAATGTGGAGAGCCAATGAGGGTGTAGGTCCAGAGAGCCAGACCCCAGTTTCTCACACCTCAACAATCCTTCCCCCTATACAAAGGGGTCTCGGGAAGTTACCCTGGCCGAGTCAGGCTTAGAGCTATGGGAAGGCCAACAGTAAGGTACTTGGGCGAGGGACCTGAGCCAGAGCATTGAGTGGTAGGAGCACTAGAGGAAAATTCAGTAGAAAACCCAGACCCCAAGAGAACTGGGGAAGACTTCACCTTTGCTCCCACCTCCCTCCCCACTTTCCCTCAAGGCCTGCCCTCAGCCCACCTGGAAGTACAGTATCTCCTTCCTCCTCCTCACTCTTTTTAGAAACCTACCTTGACTGCCTGTTGAGCCTTTCTGTCAGGTGAGACAGGCAGGATTTTTCTAGCAAACAACCCAACTGCCTTTCAGTCAGAGACCAGTTAAATAAATCATGGTTCATCCAATGGGATTTAACCTGGTATAAAAGAATGAGAAAGCTCTTGGTATACAAATGTTGAAAAACCTCCAAGTATATTATTAAGGGAAAGAGGAAAGGTGCAGAAATGTGTCAATAGAATGCACTCTTTTGTGTAAACAAGGAGGGAGAATGTATGTCTTTGCATAAGAAAATTCTGAGGGGTACCTGGGTGGCTTAGTCAGTTAAGCATCTGACTCTTGGGTTTGGCTCAGGTCATGATCTTGGGGTTGTGAGTTGAGCCCTTTGTCAGGCACCGCACTCAGCAGGGAGTCAGCTTAAGGTCCTCTCTCACCGTCTGCACTTTACCCTACCCCTCCCTTCATGCTGTGCTCAAGTGATCACTCTCTTTCTCTCTGTCTCTGTCTCTGTCTCTCTCTCAAAAATAAATAAATAAAAATTTAAAAGAAAATTCCAGGGGATCCCTGGGTGGCTCAGCGGTTTGGCGCCTGCCTTGGGCCTGGGGCATGGTCCTGGAGACCCGGGATTGGGATTGAGTCCCACGTCAGGCTCCCTGCGTGGAACCTGCTTCTCCTTCTGCCTGTGTCTCTGCCTCTCTCTCTCTGTGTCTCTCATGAATAAATAAATAAAATCTTAAAAAAAAAAAATTCCAGAAAGGTACAAAAACTTTTTCAAGTAGTTGCTTGGTGGGAGGATATGGGATAGAGATGAGACTTCTGTTTTTTAATTTTAATTTTTAATTTTTTTTTAGTAATCTTTATACCCAACTTGGGGCTTGAGCTCATGACCCTCAGATCAAGAGTTTCATGCTCTTCTGACTGAGTCAGCCAGATGGCCCAACACTTTCTTCTATAAACCTTTCTATGCCGTTTTGATTTGAACCATGTGACTGTATACCTTATTTAAATACAACATATGTTTGTATATATGTGTGAGTATAAATATACAAAATGTTGAATGGGAAAATGAGATACAGAATGATGCACCTGATTTGATATCATTATGTAAATTTCAATAACAAGGCTGTTCATAAAATAATGCTACATATTAGTTATTGATACTGTAGAACTGTTTGCAGAAATATGAACACCAGGCCGCTGGTAGTCCTAGGTCCTTGGGTGTACTGCCAGAGAAATTCTGTGCATTTGTGCCACATACACATATATGTGTATACACATCTGATACAGTTAACCCTTGGACAACATGGGTTTGAACTGCACGGGTCCACTTACACGTGGAAAAATATTTTTGGAAAAATATAGTACAATACTGTAAATGTATTTTCTTTTCTCTAGCTTACTTTATTGTAAGAATACAGGGGGCACTTGAGTGGCTTGGTCTGTTCGGTGTCTGCTTGGGCTCAGGTTTGGCTCCCCACTCAGCGAGGAGTCTGCTTCTCCCTCTCCCCCTGCAGCTCCCCCTGATTGTGTGCGCTCTCTGTCTCTGTCTAAAATAAAGAAAATCTTAAAAAAAAAAATCACCCTAAAAAAGAAAGAATACAGTATATAGGGACACCTGGGTGGCTCAGTCAGTTGAGCATCCAACTCTCAGTTTTGGCTCAGGTCGTAATCTCAGGGTGTTGGGATGGATCCTCACATCAGCATTGCTGGGTTCTGTGCTCAGCAGGGAGTCTGCATCTCTCCCTCCTTCTGTGCCCTTCCCTGCTCACTCTCTCTTTCTAACATAAATAAATAAAGGTTTACGGGGGGGGCCTGGGTGGCTCGGCGGTTTGGCGCCTGCCTTTGGCCCAGGGCGCAATCCTGGGGTTCCAGGATCGAGTCCCACGTCGGGCTCCCGGCATGGAGCCTGCTTCTCCCTCCTCCTGTGTCTCTGCCTCTCTCTCTCTCTCTCTCTATCATAAATAAATAAATAAGTAAATAAATAAATAAATCTTTAAAAAAAAGTTTCCAAAAAAATATAGTGTATAATACACATAATGTACAAAATGTGTGTTGATCTACTGTTTATGTTACTGATAAGGCTTCCAGTCAACAGTTGACTATTAGAAGTTAGGGTTTTGGGGAGTCAGAAGTAACTAACCTCTAACCTGCATTGTTCAAGGTCAACTGTATATTCCATTTGTATATACAAATGATAGCATACTGTTCTACACTTTGCCTTTTTGGGGATAGTTTCATTATACAAAAACTTCATAAAGCCAAGTCATCCACATTTACATATTTGATAGCACATCTGATAATGTAACTTTCAAGTTACTTCTTTATGCTTTGTATAGTCTGAAATAGATGAAAATGCTCTCTATAGCAAGAACCCTTTCATTAACAATTATAAACAAGTTAAGAAAGTGAGTACCTGGCTGGCTCTGTCCGAGGAGTGTGCAACTCTTGATCTTAGGGGTTTATTTTTTTTTATTTTTATTTTATTTTATTTTATTTTTATCTTAGGGGTTTAAATTTGAGCCCTACGTTGAGTGTAGAGAGATTACTTAAAAATAAAATCTTAAAAAAAAAAGTGAAGGAAGAAAAGTTCATTTTTTTCAAGTTAAATTGCTTGATCCTTAGTCTGTTTCTCAAACATTATTGCAGACAGTAAAGTTGCTGTTAGCCTAGGCAGACAGATGGTATTGTTCCTGTTTTTTTAATAATGTATATTGATGTCTTCCCATTATGATTTTGGGAAAACCTCCAAATCCTGTCATCACTTATTTGACTAGTAGAATGCCTCTCCCGGGGCACGGTCTGTGGTTTCAGTCTGTTCTCAGCACAGTCCTGCCGCAGGTACACATAAGGTGACAAGGTCAGGGTGTGGTTATGAGGTGCTCACCTAGCCCCCTCTGCCTGCTGGAAATCCATCACCACTGAGAACCAGACCCCAGTCAGCAGTGCTCTGCCCTCCTCCTGTTGAACCAGCCTGTGATCTTCATCGTGTTGCTGGTCTTAATACCTTCGTTCCCTACATTGGGATATGTATCTGTTTTCCTTCTTTAGGAGTAGTTTGGAAGTGTAAATGAAAGTCTTTTGTAGCCTACTAAACACTTATTACATAATCACACTAGTCCTCACATACTGAGAACCTCTCTACGCCAAGTAGAATAATGGATGCTTTACTTTGTTGTGTCTTATAACTCTCACGACTCACTGCACTAATGACATTATTATTTCCAACATACTCATGAGGAAACTGAGGCCTTGGGAGTTAGGTGAATTCCCAAATAGCTAAAAAGCAGAGGAGTCAGGATTTAACCCAAGCTGATTTAACTGCAAAGCCCATGATTTTTTCACTGTAATGCTATCTCCAGATACATGGTCTCATTTTCTTGCCTTACCTCTAAGAAATTTAGCTGGGAAACCACATGCTACGTTGACTTTTGAGAATAGCCTTCAGAGCTTCTCTCCCCAGAAATCTCTTAGTCTGTAAAATTCTTTTTCCACGTCTGCTAAGTTTTGCCAATGAATGCAAATAAAGGAAATATAATATTTTAGAAATAAGAGTATCATGTGACACCATTTCAACCAGAGATAAGCTTAGATTTTTCATTAGAAGTTCTTCCTAGCCATGTGATTAAGCAGGTATACAAATCATAAATGATGTAAAAAAGAAAAACACAAGGTTTCCATTGCTTTTTTGAAAAAAGCTAAGGAAAGACACAAATAAATCTATAAAGGCAGTCATGCCTGGAGCAATGCTGAGAGCATGCCCAGACCCAAGGCTTATAATTAATCTCATTCTGTGCAGTTGAGGGGAAAAAGCCCTTTCCTATGTGGGGGTTAGAGAAGGGAACAGTCTTTGACTGTTGTGAAGTGAAGTCTATGTCACCTCCCCTTGAGGTGAGCGGTCACAGAGCCTGTTTGTGCTCAACAGGTTCTGTGACTGCTCCGACCAATAGAGTTTGGTAAAACTGATCCTTTGACAATTTCTAGCTCCAGACCTTAAGGGATGATTATGGACTGAATGTGTCTTTCCAACATCTGTATGTTGAACTCTTACCTGCCCCCTACTGTATGATGGTATTAGAAGGTGGGGCCTTTGAGAAATGATTAGAGTTGGAATTAGTGCTCTTATAAAGATCATGAGATGTTTCTCCTTCTGCCTATGCCTGTACCTTTCTTTCTGTGTCTCTCATGAATAAATTAAATCTTTAAAAAAATTTTTTTAAAATGTCACGAGAGAGCTTGCTTCCCCTCTCTGCTCTCCACCATATCAAGATACAAGGAATGGGCAGTCTGCAACTTGGAAGGGGGTGGGGGGTGTGGGGAGCGGGGAGGGTGTCACCAGAACTTACCATGCCCATACCCTGATCTTGGACTTTCAGGCTTCAGAACTGTGAGGAATAAACTTTTGTTATTTAAACCCCCTGTCTCTATGGTATTCTGTTATAGCAGCCCAAACTGACCAAGACAAGGACTAGCAGCTTCTACTTCCTGTTTCTTAGAATATTGGCTCTTAGGCCCCTGAGCCACCATGTGAGAGGACTGACTGCCATGTCAAGAAGCCCATGGGATACATGGAGAAGAGGGGGCCTAGCTGAGGCCAGCCTTCCAGCAAACCCTGCCCAAGGGCCAACCACGTGAGTAAAACCATCTTGGATGTTCAGGAGCATCCCAGACATAAGCTCAACACTACCAAGTAACCCTAGTCATTGCCACATGGAGCAAAAAGAGTATCCAGCTGAGTCTTGCCCAAACTCCAGACTCATAAAATCATGAAATATAACAAGATAGCTATTAAACCACTGTGTCTATTTGATTTTTTTAACTTTGTATTTTGGCAAAATCTTTGAGTTATAGAAAAGTTGCAAGAGTAGTGAAGAGAGTTCCCATATACTTTTCATCCATGTTCCCCAAATGTTGACATCTTACATAACCAAAGTACATTTTGGCCAGAAAATCAGGGAAGTTATGGCCCTTTCAGAGTGTATCATATCAAGGGATATATGATGTGCACAATGTCTTACTGCTAGCAATCATTTGGTTAAGGTGGTTTCTCTCCATATAGGTATTAGTTTTCCCTTCGTGAGTAATCAGCATTTTGTGGGAAGATGCTTGGACACTATGCACACATCCTCATCACCCTGTCCTTCACTTATTTTAACATCCAATCCTGCCTGGAACAGTAAACCACAAAGCCAGGGGATGGTGCAGCGATAGCTAACTGCTAACACCGTGAGAGTCAGTGTCATCTTTTTTTCAGGCTCTGAGAAACAATTTGGCTTATCACCTTAATACAGCCATGTAACAGTTACATCTACAGAATTAACAAAGTATTTCACAGAATTCCTCATCACTGCAGGGGATGATCAAGTTATTTGATCATTGACGAGTTTTAATCTGGAAGTGACATGATTCATTGGGCGATTTTGAAAGATCCAGCTGGTGTGTGCAGATGGATTGCATGTGGACAGGGCAGGTGGATCAGGTAGGCCTCAGGAGTCCAGGCCTGGAATGATGGCTCCTTGGACCAGCAGTATGGAAGTGGGGATGCTGTCAATTAATCAGTTTGAGATCCACTGCGTGCCTACT
Organism: Canis lupus dingo; assembly: GCF_003254725.2. Taxonomy (NCBI): domain Eukaryota; kingdom Metazoa; phylum Chordata; class Mammalia; order Carnivora; family Canidae; genus Canis; species Canis lupus. Next base: position 26,187,674 of record NC_064263.1, read on the forward strand.
ATGTGCTAAGCTGTTGTAGGTGCTTGGGCTACAGCAGTGAACCAGACGAAGTCCCTGCTCTCATGGAGGCTGACATTCCAGGGAGGGAGGGGAAATAAGAGAAAATAAATGGAGAGGGGCACCTGGGGGCTCATTCAGTTAAGTGTCTGCCTTTAGTTCAGATCATGATCCCCTGGAAGGATCTCCTCTGGAGAAATAAAGTAGGGTAAGGGAATAGAAAGATAGAGGAGGGACTTTTTTTTTAAGATTTTATTTATTTATTTATTTATTTTTATTTTATTTATTATTTTTATTTTTATTTTTTAAGATTTTATTTATTTATTTGAGAGAAAGAGAGCATGAGCAGGGGGAGGGGCAGAGGCAGAGGAAGAAGCAGACTCCACTCTGAGCAGGGAGCCCGATGTGGTGCTTGATCCCAGGACTCCCGGGATCATGACCTGAATCGAAGTCAGATGCTTAGCTGACTGAGCCACCCAGCCACCCAGAAGAGGGGCTATTTTGTATAGGAAAGATCTACAAGGTGATATTTGGGCAGAGGCCACAGTGAAGTAAGGAAAGGATCCCCATGGATATGGAGGGGTGTTTTATACTTACAGGTCTCAGCCTATCAATAAGCAATGTTGTGGTTGGACTGGCCTGGCCCTTGTGGTTCATATTATGAATGTAAGATGCCTTTCAGCAATAACGTTCAGGAAGCTTTGAAAAAAATAAAGATTTATTACTTACAGAACCTGGAAATTACACAGCAAGTTCTCCACCGGCATAGACCGCACATGGGCCTGGGGTTCTGCTTTTATTGGGGTCAAGGGTGGGCGCCTAGGGTTTCACGGGCTCACTCTTGTATTTACTTATTCATTTATTTTAAGACTTTATTTATTTGAGAGAGAGAGAGGGCATGAGCAGGGACAGAGGCAGAGGGAGAGGGAGAAGCAGGCTCTCTACTGATTAGGGAGCCTGATGTGGGGGCTCCATTCCAAGATCCTGAAATCATGACCAGAGCTGAAGGTAGATGCTTAACTGACTGGGCCACCCAGGCACCCCTTCTATTTATTTGTTGGTTTAGGTTTTATTTTTTTGAGAGAGAGAGAGAGAGTGTGAGTACAGGCTCCCTCTGTATTGGTGAATTTTAAACATAAGAGCAGGGGGGTGCCTGGTTGGCTCAGTTAGCAGAGCATGTGACTCTTAATCTCAGGTTTGTAGGCTGGTGGAGTTCAAGCCCCATGTTGGGTGCAGAGCCAATTTAAGGTAAAAAACAACAACAAAATAAGAGTGGGAATCAAAGTGCGAAAAGAGACAAAACAAGTGACCCTAATGGTCCAATGGAAATCAGCCAAGATATTTAAAACAAAAGAGCCTCAGTTGGAGGTGGAAGTAGCCTGGCTCTTTATCTAGCCCGTGGTGTTGGCAAAGTGTTTATTGGAAGTGGTTGTCCTTGGGGATCCCTGGGTGGCTCAGAGGTTTAGCACCGCCTTTGGCCCCGCCTTTGGCCCCGGGCGTGATCTTGGAGACCCAGGGTCGAGTCCCACATTGGGCTCCCTGCATGGAGCCTGCTTCTCCCTCTGCCTTTTTCTCTCTGTGTCTCTCATGAATAAATAAATAAAATATCTTAAAAAAAAAAAAAAAAAAAAAGGAAGTGGCTGTCCTTGAAGCAGATGTGTCAGTAATCAAACTTAAGTCAGGCATTTGGGTTGCAAGAAAGAACAACTGGATCTCAAGGTTTACACTATAATCTACCCTGTGATTCTGAGGTATCAGACCCAATGGTAAGGAGATTAACTGGCAGGGTAGCCAATCTGTTAAAAGTCAGGGGTAGGGCACTTTGTAACCCAGAATACGCACATCTAAATAGGATTATAGTTGCAAATGTAGTGATTATACAGACAATAGTCTGAAATCCAGTCCATAGCCATTGTCCTCAACTTGAAAGGTCTATCCATGAAAACAGGCTAGTGATCTCAGTTCACCTAAAATCTCTCTCTTTCTCTTTTAAAATATTTTGTTTATTTATTCATGAGAGACACAGAGAGAGGCAGAGACATAGGCAGAGGGAGAAGCAGGCTCCCTATGGTAAGCCTGATGCAGGACTTAATCCCAGGACCCACCATCTGAGCCAAAGGCAGATGCTCAACAACTGAGCCACCCAGGTGCCTCTAAAATCTCTTATCCCACTTACCTCTATCTACATTACTTGCTCCCAACAACTATGTTTAGATTACTCAAAAACTTTATTAGACACTAGACAAAGTCAGTCATCATCCCAAGAGACTTTTCTTCCTGACAAAATGTGTATTAGAGATAACATGAATTTGCTCAACCACTGAGCCCAGGCGTCCCTAAACTAGCTTTTATTTACCAAAGGTTATCCCAGATCATAAGAACTTGAAAAACATTTGGGTTAGTTTCTGTATATCTGAGTTTTAGGAATATTTAATTCAAAAGTGCTCATTTTTAAGCCAATTAAATAGAGCTCTTTTACCAACTAATTTTGGCAATATCATCTGGTGGTAGAGAGAGAGAGAAAACCACATGTACATACATATCATACATCCATCGACATTTATAAACATGCAGAGATAACAGAGACCCTATAGCTTCTGTTTCAAAATTTTCACCACGAATCAGGTACATTAATATAAAACTCACTAGTTTATAAATAACAGTTGAGTCCAAATTGACAGATGGAACAAGTTAAGGTTGCCTGCTCCAATGGCTAAAGCTTTTTACTAATGTTTGTGAAGACTTCTTAAGATTTGTATTTGTGTGGGCGCATGGGTGGCTCACCGGTTGAGCAGCTGCCTTTGGCTCAGGGCATGATCCTGGAGTCCCGGGATTGAATCCCACATCGGACTCCCTGCAGGGAGCCTGCTTCTCCCTCTGCCTGTGTCTCTGCCTCTTTCTCTGTGACTCTCATGGATAGATAAATAAAATCTTAAAAAAAAAAAAAGAGATTTGTATTTATGCATGACAAATAATCTTAAATTACTTCCTTGGGTGTTTACATCTTCAAGGGACAGAGAAAGAATGTAAGTTTTCTCCTTGGAGTTTTAGTGCCTTTTGGATGGTTTGATCGTCCCTATAAAATATAGTAGCATTGACCTCCAATTAGGGGAGCACCTGGTAAAAATAATTCTCTGGGGATCCCTGGGTGGCGCAGCGGTTTGGCGTCTGCCTTTGGCCCAGGGCGCGATCCTGGAGATCCAGGATCGAATCCCACGTCAGGCTCCCGGTGCATGGAGCCTGCTTCTCTCTCTCTCTCTCTCTCTCTCTCTCTGTGTGTGACTATCATAAATAAATAAAAAAATTAAAAAAAAAAATTCTCTGGACTCAGGGTCAAATGCGACCTCTTCAGGAATGGAAATGAAGAGGGATCATTTGGGTCATTATGGTCATGAAAATGATAAACCCAATGGACCATGCTGATTTTGTATATAGCAGGAGATGGGTTTCATCTTGGTTTTCCATTCACTGTAAGCCTTAGCAGTGATGACTGTGATGGAAGGATGAGCATGGAGCGAGGCAGTAAATATCGAAGTGAGGACAGGAAGGGTCCTGGTATGAATATCGGGGGCCCTAGGGGCCTCTACCTTCCCACTTCCCTCTTCCTCTTCACTCAAATAAATAAATACATAAATACATAAACAAAATCTTAAAAAACTAAAAAAAAGAGGGGTAATTTAAAGTGAGGATAGGGAACAAATAAGTGGCCCAAATGGTACAGTTATCAAAATCAGCAAAGATCCCAAAAACAAAAGTGCCTTGGTGGAGGGGAAGTGACCTGGCTCTTGGTTTATTAGAGATAGCTGTGCATTGGATGCTTCAGTAATTAAAGCTTAAGTCAGGCACTTACTTTACATAAGAGAAAAGAAACCAACTGTCAGTTTACACTGCCAGAAGGATATGTTCCAGGCTGGGGGAATCGTAAGCCCAAAGGCTGTGGAGCAGGAATGTACTCAGTGCATTTCAGGAACAGGTAGCAAGGAGGTATTGCATTCACATCGCTCAGCTCTCACTCTTTCTGGATCCTGACTACCATCCTGTCCACATCATCTCAGAGCTACCAAAGCCCATCCCATCTGAGTCTCCCTAACATTCTTTCTCATCTTTCTTTCTCTATCCCCAGTTCTGCCCAAAATTCCTAGTTCTTTCAGTGTTCTTCAAACACATCATCACCTTTCAACTCCATGTCCTTGAAGGTAATCATGCCTCTTTATACATTGCCTTCTCCCTCTTGTCTACCAGTAAACTCCTACTCATCCCTCAAGGCCCTCTCTAATGCTTCCCTGGAACAAAAGTCTAAACTTTTCTCCAGAACCCATTCATCTCTCCTTCCTCTGTGCTCTCATATGGTCTCCACATACATTGATTTTTTTTTTTAAGATTTTTAATTTATTTACTCATGAGAGACACAGAGAGAGGGAAGGAGAGACATAGGCAGAGGGAGAAGCAGGCTCCACACAGGGAGACCGATGTGGGACTCAGTCCTGGGACTCCAGGATCATGCCCTAGGCCGAAGGCAGGCACTAAACCGCTGAGTCACCCAGGCGTCCCAACATACACTTATTTATTTTTTCTTTTTTTACATACATTGATTTTTAACATTTACTACCCTCTCCTATAATTGTGTATAATTGTTTTAGTCCTCACTGGACTGTATTTTTCTCTAGGACAGGGATTATGTCTGCTTCTGTCCCTAGGACCTAGCATGTGTCTGGCATTTGCTTGGCACTCAATAAATGTTGACCAAACAGTGGAACAAATGAAGGAATATGAAGCAAATTTCTTAATCTCTCAGTCTTAGTTTTATTATCCTTGAAATGAAAGCAACTTAAACATTCAGCAAGGTTAAATGATGGATAAGGAATGTAAGACAAATGTCACCATCATTGACTGAATTGCCCAAGCCCAAAATAGGAAATCACACAATATTTCCACTTCTCCCATTTCTTTTTTCCCTCCCCCAAGCTAACCAGTCACTGTGGCATGTTGAACCTGGCTGGACCTTGGTAAGAAACTCTAGGTTACAGGAGGATTTCCATTAGGCCAGAGCTGTCAGGAAGCATGGGAGGCAAAGGGTGCTGGAGGTAGGGAGTCTATAAGGAAAAGAAGCAGGAGGACTCATGGGGACATAGTCCACAGGAAGAACAGGTAAGGGATCCAGGAGAAGGGAGACATCAGTCTGAGTCCTGGGGACATAGAAACCACTCAAGTCTGTGCCCTCAAGAATTTCTGGTCTGCTAGGGATACAATAGAATCAATTTGTACAGAACAAGGCTGTAGGGGAGCATCACCTCCTTCCTCATACCTCTTCTGTACTCGGCTTACAGGATACCACCCAGCTTGCCTGCGTTTCTACTTATATTTTTGGACCCCCTCAGTCTGATCTGATGCTTCTCCTTGTTTCCTTAAATGATGAATGTTGAAGGAAACTATTTTCCATCTACACTCATTCCTTTGATGATCTCATATCATCTCATGGCTTTAAATGCCATCTATGTGCTGATAACTCCCAAATTGATATCTGCAGTCTAGATCTCTCCCCTGACCTCAGACTTCTTGCCCCCTGTTCCTCCTGCCCTCTCACCATCTGTACTCTAATGAGCATTTTAAACTCTGCACACACCCAAAAATGAGCTCCAGATAGTTCCCTACATAAAACAACATCTCCCTTGTCTTTCCCATCTCAAGAAATGGTAACGCTGGTCTCCCAGTTGTTCAGTTCAAAAATCTTGGCTCCTTTCTTCCTCTGATATTCTGCATCCAATCTGTCAGCAAGCTCTCTTGTCCCTACCCTCTAAATATATTCAACATTCAACCACTTTTTATCCCCCACCTCTGGATTATTGTAATAGGCTTCCAGTTGGTCTCCCTGCTTCTGCCACTCTCCCTCCTGAATCTATTCTTCATAGAACAGCCAGAGTTAACTCTGTTAAAATGTAAATCAGATTGTGTGGATCCTCTGCTCAAAACCCTTCACAGGATTCTCAACATGGAGTAGAAGCTAAAGTCATTATTGTGACTCGCAAGACTGTACTATCTGGCTCCTGCTACTTCTCTGTCCTCATCTGCAGCTCTCACCGTAGTACACTATGCTTCAGCCATTCTAGACCCTTTGCACTTGTTCTCTCTCTGAAATGCTCTTTCCTAAATATCAGAACAGTGCTCGCCACCCCTGCACCCCCGGCTTTTTCTTTAGACCTTTGCTCAAAAGTCACCTGCCTAGTAAGGTTTTCCTTGGCCCCCCTATCTAAAATAAAACCCCTCCCCTCCCTGCTTCTCTGATTTATGTTTTTTTTTCTAGTTTTTTTTTTAAGGATTTTACTAATTTATTCATAAAAGACACACAGAGAGAGCCTGAGACATAGGCAGAAGGAGAAGCAGGCCCCCTGCAGGGAGCCTGATGTGAGACTTGATCCCAGGGAGCCTGATGTGGGAGCCTGATGTGAGACTTGATCCCAGGACCCTCCTGGGAGCAGATGCTCAACCACTGAGCCACCCAGGTGCCCCTCTCCTAGGTTATTTACTGCAATCCTGCAATCCCAATCTTAAAACTGTATTTTGTTTATCTTCTTTGTTGTTTATCTCTCCTATTAGAATGGAAGCTGCATGGAGATTGTTGGGGGGCATCTGTTTTGTTCCCTATTGTATACCCACTACTTAGACTAGTGACAGGCATATAGTAAGGCACTAAGTACGTACTTGTAGAATGAATGAATGAAAAAGGTGGACATTTCCAAGAGGCAAATTTTACTCTTCACTTTTAAGAAAGATTTTGTTTATTTATTCATGAGAGACACAGAAAGAGAGGCAGAGACACAGGCAGAGGGAGAAGCAGGCTCCATGCAGGGAGCCCGACGTGGGACTCGATCCTGGGACTCGATCCTAGGTCTCCAGGACCAGGTCCTGGGCTGAAGGCGGCGCCAAACCGCTGAGCCACCCGGGGCTGCCCCAAATTTTATCCTTTAATGAAAAGCTTCATGACTACCAGAACTGCTTGGAAACACAATCACGTTAACATACACAGTACACTACCACTTAAACATGTAGTCTCACCAAATCCTCACATCAGTCCAGGATAGGAGGAAGGATGCGCAGTTTATGAAGTTTATGGTTGAAGAGGAAACTGAATCCAGACCGGGGTGGAAAAAGGACTTGTTAAAGCTCACGCATCTGGAGTGGTCAGGAGCAGGAATCAGGGATGATTGCTAGCTCTAGAAGAGGCTGGTGGGTGATGGAGCTTAATGGGGGGGTTGGGTTCGAAGAACTGCCGTTTGACAGAAGGCATGATCTCTGAAGGGGAGGCTGACTCAGCGGTTACCAGAACAGACTCATCAACAAAGGACTGGGAGAGATGACGAGGCTGACCACTAAAGGTATTTAGACCAGTCCCGGAAAGGGCAACTGAATTCCCCAAAAGTGGTGTCCTGAGGCTGACTGGTCACTGAAACCCGTACATGAACTCAGATGCAGAGCTGGACAGGCAGTCGTAAGAAACCGCTGAGTCCACTGTGGGTCTGTGGAGCCTGGCTTCTCCCCTGGACTGTGAGGTCTACGGGGGCAGGGACCGTGATCTAGATTCATCCCCAGCTTCTAGCAGAGCCTGGAATACAGTAGGGACTCAACTATTTCTGCTGAAGTCATACATACATGCACCAACCAAGAAGCTGAGGGTGAGAAAAGACAGACAGAAGGGGCATAATATCGCCCCGCGATTTGGGGGTAGAAGCAAACGAATTTTCTTGGGACGCGCGGCAGGACAAAGAGTTCCAGTGCTAAAGCAGGTAGCTGCTGCCAGCTATTTTCCAGCAGGGCTTGGCAAGCAGATCCTGGCTAGGGACGAATGGGCGGGGTTCGATGGGGCCGTTGGCGGGGGGGCGGGCAGACAGGGGAAGCCGAAGGGCGGAGGCTCAAGGAGGGGCCAACGGAGTATGCAAATTTCCAACCTCAACTACGTGACTGAGGTGTGTAACGTCACATCCGGTGGGGTGGGCGGGAGCGGGAAACAAAAGGAGAGCAAAGGCGCATGCGTCGGTGGTTCCCGGGCTCTGGTGGGTTCTTCCGCTCGGGCAGAGAGAAGTGCTTCCGGGTCGCCGCCGGCTGCCGCCTCCTGGCGCGGTAAGTACGGAAGCCAGGCTGCGGCCTCTGTCTCCTTGCCCCTTCTCGTCTCCCTCTCCCGGAGGACCCCCGCGGTCCTGACCCGGCTTCTCAGGGGCTCCACGTTCCGACTCCTTTCCACATTAAAGAGCTCCAGTTCATTGGCCGCTTCCTCGAGGCTAAGCCCCACCCAGTCGCCCGAGATCCGTCCCTCATTGGTGTCCGTTTCTGTCACCCACCATTCCTCCCAGTTAATTGGCCCCATTCAGGCCCCGCTCCTTTCGCGATTAGCAGCCCTATAAGGGTAAATGCCTGCTCGAATCCCGCCCCTGCATTCTTCGTGTTGGTCCACCCCGCGGTCATTATCATAATGAGCAAAGAGTGGGCGGGGGCTTTGCGGCGAGGGGGGGGGCTTTCGGAGCCTCGGGCTCTGGCTTCTCCTACGACCGGCCGGGAGTGAGGGTGGCTTGTTGTGCTGCTGACACGGCCCGGGAAGCTGAGGTTCACGGAAGGGCAGCGGCGGGCCCGGGATCGGCTAAATGAGTTTAGGGCAAAAGCAGAAGTAGACGTCGGTCTATTTCTCCTGCTCATCTCCTCTAGTGCCTGGCCTCGATTTCTTCCCCGCGGAATATGATGCCCCAGCTCACTTGTGACCTAGAGCCAGTCGTTGCCTGTCGCAGGGCCTCAATTTTCCTGTGAGCTGAAAGGTTTTAATTCAAATTCTCTGGGACCTTTCCGGTCCCCCTCAGCTGCTTTTAATCCGTGCCGAATTTACATTATCCATTCACGTTAGTTCATTCAGCTTTCCATTTACTTATTCATTCATTTACTCATGCCTTTAGAATGTCTTCCTGAACCCTGCTGCACCCCACCCCAATTTAGCTGGTTCATGAGAGAGGTGGTTAGTGTCCTAAATTTCTGACACTGGGTAAGTATGGTATGGATCATCATAGAGGGGCAAAAAGTAGGTCTTAGTGTTTGGAGGAGGTAACGATAGGACCAGAGGAGCCCTGCTGCCTCTGATTTTGTAATGCCAGTCTGCATTCTGGATTCATAGCTCTACATTTGGCTTCCATTCCCCTCCCCGCCTCCCCTTGAACTACTTTACTTCTCCATAAAGTAAATTAATTATCAGAATAAGTATGAGGGTGGTATAATTGTTATTATTCCCCCCATTTTACAGATGAGGAAACTGAGGCTCATAGAGGTTAAGTGACTTGGCCAAGGTCAAACAGCTAGTAAGTGGTGGAGCCAGGACTCAAACCCAGGTCTGTTTGATTCCCACAGAGAAGAGCTATTTCCCTGCTACCTTCTACTCCACCCCATCCCCAAATCAAACTATAACCAAATAAAACCCAAAACCAAACACATCTGACAGCTGGATTCACCTGGCCCTTTACCTCAGTCTAGGAGCCATGTCCACCTTGTTTCCCTCACTCTTCCCCCGTGTGACTGAGACATTGTGGTTTAATCTGGATCGACCCTGTGTGGAGGAGACAGAGCTGCAGCAGCAAGAACAACAGCATCAGGCCTGGGTGAGTAAGGACCTAGCACAGTGGTGGAGCCTCTTGGAGGAGCTTTTTGCCCTGAACTGGGAACAATCAAGCTGGGAGGCAGGAGGCCTAGATTCACATCTTTGTATTACCCTGACTTACTGTGGGCCCGTGAGACTTCTGAGCCAGATTGGAGGCCAAGGCTCTTTCCTCTGAAACATAAGAAATAATAATTTTGACTTTATTGAGGTCCTAGTAGGTGCCTTATTCTAGACTGATAGTCTCTCACTTTACCCTCACCATCATCTTAGGAGGCCACAGTTTCCTCCTAAGAGAGTTGACGTAGTTGGATCGAGTTTATAAGTAAGTGGCAGATGATAAGAGACAAAGAGATTGGCTCTTTCTGGCAACTGGAAGGAAGCTTCACCCTTGAGGGGACTTCTCAGGGGCAGAGTAGGCCAGTCTCATGTCCCTGACCTGTCCTGCTCAGGCTCTGACTCTGCTCTCCACCTGATTTGGCTACAGCTCCAGAGTATTGCAGAGAAAGACAACAACCTGGTACCTATTGGCAAGCCGGCCTCAGAGGTGAGTGGTTCCAGCAGGTAGGGCTTGTGTGGAGCCCAGGTGGACTAAAGCTCTGCTCTACTTCTGAAGGTCCTGCCTCTGACCTCAGAGCGGTTGTGGTGTTCAGCTCTGGATGGAGGCTATAAAGAGGGTGTAGAGTGGTGGCCATTGAACCCAGCACTAAGGTCCTATAGAACATGCATCAGCCTGCTAGACTCAAAGGAGCAGAGAAAGGTTGGGGAATGGAGGGTCATGCACTGGCCCCAAAGACTGGCTCCAAGTGGACCTTGAGCTGGTCCAGGCACTCTTATAGGGCCTATAGTCTTTCCCCTGCCTCACCAGCACTATGATGATGAAGAAGAAGAGGATGAAGATGACGACGAGGATAGTGAAGAGGACTCAGAGGATGATGAGGATATGCAGGACATGGATGAGATGAATGACTACAATGAGTCACCAGATGATGGAGAGGTCAATGAGGTAGGTAGAGGTGTGGGGGAGGGCCCCTGCCCCTGACCTAACTAATTGGTGGCCAAGAGGTACAGAGACTCTGGTGCCAGACGGGCAAGATCTGGGACTGGGGCTGGCTGGGTGGCTGAGGCCCCTCCCCACCCACACCCAGCCTTCTCTCCAGGTGGACATGGAAGGCAACGAACAGGATCAGGACCAGTGGATGATCTAGGTAGACAAGGCAGGGTGGCCTCAGGTAAATTCCAGGCCAGCCCAACTTACCCTGCATCCTCTGCAGAACCAGCTGATTGCCCCAGTGCCTGAAAGCTCACCCTTGGGTATCTCTTCAGCTGCTGCCAGGAACTGGTCTCCTTGGCTCCTCCCAGGCCATCAGTTTGCCCGTGATTCCCCAGGGCCTGAGCCCAACCCACCTTTCTGCCTAGTACCTCACCCTTTGGTTGCCAGGTATAATCTCTTTCTAACTCTCTTGAATAAAGACACAGGACTGATTTTTTCCCCCCGTGTCTATTCCCTATTTGTTGGTGGGGTGCAGAGGAATCCAGCATCTTGAGCTTTAGGAAGAGGGCACACAAGGGACTTCAGGCAAGCCTACCTGACCATGTGGTCCAGGGCTAAGCAAGGCCAGGGTGGCCCTAGCCATGGGCCCAGGCTTCATGTCCGTTTCCTCTGGCCCAGCTTGTATCCATACATTCCTTCAGAGCTTCTCTGTTTCCTCTGATCCCACCTGGAACTGCATGGGCTGGGGAGGGCAGGCTTTCTGAGTCTCAGAGATGGGGGGCCCCTGGAGCTCTTCCAGACAGCTTCGTTGGTATTAGGAGAGCAGATTAAATCTCAGAGCAGCCCAGGGATTCCCTTGGAGTCATCCAGAAAATCAGTGATAGAGTTGGGTTGGGAGCTCAGGACTCTTGCCTGTTAATCCATAGGTCTCTCTGGAAGGATAGGTAGGGGCCAGTGAGACCAAGCAGTCTGACCTAACTTGACGCCTCGTCAGTGTGGAACTGGAGTAGGGCAAAGGTGGGAGGACAGCCTCCCCATCCCTGAGCCCAGCATGTGTCAGGCCACAAGCAGAGAGGGGAGGAGATGTCCTGAGGTCCTTGTTTGGATGGGGGTGGAGGGGCAGCAGTAAGTACCCCTGGGCCTGGACCTCAGCCAGGCCCTGCATAGGTGAGCTGGGCTATGCCATCCTTGATGGCAGGGAAGTCTGGGAGGCCAGTGTGGTGGAGGCGACAGCGGTAGCGGCCACAGTTCTTGGCATACTGCAGGAAGCGAGGTGCACCAGGGAAGAGCACGTGGTCAGCCAACACAGTAGCACCAGCTGGCAGCAGGGCATGGGCCTCCAGCAGCTGCAGGTCTCGCAGGTAACATCGGGGCCGGTGTGCTAGGAGCACCAAGTCTGCCCGACTCAGCTGGTACTGGGTTCGTAGACATGGGATCACCTCCTCTGAGCTACTCACAATGAGCTCCACCTGTAGGGGTGGGAGGAGCTGGAGGTGAGGGTGGGAGGGACTGTCTCCCAAACCAGACCACCTCCCCCAGGATCTGGCTTACTTTATGCCAGGTCCTGGCCTAAGTCCCCATGAGTGTTCTCAGATTTCCTCTGTTTTCAGAACAGACCCAAGAGGTCAGGATCAGTATTGTGATTTCCATTCTGGCAGTGATGAAGCTGAGATTCAGGAAATTAGGTCATAAAGGTCACAAGAGGTAGACTAGACTAAGGGTTCAGACCCAGGTTTGCTAGGCTCCAGAGACCTTCCTCTTAACTGCTCCTTTGTCATCCAGCAGCAAATATGACAAATGACTTGGAACAGGGGGACAGGAGTTCACACATCATCCAAGGTCCCAGTCCCCTATGTGGAATGGAGCTGCTGCTTTCCCCTGGGTGGGATTCCTTTACTGGGGAGGCTTGGCTAGGGCAAGGCTGGGGGTGGAAAGGAGGTGGGTGCTGACCATGCGCTCGTCAAAGCCAGCCAGGCGGATGAGTTTTTCAGCCACTGCTGCCATGCGTGGGTCCCATTCCACGGTGAGAAGGCGGCCCCCAGGGGGCAGAGCACGGGCAAGAAGCAGTGTGGAATACCCGAAGTGGGTGCCCAGCTCCAGCACGCACGCAGGGGTCTTCTCCTCCACCAGTCGCGTCAGGATCTGACCTGAGGGGAAGATGGCTGTTACAGCAGACATGGGAGATGGATTTGGGGTCCCTGATAGAAAAGGATCTCGAATGCCCACTTGCCTCACTGCAGCCCCAACCAGCTGGGGTCTCCTCTCGGACTACAGCTCTAGCTGCCCCACTGGTTCTCCCTTCCCCTCTTTCAGTTTCACTTCATACCAGCCATTAGGCATCTTTCCAACAAACAAATCTGACCCTGTTGCTCCTTAGTTCCTGTGATCCTCAAGGCCTTTGAGATTTAACTTGAGATCCTTAGCCTGACATTCAGGACCTTCCTGGACCTGATCCTATCCAACTTTTCCATTCTTCCATCTGTAGCCTCTACCACAGCCCTCCCAAACAGTGTGCCCAAAGTCAACCAAGGCAGCGCTGGCTCATTTTTTCATGCTGCACCAGTGTATGTGGCTGGCTCTGCCCTTCCCCTCCCCTGTCCTTATCTACTTGGCCAAGCTGAAAGCAATTCTAGGGTCTGTTTCCTCCAGGAGGGCTCAAACAGAAAGAGCCACAGGCTTCTGAGAGACTGTTGCTAGAACATCCAGTTTCATTTCCTCTTATTTTGTTCATTGAATATCTTTCTAACCTTGGAATTGGAAAAATTTCTTCAGACTCTAAAAGCACTTGTGCTGGGTGCCCAGGTAGCTCAGTCGGTTTAGTGTCTGCCTTTAGCTCAGGTCATGATCTTGGGGTCCTAGGATCGAGCCCCAAGTTGGACTCCCCGCTCAGCAAGGAGTCTGCTTCCCTCTCTGCTTCTGCCCCTCTCCCTGACTTGTGCACACTCTCAAATAAAATCTAAAAATAAAATAATAGAATAAAAATTGAAATAAAGTAAAATCACTTGTGCCAGGACCTGGGACTCCAACAAAGCCAGGCATTACTCTGAATGGGATGTAGGAGCCTCCGTGATTGGGGGAGAAATACTTAGCACAGATAATTACAAAGTTATGAGTTATATGCTGAGATGGTTGTCCCCTTTGTACTGTCCCCTTTGAGGCCAACATTTGTGGTTGATTCATCTGTGTGGCCTCTGCCTCCTTTTCCAACCCAGCACTTAGTACAGGCCTAGTACAAAAGTGGTGGCAATAACTGTTAGATGAATGAATAGCTTTGCCCAGCCCCCTCATTTGTGGAGGAGAAAAGAGAGACTCAGAGGATCAGGAACCTGCCCAATGCACCCAGTAGGCAGTGGTAGGTCCCAGACCTTCCTTACCATCTTAGGGGTGCTGCCTGGAGCAGAAGGGTAAGGAACACTGACCTTTGACAGGCCCCATGTGGCCCAGGTACTCGCAGTGGCTGCTCCAGTGGTCCAGGGTGGTGAGGATATGACTGGGGTCCCCAGGCAGGGCGTGGGTGAGCACATAGCTGAAGGCCCGCTCCTCAGCCCGTAGCCCTGACAGGCAGTCTCGGAGGCTCCGCAGCAAGACCATGCGCACCAGCAGTCGGAAGTAGTGCCGGTACCGCACCAGCAATGTCACCACCAGTGGCAGGAAGGCCAGTGCGATGGCGGGGGACATGGTCCCCACCAGGGCTCTGAGGTGAGAAGAGGCAGGGAGGGAAACCCACATCCACCATTTGTCATTTGTATTAATTGTCCCTATGTTTTACAAACCATAGCTCAGAAAGGCTGTCTTTTGCCCATAGTCACACAGCAAAATGGGGATTTGAATCTGAATTGGTTCAATGCCAAAACCATGTACTTACTTTCAAGGACTTCATGCTAGTCTGTGTTCTGCATCCATCCCCAAACCACCTCTTCCCACTTCTGCCCCTTGGTCCTATCTTCACCGTGCTTCTTCCATCCGTTTCCCCTCATCTCTTTAGTCACCTCTTCTGGACCACTTTCCATAGTCCCCTGAGATATCCCCCACCCAGCCTCCCCTCTGCCTTGTCTCCTCTGACCCATTAATGTGGAGCAAAAGAGCACAACTTTGTAGTCAGAAACCCCTTCGGGCCTTGTGTGCTGCCTCAGTAAAAGGCAATCAAAACACTCCATAGGGTGTTAGGATGCAATTCCTTCCCACCCCTCCATCTGTTCTTTCCTGAGGTTGGGAGGAGTCCCTGAGTCTCTGTCTCTTCTCCAGTCCTTTCATGCCTCCTCCCCTGCATTTGCCTTTTCTGTTCTCTTTCAGAATTCTTTTTACAAGCGTGTACACATACAGCACCCACTGTCCCCCCAAGCTCGAGCCTCTTCTTCCAGGGCCCCGATGGGGGATAAGTGCTCTTTCCTCTTGCATACTCTGGATGATCCTCCCTTTCCTCCACATCTGCCCCTTGTGAGGCCTCTGGTGATGGTGGGGACTAAAATTGAAAGCAAGAGTGTAAAAGTGGATGTGAGTAGGTGAGTGATAGTGAGTTTGAACTGGTATGCTTGGGAACCCACACTCAAGAGCCCTGCTTACCTGGGCTGGAGGCTCCGGCTGGGGGAAGATCAGAGCATAGGACAGGAGGAGGAGTCCTTGGGGCTAGAGAACCCTGAGGCAGGCTGCACCTGCTCTCAATTATTGATGCAGAAGCTGCTGCTGTCACCTGAGACCTGCAGTTCAAGTTACTGCAGGAACAAGGTGGGTCTGACTCTTACCCTTCTCAAGCCATGTAAGAATTTACAGAATTTCAGGGTCTTGATCTGAGGGGTATTAAGAGCTACTGGGTTCAGTGACCTCTCCTCTAACTCCTTGTATGTCCCCTCCCAGGACAGGGGACATGGTGTGACCCAAGGTAATGGGAGTCTGTAATTTACTCAATTCAAAATTCAATTGACATTTTGTCTAAGCAAATGCCAGGGTGTGGGTAGCAGAGAGGGTTCAGATCTTGTTCCTTTCCTCCAGGAACTCCCAAGTTTGGAGGAAGAGACTGATCCAGAAAAGGAGAATAAAACATAATCCAGTACTCCATTGATACACTTTAGGCTTTTTTGTGAACCTCTGTATATCTAGACAGAACATTGTGTGGCACATTACAGATAATTACTTGATTCAATAAATGAAGAAATCCGTATGGGATAGGGATTAAGCACAGGGAGCTGAGGATGCCCAAATAATGGGATTGGAGATGGCAATCAGGAGGTTACTGTTTGTAGTGAGGCTTGAAGACAGAAGAGACACCTAGTAGGGAGACAGTGTACAAGGCCACGTGT
This sequence comes from Canis lupus dingo, assembly GCF_003254725.2. NCBI lineage: Eukaryota > Metazoa > Chordata > Mammalia > Carnivora > Canidae > Canis > Canis lupus. Next base: position 26,203,587 of record NC_064263.1, read on the forward strand.
GGAAAGTCCAGAGGGTCTGTCAGGAAACTGCAAATATTTTCTTTCTTACGGCTGGCTGGCGAGGCATTACTCCGATTCCTGCACCACCACCAGCCCCCGTGACTCAGATGCTGGCATGGGAGGCAGGTAAGAGACTCTGCAAGATCTTGAATGACAGACGTGGACCTGTGTTCAGCGTCCAAGGGAAAATATAGGATGGTTCTAAGAAAAGAGCATTGTGTGTTAGATTACTATGGTTGCTTAAGAAAACCAAGCAAGATTGAAGAGACGTGCCTAAGGGCAAAGACCGTGAGGTGGCCTCTACCTCTTCCAGGTTTGAGCTCTGCTCTGCCTTGGTTTGTGTAGGAGTAAGGGCTCTTCTTCCAGTAAGTTGTCGATCCTTAGTCCAGGGTGAGAACTCCATTGGGTGCCACACTCTATGTGTCCCCCAACTGGACGCTAGGCATCTGGATCCAATGTACACAGAGACTTGTGTGCTCTAGAAGCGTAGGGCGTCAATTCCAATCGCCCCTCGCATGGCATTTAGGAGACCAAATCATAATAGCTTTTGGTAAAAGTTCACTCACTGGCCCAGAGAGGTAGCTTGGCAGCCACGCAACCACATAGCACGAGGGCCGGCCGCAGAGAAGAGCCCCCAGAGCCGGTGGACGAAGCCTCGATCTCTGAAACTGGGCAGAGGCTGAAGTCATGTGATCCGCCCCTCCCTTTCTCGCATCATGTGCCTCGAGTCTTGTCAAGCGAAGCGAGCCTTCCCATTGGTTGGCGATGATCACGCGGTGGAGGCGGGGCCGGAAGCCGGGGTGGCGGCGGCCGCGGCGCGGCTCTGGGAAGGGATAGGCGAGGAGGAGGGTGGCTGCCTGCTGGCTGTAGCCACGGGTCATGTGACCGGAAGGGCTCCCGACGGACGCCGTCCCTCCTCGGCTCGGCCTGAGCGCCCGGCCCGACCCCGGCCATGGGGTGCTGCTACAGCAGCGAGAACGAGGACTCGGACCAGGTGCGGCCGCGGCGGGCGAGGCTCGGGAATGAGGGTTGCGAGACTGGGGCGTCGGGCTCAGAAGAAAACCTGCGGAAGAGCGGGAGCAGGACTGCGGGGCTCATATAGTACGGCGGCCGGGAGGGGACAGATTACAGAGGGGACGCCCGGCCGGGCTCCTACCCCTGTTAAAGCCCCAGCTTTCTCTACAGTCTCCGCACTGGGGTGTGCAGGCAGGTGCTTGTCCCGCTCGCTCCCACCCCTTTCATCTTATCCTACCCTTAAACCTTTATAGCCTTCAGGATCCTCAGCCTAGGTCTCTGGGAAACATGGTCTCATCAGTTTTCTGTGCTTTTTCTGTGCTTGTAGGAGCGGGCTTTGTGAATCCATTCTAGGGATGGGTAAACTGAGGCTCAGAATTAGTTTGTCCTGCATGAATCAGGAATCTGTGTCTGCTCTCAGCCCCTGGGGTTGGAGAAGGAAGGTCACTGCCGATTTGGGGTCAGAGAAGGCGTCTGGAAGTAGGTGGCATTTGAATTGACCAGTGAAGAATTTAATAGAGACAATGACATCGAGATATGTGGGAAGTTGGGAAGTTACAAAGTGGGTTTCTGCTCTGGCTGGATTAAATGAGAGAGATGGGATGGGGAGCACAGTTTTGCCTGCCTCGTGCAGTTTTTGCCTGGGGCCTGAGGGTTCCTTCAGCTAGACGAGTAGTTGTCCTGGGAATTTGTAGATCTGATGCCTTTGCACAAGAGATTAAGCTGGAAAACTTGTGCAGTTTTTCATTCTCCCTCTTCCACTTGGTGCATTCTCACTTCTCACACCTTAAACCCTGCCCTGCCTGCCTATCTCTTTTTAGGAGTGGGGAGACCTTCCCAAGAATGAAGTCTCAAGCTCTTTGCCATCACCTTTTTGATTGCCTCTAAGCCTGGATTCTGCATTTCAACACATTCTAGACGCAGAGACGATAGAAAGATTTCTGCAAGTAGCTCAGAGTCTGGTGGGGAAGATGGTCACAGAAATGGACTATATTACTAGTATTTGCGAAGTAGGTCTTTCCTCAGTCACTCACATGAACCTATTTTGGATTAAGGACTTAAGGCTAGGAAATGTCATTTGTTTGAGAGGCATGGGTAGCTCCTGGGCCTCATTAATTTTCCAAACACTCAATGAACACATCTTATTTCCTATGCCTTATGTTAGGCATACTTTTTTTTTAAAATTTATTTATTTATTTATGATAGTCATCACAGAGAGAGAGAGAGGCAGACACAGGCAGAGGGAGAAGCAGGCTCCATGCACCGGGAGCCCGATGTGGGATTCGATCCCGGGTCTCCAGGATCGGGCCCCGGGCCAAAGGCGGGCGCTAAACCGCTGCACCACCCAGGGATCCCATGTTAGGCATACTTAATGCCTACTACTCCTCAGTTCACCTCAGTCTCTTAGAGGAGACAGTATTCCCGTCTACTGGGAAAACAAGGGTAGTGGGAAATCATCCCCGCAGGATAATACAGACTCTTGCAAGGAAAGAGTCAAGAAGAATTAGTGTCTTCTAATAAAGAATATTGGCTTCTAGTTGGGAGAACTAGGCTTGCTGCTTTCCTGAATTTCATCTTCTTCTTGACAGGCTCTCACTTCTGTTTCTAACCCCCCAGAGAGGTGCTTGATCAGTGCTGGGTGATTTGAGGCTTCGTGTGGCAAAGGTCTATACCATACCATTCACTATCTCAGAGTCCCTCTCCCACTTTCATCTCTACTCCTTTATTATAATAAAAAGAAACCTATTACACATTTTTCAAAGGCCTTTTATAGTTCTTTCATTTGATTTTTGCCAAACGTTTGTCGTATAGGTACAGGTCCTGTATTTAAAGGCAAGGAAAAAGTTTAGAGAGACTAAGTGATTTAGCCAAGGACAGAGAGCCGAATAGTGCCATAGTCACGGTGTCTTGATACCAAGCCATGTGCTTTATACATTGGACCAAGCTGTCTCTTTCAAACCTGTGCCCGTAGACCAGGTGGCTAGTCATGGGCAAGCCACATCTATGTGTCTAGGGCAGACAGTGAAGCCCTGACTCCTGGGTTGACACTGACTCAGGGACAGCCCTTGGTATGGAAAACCTCTTCCCTGCTGCAGTTGCCTGTTGAGGGTGGGATGACGTTATTTGTCCACTCTGATGGGAGTAGCCCAGCCTCCTCTGGGAGTCTAGGTCTCCAGAAAACAACTTTGTTCTTGAGCAACCCGATGGGAAGCTTATGCTCCGTCTTGCAGGCAGATCTGTCTCGAGTAGGGCTGGGGGAAGGATGACACCCAGGAAGCAAACTCAGGGTTCGTGATGGAGCTAGCTTTTCTGTGAGATAGCTCGGTCTGTGGCAAGCCTTTTGTCTTTCTAGCTCTTTAATACTTAGCCTGTGTTTTTAAGGGGGAGGGGCCGTGTTTTTAAGGGGATAGGGCAGAGTCCTACAGCTTTTGTCTCCTGTTGTGGGGAACTGGGGACACTTGGGCACCCTGGGCTTGAGGAAGAGTGTTGTGAAAACGCTGGGCCTGCCTAGGGTGGGGCGGGAGGAAGTGGCCCTGTGTAAGGAGGGTTGTGGAGTCAGGAGCCTTCCACGGGAAGGGCTGTGGTAGGAACTGAGAGCGGCCTGGAGTGGAGCACTGGTGGTCTGGCACTAAGGGTCGGTGAGTCAGCATTAGGCAGGATAGGCCCCTTGTCCTTGGCTTTGTCCTGGGCACCCTTGCCCTTTATGGCTTGGATAGATAACCAGTAAGTCTGCTTATCCAATTTGAAGCTGACACAAAGCCAGCAGGGATTTGCTGCTAATGGGCTCAAAGCAGGGTGGTACCCGGAGACATTGTGGTAGATGAGAACGAGGGACTGAAAGAACGAGGGGAAATATACACAGAATTGTGAAGGACCAGGGAGACCTGGTTTGGCCCCAGGTTAATTCTGGGGGTTTGATTATCAGCATAGGCTAGCAGTAACACGGACTACGGAAAATCAGCAAAACCACACTAACAGAGGTGTGGTGGATTGGCAAGGGAGGGAACAGCTCCAGTGTCAGGCCAGGCTTCACCAGGGGCACCAAGTATAGTCCTGGGAGTCATATACAAAGAGGACATCAGAAGAGAGTGAATACCTGTGAGTAGAAGGGACCTGCCCTCAAGAAGGGGGCACACTTGGGACTGTGTGACCCAGAGACTGGGACTCCTGCCCTGACATTATACGAGGAATAGAACTGTCTGGGTTCTCAGGGCGTCTGTCGTGGGAGCAGCCAGCTAGCTGGGGAGGGCCTGGCCTGGGGATCAGGAGTGCCATTCTTAGGCTCCTGACCTGCAGCAGTTTCTAGACCTCATTCCTCTGGCTTCCAGCTTCCAGTATCCTTTGTCTGTCAGGTGCTGGACTGTTTTCTGAAGCTCTAGACCTGTTACTGAATATATGCTTTGTGCCTGTGTCCATCTTTTCAGGGCCTCTAGGACTGCTTGGTTCCACTTTGATTCATTCTAGACCACCAACTCAGCTGAGCTCCTGAGGGCAGGCAGGACTGAGTCTTAGCTGACATGCCATACACTTGGGCACTTAGGGTATTTTTTGGTGCTTCAGGGTCAGAGCTGGGCTGAGAGAAGAGCCCAGGAAAGGCAGGTTGGACTAAAGGGTCCAGGGCTGACTTCTCTCCTATCACCTCACCTAGGACCGAGAGGAACGGAAGCTGCTGCTGGACCCTAGCAGCCCCCCTACCAAAGCCCTCAATGGAGCTGAGCCCAACTACCACAGCCTGCCTCCCACCCGCACAGATGAGCAGGCCCTGCTCTCCTCCATCCTTGCTAAAACAGCCAGGTGAGCACCACAGGACCAAGCCTGGGCAGAGCTTCTCTATCCATGTTAAAGGATGGACAGAGGGACAGGGCCCAGGACATGGGGGATGGGACAAAGTCAGTGGCAAGAGGTGCTTCTGGGCCCAGTCCTACTCCACTGGGCGGGCAGGGCCAGTGGTGTCAGATAGCCCTGGAGTTGGCACTTGGCAGTGAATCCCGTGTGTCCCTCTTGAAGCACCTGTCATGTTCCCTCTGCCTCCTCTCCCCAAAGCAACATCATTGACGTGTCTGCTGCGGACTCCCAGGGCATGGAGCAGCATGAGTACATGGATCGGGCAAGGCAGTACAGGTGAGACCTGGCCAGCTTGGGTCCCCCCTTCAGGCTCCTTGGGCTCCTCCCTGCCCCTTATCCAGCTTTGGAGCCTGGGCCCCAGGCCAGGCTTCTGGTTTGGGTGAAGCCCAGGAGATGGACGACAGATCTCTCTGCTACCTCAGCAGATGTTCGTGTCAGCCCTGTTTGCCCCATGGCCCTCAAGGGTGCGGAGGCCAAGGGAGGTGGGCCTGAAGTGAGTTTGTGGTGAGCAGAGGTGCCTGTCACCCTGCTCCTCTGGCCCAAGGGACTGAAGCTTGCCTGGGCTGGGCTGGGCTGGGCAGAGCAGACTGGCCTGACCGCTCCCCGCCGTCCTCCCTCTTGGCCAGCACCCGCTTGGCTGTGCTGAGCAGCAGCCTGACCCACTGGAAGAAGCTGCCACCGCTGCCATCTCTCACCAGCCAGCCCCACCAAGTGCTGGCCAGCGAGCCCATCCCCTTCTCCGATTTGCAGCAGGTGAGCCACCCCTGAGCCCACCCGCGCCTACCCTTCCCTTATAGCTGGGCTGTGGCAGAGGGCTCACCCTCTCTGTCTCAGAGGCGGTAGGGAAGTGGAGTTAGGGAGCCTGGTAGCTCGAATGCCCCACTCACTCTCACCTTACTTTGTATCTTCCCCTCTCTACCTTTATTCTCTTTCTCTGCTTTGTACTTTTCTGTCTTTCCCGTCATTACCTTTTCTTTGGCTTCCTGTCCCCCACCACCCCCTCCTCTCTTGCTACCCGATCCCCCTTCCCCGGCTTTCCGGATCTCTCTTCTCACTGTGTCTCTCTGTTGCTCTCGTCCCTGGTCCCTCTCAGGTCTCCAGGATAGCTGCTTATGCCTACAGTGCACTTTCTCAGATCCGAGTGGACGCAAAAGAGGAGCTGGTTGTACAGTTTGGGATCCCATGAAGAGAGGGATCCTTGGACAGCTCTTCTCCTCTCTTCACCCCGTCTCCACCCTGCCTCCCCTGGGCCCCCAGCCTCACTGCGGCTCACACAGTACCCTAACCTGCTACTAATCACAGAGAAGAGTGTGGAGGAGGAGAAGAGTGAGGCTGGAAGCCTGAGCAAATGAGGACAGAGCAAGGGAGGGCAGAACCATTTGGGACTGGTGTTCAAAGCCCTGGCCAGGGATGGGATGGGGGTCAAAAGATTAGGGCCTGGTAGGTCTTCACTGTCACTGGGAAGGTGAAGATACCAGTGTGAGGGTGATCCCTAGGGGGCCTATAGGGGCCCCCTTCCCACCCTTTCTCTTGGCCTCACTCCTTCTCCCTCTCCCTGACCTGGTGCTCACATGCACCTCACTAGGGTTTGTGACCAGGGTCTGGACGAGCTTGAATTTGAATGAATTGAGTTTGTATTTCTAGCACCCTGGGTTTTTACATGTTTGGGGTTTTGGGGTTTCGTTTCGGTTTGTCGCCCTCGATAAAGGAAGTGTATTCATCTGTGTGCTGGTTGCAGCCCCTCTGTCCTGCCCACCACCCTATAGTACTATTTGTGGTCTGTGAGCAGTGAGATTTGGGGGAGGAGGGGCTACGTCTTCTAGGGGCACAAAGAGGAATCCAGGAGATAAGGGTACAGGGTTCCCAGGTTTTAGCTGGAACTTGGCTTGGGCTAGCCTCAGGTTGGATAAGACTGCCTGTCCCTTCTCTGGTGATGGGACTACTATCAGAGCTGAAAAAAACCTGAATCTGAGGCAGTTGTCACCGTTGGGGGCTCTGTCTCAGGTTCAGTGGAATTACCAATAAGCCCAGGGTTAGAGGGTAAAGGCAGAGAAAGGATACTTGATACAGAGCCAGCAAGCCACTGTTTTCAAGCAGAAGATTCTTTTTATCAAATGAAATCTTAGGCAGAATGCACACATATAAAACAGAGTTAGAAGTACTCAGATCTGATTGAAGTGGAAGAGGGGTTCAGAGATCACAGCCTACCATCTTCTCTGAGGCATCTCCAAGAAACTTGGCGCTCTGTGAAGCAGCTCTAACCCCAAGATACCTGAACTGCAGAGCAAAAAAAGGGCCCAGCGAGATTAGGTAAGTTTCTCAAGGCCAAGCAGTAAACCCAGGTCTCCTGCATCCCAGGCCAACAGGCCTTTCCCTCCACTGGCTCCATCTTTCAGCGAAGCAAGACTGAAGCTTCTGACAACTGCCTGAGTTGGAGGACGTTTTTACACCGCACAGATGACTTCACATCTGCTCAACTGCTCAAATCCTTTATTGTTAAACCAAACTGACCATCCTCAGGCCTTTAGGACTGGTCGGGCCCTGGGATCCTCAGAGTGCATTCTGCTTGATCCGGACCTTCTTAGGCTTGATGTTCATGTGTTTCCACACTTCAGCTGTGGCACGGTCTGCTTTGGTGACCCCACTGAAGTCGAATGTGGTGATACGGGGCAGGGTGCACAGCACATATTGCCTGTGGGGAAGACTTGGGCTGGGGGCCAGTCCCCTACCACAACCTCCTTTCCCCTCCACCAGTTGCTGCTATCTCCCCTAACTACGAGGAATGGAGGCACTGAAGTATAGTTCGGGGGAGACAGAGCTTCCCCTGACTGATAGAAATGCCTGAAGGTCTCTACTCCCTTCCCTGTCCCAGTATGGCAGAATGATGGTGTTGGATTTCTTCTTTTCCCAACTCCTTTCCTTTTTTTTTTTTTTTCCCCCAACTCCTTTCCCTCTGGGGAGCCCAGCTTCAGGGGCAGGCAGGGCACTTACCTATACCCCTTCTCTTCCTCTATGGGGTTCCCATGGAGTGTCAGGCTCCGGAGCCTCGGGAGGACAGCCAGCTTGTTGACCTCTCCCAGCCGCTGGATGCTGTTGCCGTGGAGATAGAGTACACTGAGGTTGAAGAAAGTTGTCAGAACCTGTTGGGGAAGGAAACCAAAAGCCTGGATAGAAAGGGCCCTGGATCTGTGCTCAGGACTGACTTGTGGGCAAAGAAAGAAGAGTTTGGGAAACAATTTGCTTTCTAGTCTATGCCACCTTCCTGCAGCCATTCTGGATAACTCTGACCTTTTCATTTAATGTTGAGGATTCAGAGGTATCACATTGACACAGAGCTGTGATCTGAGGGGCAGGAGGTGTGGGCCTGAGGCCTAGCACAGCCGCTGACTTGCCAGGTGACTGGACTCGCCTGCTTCCCCCTGTAGGTGCCCCTACACTGAAGACCTTTTTAGCAGTGGTGACCTAAGATTCTTTCACAACAGGGGACAGGGATATAGAGCATCATGCTAGGTACATAAGAGAAGCTTTCAAAAATAGTAACTAAATTGAGATAACTACAACCAACCTGGCAAGTAGTCTCCAACTCATGCTCTTGCTGCTTTTCCTCTGACAAGAATCCAGGACAAGAAAGAGCCAGTTGTGTTTAGAGCTTAAAATTTGCGTCTGAGTTCATGGCAAATAAGTGCTGTACTTTACCTACCTCTTCCACAGAAGAACTCAGGACAAGAGCTGTTATTTTATTGCAGCCTGCCACGTGCCAGTTGGCTTTCGTAATTCTCATTTAAGCCCCACAAAACCTTTATTTTTTAAAAGATTTATTTATTCAGGAGAGACAGAGAGAGAGGTAGAAACCCAGGCAGAGGGAGAAGCAGGCTCCCTGTGGGGAGCCTGATGTGGGACTCAAACCCTGGACCCTGGGATCGTGACGTGAGTTGAAGGCAGATGCTCAACCTCTGAGCACCCAGGGGTCACTCCATAAAACCTTTATGATGCTGGCATATGCTCCCCATTTTTCAGACAGGGAGGCTGAGATTTGAAAGGTTATTTTGCCCCAAGTCACACAGTAAGAGATCTAGGATTTGAACCTACATCTGTCTGAGCCTACAGCCATGCCCTTTGCACAGCACTGTGCTGCCTCACTACTTATTTGATAATATGTGGGAAGTAGAGAGGCTGGAAGCTGGACAAGTGTCAGGCCCACCCTTGGACACTTGTGGACACTCAAGGCTGGGTACTCACAGGGTCAATGGAAGTCAGGTCGTTGAAGGACAGGTCGATCCAGGCCAGGTTCTCTGGATGCTCCAGAAGCAGTGAAACCACATGGTTGAAGTCTCTCAGGTCATTGAGGACATTGTTGTTCAGCCACAGGGACTGGGTCAGTGACTTCCCTGACTTTGAGTGCCTTAGTGGTCGTAGCCCTGACCGTGGCTCCTCGCTTGTCAGATCTGTGGGGACAAAGTGAGATGTGGGTTATCATCTTTGCTTTTCTGTCTTCAGGGTGGGAAGGGACAGAGCTGGGAGGATATATAGCCTAAGCTATAGCTGGAGGGGCTGCAGGACCATAGAGTCTCGTATGACTCTAACCACTGTAAATTCAGGACCCTGTCCCATAGGCCCCAGGAGTCTGAGTAAACTTGGACTAAGTTACTTAGTTCAAAGACTTACATCCCAAGTTCTTGGTTTGGGTCACCTGGTCTTCTCATGTCTGTCTCATTATTGGGTCCTCTATATACCACTCCTGTTGGGGGTGGGGGAGGCAAAATCACTCCCACTTTATGGAAACTAAGAACTAGAATTGTCAGGCTTGAACCAAGATGATGATAGCACAAAATCTAAGAGTATCCACTGGTAGAGCCTATAGCATTCACTTCAGTACAATAGCCTTTGATGTACTTTCTGCATTACTGCTGAGCAACTGTGTGTGTGCCAGATAGTGGATGTATAGTGGTAAACAAAATGAGAGATGGTCTGCGCCAAGCTCTGGATCAGTAACAGGGCAGGGATGAAGCAGATGTTTGTGCCTTGGAGGAGCTAACAGAAGCAGGATAAAAACAAACTAGCAATATGATAGCAATAGAATCATGAAGAAGGACTCCTAACTTAGTCTGGGAACTCAAGGAAGTTGAACCAGAGATGGAACTCAGTGGATTAGGAGACATTAACTAAGCAAAGGGTGGAAAGGACATTCTTGTAGCATGACACAAGCAGAGGCACAGAGGTGTGATGTATGTATGTGCTGCACGAGGGGGAGAGGCGAGAAGGAAAAACCGTAGGAGCCTTGAACGCCAGGCAGAGTATTTTGGACTTTATTCTGTAGGTGATGGGAAGCCACTGGAGGGTTTAGGCAAAGGAGATGATCCAGATCTTTCATTGCAGAAAGACCATTCTGAAGCTTTAGTGTGGAGATGGATTAAAGGGAGCGGGTGGGACTGGAAGATCAATGTGGCTCTTTTAGTCTCCAACCAAGAGATAAGAGGGAGAGAAAATCAGCCTGACTTCATGGCTGACTGGATGTAAGAGTGAAAGAATAATCAAGGGTGGTGCCCAGTTTCTTGTTTAGGGGACTGATAAGGAACTAGAAAAAGAGAAACCAAGATTGACAAGGTGAGGAGTTCAGGCTTGGCCTTGGTGTGTTCCTATAACCCAATATTAAGGTCTGAAGTTCAGGAGACGGACAAGGATCATTATCATAGAAGGTGTACAAGTCAGAGAAAATAGAGATTCCACGTGGAGATTGAGGGTAGAGAGGGACAAGGAGGAAGCGGAGTCTACTGAATAGTAATGAACAATGACAGAAGAACAGGGAGGGAGAACCACAAGAAGGTAATTTTAAAGATGCTCAGGAAGTCCATAGTTTATAGGAGTGAATTTCAGGAAGATAAGGACTGAAAAGTAATTTTGGCAACTCAAGCCCCTGCTGACCCTGAAATGACAAGGGCCTGGGGACAGAAGCTAGATTGGATGGAGTTCAAGAGTGAAGGTTAAGGAAATCTAAGCAGGTAGTGTAAACACCCCCCTCAGAAAGTTTGGCCAAGGAGGAGAGAGAATAGGGAAAACAGACGTTACAAACCATCTGTGTAGACCCCCACGCACTTTTTGACAAATGAGGTCCAGAGAGAGGATGGGCCCTGCCCCCACCAGTGACAGATCCAGAAGCAGATACCAGCTGTGGCTGAGGGGACTCTATTTTTCCACTTGCCCCTAAGCATCTCACTACTTGTCTAAAGCTGCTTCCGGAGAAGGAAGTATTTAGGATTTGCTGAACCTGGCCAGCTGTCCTTACTCCCCCTCAGCTCTTAGTGGACACTTCCTCGCTTCTATATCTACCCAAGTGTTAACTTCCTTTCCTTGGCTGCAGATCGGGCAGCATCCACCAGATGGCTCTCCACCTTAGTGCTGGAGTGAGCAGGAGCCACAGCAGGAGCCTGAGGTTTGGGGGGAGGCGGCAGGAGGGCATTGGAGCAGAGTACTCCAGCTAATGAATAAACTCCCAATCCTGCCCCCTGCCCCGCCAACATGTCCTGAGAATCCCCAATGAAATGACACAGCTGAATAAAAGTTAGGGTTAAAATAAACCCACGTAGAGATTAGCATCCAGCCTGATGAGGCAGCAGCTTAGGCAATGCTACTAAGCATGGGCGATCTCCAGCTCAGAAGTAGCCACTGGTGGGATTGTGTTGCCTAAAACGTGAGGCTCCCATTGGGGCTGCCATATTGAGGGTGGAAGAGGGTATCCCATTGTTACAGGTTTGTTTCCTTCAGATTCCATGAGGAATCTGCATTGCTTGAGGATGTGTTGAAGCTTGCTTGTTCAGGCCAGGGCAGGTCTGGAAAATGGGCCACAAATATCAGTGCCCACAGAACTGGGGAGAGTTTAGCCCCAGAAAGACCTGGGAAAAAGTGATCCTGTCTTCGTATCTCTGAAGGGTTGCCATGCAACTTTTCCATGTGTCCCTAGAAGGTGGGAGTTAGTTTCATAAGAACTTCCTTGCATTATCCCTCACCCCACAGTGGAAGGGGTTGGTAAATGTGTCTCGTAGGGGACTCCCTTAATGCTATAGGCTCATGAGCAGAAGTTAGAGGATAATGGGTTGGATGTAGTTTGAAGTCCCTGTCATTTCAGAATCTAATCCATCTATTGGTTACTTTAGCAAATGGTCTATCAAGTACCCCCAGACTCTTTCCAAAAGCTCTGGGGAAACTGGCTGGCCTTTAGGGACTTGGATATGCCTCTCCTTTCCCCCTCTTTATAAGACACAGCAAGGAGCACAATGTCTGGCACACATGTATACACAAGTGCTTGCTAAATAGTAGGCGCTCAGTAAATATTCAACTCCTGAATGAAGAACAGGGCATCTTTACAGACTACGGTTTGTGCTATGGAGTTATCTGTGGTTGTAGTAGATGGTTTCTCCCTTCATTTTGAGGGTTCCACAGAGGGCAAAGCTCCATCTCCCCGCTCAGAGCTGGGAATTCCCACGGTAGACAGGAGCCATAATTCCCTCATCTGTCATCTCAGCTTTCTTGTACAGGACCATTACAGCTAAAACCCCTGTGGAACATGGACAACATCAATCAGAAGTGATGCTGTGCCCAGTAAATAAAGATCATGGTAGGTAGGTGTGTGCTCCCGAGAGAACATGAGTTACCACTGTGGCTATTGCAAACCCAGTAGTATCCCAAACTCTAAGGCAGGTCTAATACCTCCTGGATAACTATTTGCCTTCTTCTTGAGCGTAAAACTAGCCATCAATTGCCTATGAGAGAAAATCAAAGCCAGATACTGGGTCTAGGATATGTGAGGACCAGCATGTGTTCTGTGAGAGCAGATGTACTGTGCATGTATAAGAAGTCAGATAGCAGAAGCCAGGGACAGAACTTCCTTGGGAAGAAACATACTCCTCTGAGAATATGACATTGCTAAGAGCCTCCCTTTGTCTTTTTCTGAAGAGTATTAGCCACTGATTTACAGACACTGAACAATAAAATGGGAATGAGCATGGGCAGTGCTGGAACCTGCAATAAGTGTGGGTGATGACAGAGTAAACTTGGATAGGACTGGAATAAATATATTTATCAATAATTTTTTTTATTAATAAATATTTAAACTGGAAACATGCCAGTTAATAACGAGACCCTACACATTTTACCAGTCATCAGAATAGGCTTGTGTCCTCAGAAGAGATAGGGTTCTGCCTCTGTTTTCATTCATTTCTTCCTCTCTTCAGGTAAAAACAGGATAATAAAACCATTGGCTGATAGACTGGTTTCACAGTTTTCTTCTACCTGACTTTACAGCTGTAGCCTGGATTGTTTTGAAGATGATCAGTTACCCCTTCCACTCCTACCACCTCCTTATTCCCTGTTCTTCCCAAAACAAAAAAAGAATCTGCAAGCATACAGGAAGACTCTCTTTAGGCTCTTAAAGACTGGTCTCTCCCTAGGGACCATACCCGGCCTGTTGCATGGTGAGTGGAGTGCAGTACTCTATGGGCTGACCTTGGATCCCGTGGATGCTTCGGAAGGAGTAGTCAAGAGGGGGCTCTTGCACCGAAGTGTTCATATAGTCCTGTTTGCTCATAGCTCAGGCCATCATTTGTCAGATGTAAGCATTGGCCCTGGGAGTCCGGGTTCAGCCTGAGGGGACAGAGAAGGACTGGTGTTCCAGGTACAAGGGGTACCTCCAGATTCCCCTTAGGTATCTCCAGAGCCCTGCACCCTTGCTTTCTACTCTCCACTACTTCAGGTTTGCCTGGCTGTATTTCTATTTTAAGATAGTAATCACCATTCCTTGCATTTGTAGAGCACTCCTACTTCTTAGAGCACCTTTATATGCCTTAGAGCTCATGGATAGTAGTAGCACCCATTTCTACTTTCCACACAAAGAAACTAAGACCCCCAAGGTGAAAGCACCTGCCCCAAGTTAAGCCAATGAGTCAGTGTGGACTGTAATCATAGCCTCCTAAATCCTACTCTGAGGCCCTTTGTGCTACTCCATAGTAGTTACCATGGAGGCTTTCTTGGTACCTACACTCCAGTGACATCAACTGGTCTATTCTATTGCTTAACAAACCCTTGAGGGCCTGCATTGGATCTGGTGTCTGACTGCCCTTTGCAGTCTGACCCAGCTGGGGATTTTGCTACCTTCTCTGCTCAGCTTGTCTGTCAGCCCCATTTCCTTTCCATCCAAGGACCCTACTTCTTGCCACATCTGAATGTAGTCATATGTATATAAGCACATACACATAAAACCAGAGTCTCCTTCACTCACCTGTTACCAATGCCTGAAACTCCACCATTAGGGATTCATTCCTTTGGGTTCAGTGATCATTCCCTGTTAAAATGGAAATACCCCCTAAGAGGGGTGAATACAATGTTAATAATTTACAATGTAGTGTGAACTGTCTTATCAGATCCTTTCCAGTTTGTTAGCTCAAGTAAAGGAGAGAAATTTTCAAGAGATGAGGAAAGCCATGAGAATACTACTCACCTGGGAAGAAAAAAGCTGAAAACATATTTTACCAAGGGGTTTTGTATGTGACACATACAAACAAGACACATAGACTGACAAGGACATGTCCTGGTTAACCTCCCCTTCCTCACTTCATCCACCGCCGTCACCTTCTTTGCTCACTACTTCACCTGCTTTCCAAAAGGATTTGAGGTAGTTTACAGTAAGATTCATAAAGCAGGATGATTTATAGAACGGAGCTGTCCAACTGAAATATAATGAACACTGCAAATGCAAGCCACACATATAATTTTTTCACGTATGCAATTTAAAATTTTCTAGTAGCCACACAAAGAAAAGTCAAAAGAAGGGTTAAAAGCTTAATATATTTTATTTAACCGAATATATTCAAAATAACATTCAACATATAATTGCTATTAATAACAGATACTTTACACATCCCAATTTGGACAAGGTGCCTGTCAAGTGTTCAACAGCTACAGGTGACTAGTGGCTACTGAGACTGGACAGGACAGATGATGTAGGAAATGGAAATATGAAAGAGAAAGATCAGAAGGCAGATTAAAGGAAGAGAAAGAGATGGAATTAGGAACTGGCCTATGTTATCTCCAAAATTCCTGGCATCCAAAGTAAAAAGGGAAACCTTAGGATATGCAGTTCTCGTCATTTGATTAAAAGAAGCAAACAGAAAAAAAAAAAAAAAACAGATTGTATGCAGAAAATGAAATCCACACATTTTCTTAAAATGAAATTCTCTTAAAAACCATGGACCTGATAGTTTATAATTGATCCTAAGCTAAATACAGTTCAAGTAAATTCCTTTTTGGGTGATTTAACAGGTATAGAGGAATGGAAAGTGAATGTCTTCCTCTCAAAAAGCAGCAGTCTCATCTGAGCTTTGAGGAAATGCTGCCCTAAGTCACTTCGCAGCTGAATTCTCTGTCAAATCGGGACTGACCTGGTGGGGCACAGACTGTTGAAGGAGACCTGCATCTCTTAGGTGTCAAATCTACAGACAGACAACAAAGAACAAAGGCTTTTCCAGAAATAGAGGAACTTGGCTTGTGTTCTCACCTAGATAGAGAAGCCCATTCCACCAGAGCACAAACAACAGCTTTTATATGTTGCAGTGAGATTAGATACTCTGAGTCCTGAGTTGGGACCCCAGAGTTCCACACTACTGGACAAGGATTTCATTATTTTTTATTTTTTAAAAAATATTTTATTTATTTATTCATGAGAGAGAGAGAGAGGCAGAGACACAGGCAGAGGGAGAAGCAGGCTTCATGCTGGGAGCCTGATGTGGGACTCCATCTCGGCTGGACATGGACTTTCGATTAAAATATTTAAGGGCAGAGTTTTACCCTTAGTTTCCTTGACCATCAGAGAACCTAACTCAGTGCAATTCCTAACTTCTGACTTTGTGTCACACCAGCTCCTGATGTTTTTTTCTGAGTTGGTATTAAAAATGGAGCCCCCAGTAGTTAGATAAATTTGCCAGCTGGAAAGGGTTATTATTATTCTCCGTTTAAATAGTAGCCCAGGCTGTGAGCTAGCACTGTCTTATTCATCATCTGACACAGAACCTGGCTTACAATAGGCACTCAAGAAATGTTTGTGGGAGGAATGAATGAGAAACGGCCAAATACAAGGATTTCTGTTTTGCTAGTGTTGATGGTAAGCTGCTCATTCTAACAATTGGCTCCCAGGTTCAGTTATTTCAGTCCACACCTCATTCACAGTAAGAAAATTCAATTCTGTAAACATTTATGGAGTGCCCATTGCCCTGTGCCTGACCAGAAGGAATGAAGCCAAGATAACAAATAATAGAACCGTGTCTGTCATGAGCACAGAAGTCTGCTAGGTTTCCATTGTGGCAAACCAGCCTGCATCCAGTTCTAAGAAATAGCTGCCTACTTAGTGAATATTCTCATGATTTCAATACTCAGGCCTAGTATACCCTCTCTGATGAAGCCCATCTTTCCAGATAAAATTGATCAATGTGTCCTGTAGCAGATTGATTGCCTTGATTATTCCTATTCATGGTCTCCCTTGTATCATCTCTTCTGCCCTAGAACTCTGTAGTTCTATCCATTCTGATGCTGAGCTCAGCCATGTGACTTGCTTTGGGCAATGGGACGTTGGTAAACCTGAAGCAAACAGAAAGTTTAAAGACAGGGCTTGCCCTCTTGCTCTTTGCTTGTGCCAAGAGAAAATGACTACCCTACTGGAGGGATGGGAGAGACATGTGCAGGCGAGCTATGTGCAGAGAGCTAGTGTTTCCAGTTGAGGCCATCCCAGCCTAGCCAATAGCCAGCCTACACCAAGTCAAGTTCAGGATAATTACAGGTGCCTGCAGATACATAAATGAGCCCAGCCATGACCAGAAGAAAGATGGCTGACTTATAGACTTGGAAGCAATAATGATTGTTTTAAGTCACTATGGTTTTGGATGGTTTATTACATTGCAATAGCTAACTGATACATGCCCCCACTGTACTTTGAACAAAATTTCATCACAGACCATTTCCTCATCTGTAAAATGGAGACAAACCTATCTTGAGAGTTATTGTATGTCTTGCAGTAGGTGCTAATATTAATACACTGAAGCAGCTGTATTCTCATACTCATTTCTTTTTTCTTTCCTTTTTTTTTTTTTTAAAGATTTATTTATTTGAGAGAGAGAGAGAGAAAGCACAAGTGAATGTGGGGAGGGGCAGAGGGAAAGAATATCAAGCAGAATCCCCATTGAGTGGGGAGGCTGACCCAGGTTTCAATCCCATGACCCCGAGATCATAACCTGAGCTGAAATCAAGAGTTGTTTGCTTTAACCAACTGAGCTACCAGGCACCTCCCACTCCTTTTTTAAAAGTAGGCTCCATGCCCAGTGTGGGGCTTGAACTCATGACCCTGAGATCAAGAACTGCATGCTCTACTGACTGAGCCAGCTAGGTGCCCCTGTACTCATTTCTTTTTTTTTTTTTTTTTAATTTATTTTTTATTGGTGTTCAATTTACTAACATACAGAATAACCCCCAGTGCCCGTCACCCATTCACTCCCACCCCCCGCCCTCCTCCCCTTCTACCACCCCTAGTTCGTTTCTCATTTCTTTATAAACTACTTCCTATTCTTTCCCTGTAAGCTTGAGGCCAGGGTCAGAAGTCAGACTTCTTTCTCTCTTCCCACCATTACTCTGCACTGAGCCTGGCAAAGAATGATCTTCACTAAAGGCTTGATGAACAAATGGATAATGGAAAAAAGAAGAAATGAATAGTGTCTTCAGGTGTCACCTGCTCTACCTGGCTGCTGCTGGGCAGATCTGGATTGCTTTGCTCACTTCAGTGGCTGTGTTTTTGGAGTCAGCCTTTTCCAGCTGCTGTTCTGCCTCATGACCAGTCAGATCCCAGTGCCTTCTTCATCTGTCCAAGCTGATTGACGAACAAAAAGTTTATAGGCATATTTGTCTTGTTTTGGAATTTTTCTTTTCCAAATTGGAAAGATGTTTTACTGTTTTTTTTTTTTTTTTTTAAATTATAAGAGTTAACACAATAGCTGAACAAAGTCAAACAACATAGTGGAATACATTAAATAGAAACTAAAAGTCTGAGTCTCTATCTCACCAAGAACAATCATGATTAACATTTGGGAATATAACCTCAGAAGGATATATACAAAATTGTGTATATCTTTAAATGAACACATAATGTCTTTGTAAATGTATTTTTAAAATTCTACTTTATATGGGGGAATCTCTGGGTGGCTCAGTGGTTTAGCACCTGCCTTCGGCCCAGGGCATGATCCTGGAGTCCTGGGATCCAGTCCCACGTCAGGCTCCCTGCATGGAGCCTGCTTCTCCCTCTGCCTGTGTCTCTGCCTCTCTCTCTCTCTCTGTCTCTCATGAATAAATAAAATCTTAAAAATAAATAAATAAATTCTACTTTATAACTGGGATAACTGACATGAAATATGGTTGCCATTGTAGTGTTAGCTAAGAATGTATTTTTAAAAATTTTTGTAGACTCTTTTAAAAAAATATTTTTAAAGATTATGTGACAGAATGAGTGAGGGTGGGGGCAGAAGGAGAGGGAGGAGATTCCCCAGTGAGCAGAGAGCCAGACACAGGGCTCAATCCCAGAACCCTGAGATTATGACCTAAACTGAAGGCAAATGCTTAACTGAGCCACTCAGGTGCCCCTACTCACCCTTTTTAAATAGAATTCATATGTATCCTACTTTATTTTTTAATTATTTTTAAAAGATTTTATTTATTTATTCATGAGATACACACAGAGAGAGAGGCAGAGACACAGGCAGAGGGAGAAGCAGGCTCCATGCAGGAAGCCGGATGCGGAACTCCATCCCGGGACCCAGGGATCATGCCCTGAGCCGAAGGCAGATGCTAAACCACTGAGCCACTCAGATGTCCCTGTACCCTACTTTACTTACTTACTTTAGCCAATCCAGGGTGGTAAAAATTTGTTTGCAGTTTTTGGAGATTACTAACAATTAGAATTTGATTTGTCGTTAGCTATCTCTTCCCTCTCTCAGGTAAGTAGCAACATGATGGCACAGGAAGCTTTGAGAAATAATCAGATGAGATCTAATAGGAGACTGAATGGCCTGGCCTAGAGAGGGCTTCTGTTTATGGGCTACAGGTGGAAGAAAAAGAATGTCACATGTCGGCCACATAATCTAGTGTATTCTGGGAGGTTATATTTTCAGATGCCACAAGGAAGCCCAAGATACAAACTAACTCATGCCCTGGGGCAGTTTACTCCTTGGAACAAATCTTAAGCTAGACAGGTTGTACACTCAAGCTAGTGACTTAGATTGAAATTGGTGACCTGGGGTCTAGTCCTAAATTGTCACTAATTTGGTGTGTGGCCTTGGGTAAGTCGCTTTCCTCTTTGGATTTCAGTGTTCCAATTTGTAAAATGGGGAGAAATATCCTTGACTCACAAAACTCCAAAGAGAGACTGAAGATGAAGGTGCTGGGTAAGGTGCCAAATGTAATCTGTCATGAAGACTGTAAAAGGAATCAAATGCTAACCATAGAGCTTTGAGAAGCAGACCACAGAGTTGTAGGGAGAAGAGGGAATTTAGGGACAGGACCCCAAATGAGTGTGTGTGGGCAGATGCTCCTGACTCTGAGGAAGAGGCTGTACCCTGGGACCTTGCTGCTTGTAAAGGAAAGAGACAGTGCAAGCCCCATACGTCTGCAGTGTGAAGGCCTGTGATTTAGTCTAATTTTACTCCCATGTCTTGAAGGGTCTCAGTTCATCAGAGGAAAACCCAACCATTTTCTGAGGGCGTTTCAGAATTCCCTCCGTCAGGGATTTGAGGCATCTGTATTAGGGGGGTCTCAGGTTTGTGATACGGATGTTCTTAAGCGCCCCCAGGTCTGTACGGGTATGTATCTCGTTGCCCTTCCCTCCCCTCCCTCGGTCTATTCCATATGGATGTTGTGTCTTGTTCGTTGTCAAAGGGGGGTAAGGGATGTGTGCGGGGGGGAGGGGTTCTCAGGTCCCCGAGAAAGAAAATTCCTTAATCTCTCTTAGAACGAATTTCCTGTGTTCCCGCCTGACTCACCCGCAGTTGTTTTCCCTCCAGCCTCGGCGTCCCACTACCTCAGGCTTACTCAGCGTCAACTCCATAGTAACTACCTCGACCCGGCGACCCGCCGTAAGCGCTGCCGCGATACCTACCGGGAGCTGTAGTTCGCCAGGGGCGGGGCTCCAAAGCCGCGGGACGTGCTGGGGCTTGTAGTTTTCTTTGCTCTCAAGTCCAGGCCGGGGTCCGGAAATAGTGACACCCCCTTCTCTCTTCCCAGTGGTCCTCACACTTCCTTTTCCCGGGTCCTCAAGCGTGCCCTTGCGTGAAACTCCAGCCGACTGGGGCCAATCAGAGGGTGGCGCGAGGGGGCG
This sequence comes from Canis lupus dingo, assembly GCF_003254725.2. Taxonomy (NCBI): domain Eukaryota; kingdom Metazoa; phylum Chordata; class Mammalia; order Carnivora; family Canidae; genus Canis; species Canis lupus. The sequence goes on from NC_064263.1 coordinate 26,223,844, forward strand.
GGGCCATGGTTTAAACTAATTGTGCGCTCACAGCGCTGGCGCGAGCCCGCGGCAAAAACGATCCCGTGGAAGCGTGAGGCGGAGCGGGAGCGCGCGGCCAGGTAACCGGCGCGGGCCCGCGGCTGGCGTTCGGTCTGGGCACCCGCAGGGATGCCCGGGCCTAAAGGGGGTGCTGGAGAGGCGGGTGCGAGCGGAAGGCCTCCTTCATAACCTACTCTGACTGGGGAGAATCTATTGGGGGTAAGGTTTGTGAGGAGGGGGGCATGTCCGGGGGGAGGTGCCGGCGTGCCTGAGGGGGGAGGGTCTGTTTGGGGGCGTGTCGGTGGAATTCTGTCTACGACCGGGGGGGGGGGGGGGGGGTGGTGGTGCGAGTAGTGCGTGTTCCTGAAAGGCTTGTGACCCAGAGGTCCCAGGGCAGTCTCCGCCTATTATTGTTAACAATAGTAGTAGTAATACTAGTAGTAAACATTTTCCGAGCACCGACTACGTTTCAGACACTCCCTTTACGTGGATCGTTTAAAAATATATTCCTGATTGTCCTATTATCCTTTATTACAGACGGGGAAGCGGAAGTATTTTATAATGCTTACTTGGCCAGGATTACATAGCTAGTGCATGGTTGTCTTCAATAAGGAGTAGAGGGTAAGGGGCTATGTGGGGGTGCGCCTCGTCTTGGACGAGACACCTATTTTGAGCCTCACGTCTCATACATAAACAACGAACTTAACCTGCCTTACCTTATTTCTTGGGGTTGTTCTGAGGGTCAAATCAGGTAAGTTGTTTCATGGAAGCATCTTGAAATGCACAAATCTGTGACTGTAAGTGACTTTGTGAAGGTTGTGGGTGGGAAAGAGCCTAACTGGCTTGATGCTGCCTCTTCTGGGTGCCCTCTCTTGCTTACCCGGCCCGCCCGGAAGTGCTTCTCACTTGGTATTGGAAGAGTGTCTGCATGTCTGTCCTTCTAGGTGGAGACAGTGTCTTTTGTCCCCGTATCCTGATGCCTAGGCAGGTGTGAGTGAAGCCTGCCTTGGCCATTAACATACACTTTGAAATGAGCTTTAATGTTCCGAAAGGAAATAAATAGCCTGGCCTTCCCATCTTCATTTAGTGGCTTTTGAACCTCTGTATGCTATCTTTTTGCCTGGAATGGCACTGCCTTCTAAAAATGTGATATTTACTTGCTTTAATCCATGTTTCCCTCTCTTGGTTTGTTGCCTGGTCCTGTATTCCCAAAGTTCTGGAATGACAAGTGCGGTACTTTGTGGTGGTCAGAAACCTTGGTGGTAAAGGAATTGGGTTACCTTGTGGAGATCTTTACTGCTATGAACATTTGGAAATCCAGAGGGAATATTCTTTCCATCAGTAGGGATGCATGTATGTGTTCCCTCCCTCTCTGTTCCTGTATGGTTCTCCTGTAGAAGAAGAAGCACATACTCCTCTGTAAAAGCTTCCAAAGTACTCTTTTCTTGGCCTAAGTTCAAGTAAATGACTAATTGTAATGCCTGGTTCTTTTTTTTTTTTTTTTTAAGATTTTATTTATTTATGAGAGAGAGACGCAGAGACACAGGCAGAGGGAGAAGCAGGCTCCATGCAGGGAGCCTGACGTGGGACTCGATCCTAGGTCTCCAGGATCACAGCCTGGGCTGAAGGCGGCGCTAAACCGCTGAGCCACCCGGCTGCCCTGTACTGCCTGATTCTTCATCTAATGCCAAAACTATACTCCCCCAAAGCTAGAAGATCTTACCTGAAAGCTCATATGAAAAACACTTCTATTTAGAATGTTCTTTTTTATTTATGGAATATTAAAGTGAGAAGAATGCCTTGAGTAGTACTTGAGTTCTAGAACTGTTAGGATGAGGGAAAGCCCTGCCACAGGTGGCTAAACAGAGCTGGTCTGAGAATGTTTTGACAGCTGTGTCTAATAACACCCTATGGTCATTAAGTGTGTTGGGGGTCATTTATTTCAGCCTCTTACTCAGTGTTATGCTAAACATATCAAAAGGTGTTGTCTGAATTCAAAAATCAAAATGAGCACTTACAATGATGAGACCACTCCCCCAAACAGCCTATTCAATATCGAACAATCCTAAGTAGCAATAATTGTTATTGTGATAGTATTGTTTTGTGCGGTCAGTGGTTACTTCATTTTACCCTTATATGCCGTTTTTTTTCACCATTCTTTCTTGAATTTTATTCCTTTCGTATTAGACAAATATATCCTTCAGATGTTTTCTTCAGTGAGGGTCAGTTGGTGGTAAACACTCTTTGTGGAAACATCTTTATTGCCTCTTCAGTCTTGACAGTTTAGCTGGGTACTGGGCTTCCATTATTTTCGCTCAGCATTTCGAAAATGTTATTTTACTGAAATTTTGCGTTTTTGTTGTTACTTTTGAGAACTGTGTTCACAGTTTAACTATCATGTTGTTGTAGGTAACCTGCTTTTTTCCTTTGGTTTAAAGATCTTGTTTGTGTTTTGCAGTTTCATTACATGGTGTGGATTTAATTGTGTCCTACTGGGGGCTTACAGTGATTGCTCAATCTGAATTTTCATACCTTGCATGACTTTTTTTTGTTTTTTTAAATATTTTATTTTATTTATTTTTTTTTAATTTTTATTTATTTATGATAGTCACAGAGAGAGAGAGAGAGAGAGGCAGAGACACAGGCCGACTGAGAAGCAGGCTCCATGCAGGGAGCCTGATGTGGGACTCGATCCCAGGTCTCTAGGATCCTGGGTCTCTAGGATCACGCCCTGGGCTGAAGGCGGCGCTAAACTGCTGAGCCACGCAGGCTGCCCTTCTTTCATGACTTTTGTAAAAAATTCACTCATTCCCTTTTTAAATAGTGCTTCTCCCAGATCCCATATTTAACTTATGTTGGACTTTTTTATTCTGTCCTCTACATCTCTTATCTTTCATGATTTCTGTCTCTGTTACCTCTGGGTAATTTCTTTAAATCCATCTCCTAGGATACTAACTTACTCCAGCTAGAACTTTTTTGTGTGTGTTTTTTTTTTTCTTTTTTTTTTTTTACTTTTTATTTTTTTAATTTTTAATTTATTTATGATAGTCTCACAGAGAGAGAGAGAGAGGCAGAGACACAGGCAGAGGGAGAAGCAGGCTCCATGCACCGGGAGCCCGACGTGGGATTCGATCCAGGGTCTCCAGGATCGCGCCCTGGGCCAAAGGCAGGCGCCAAACCACTGCGCCACCCAGGGATCCCTTTTTTTTGTGTGTTTTTTAAAGGGAGGGAGAGAGAGAGAAAGAATCTTAAGCAGGCTCCACGCCCAGTGAGAAGCCTGATGCAGAGCTCAATCTCATGATTCTGAGATCATGACCTGAGCTGAAATCAAGAGTTGGATGTTTAACTGCCTGAGCCACCCAGGCGCCCCCTGATTTACTTTTTGAGTTCTTTTTTTTTTTTTTTTTAATTAAAAAATTTTTTTAAGTAGGCTCCATGCCCAGCTTGGAGCTGAACACGGAGATTGAACTCACACCCCTGAGATCAAGACCTGAGCTGAGATCAAGAGTAGGTTCTCAATTGACTGAGCCACCTAGGTGTCCTGAGTTCTTATTTCCATTAGGTTTTTCGTTTTTAGAAGTACTCTTTGGTTCATTTTCAAATCTGCGTCTTTGTTTTCCATGGTATCATTTTTGTCTCATGTTTTCAATTTATATAATAATTAAACTTGTAGTCTCTATCATGCAGAATTTTCTGAAGTTTTTAGGAGTATAATCCTGCCATTTGTTTTAACTGACTCTTGCCTATGATGAATTGTGTCTTCAAGTATTTAGTAGTTTTGGATTGTAAGCTCATATTCAAAAGATCATCATCTATGGTAGACTTATATAGCTTGGGTTGAGGTCAGTTCTCCAAGAACAGTTCTTTTTTTTTTCCAGTTTTCTTTTAAGTAAACTTTCTTTGAAATAATTTATGTAAACTATTTAAGTAAAAAGTGTTTTGATAGATGTATACACCTATAAAAAGTTGCCACAATCAAAATATAGAGCACTCTCAAAAGTTTCTGTATGCTTCTTTATTTTTTTTTTTTTTTTTTTTTTTTTTTTTTTTTTAATTTTTTTTTTTTTTTTTTTGTATGCTTCTTTACAGTTCGTGTTTCCCTTCACCTTGGCTCAGGAACTATTGTAGATGAATTTGCGTTTTCTAAAATTTCACGTAAGTCAGATCATAGAGTGTGTATTCTTAGGCCTAGTTTCTTTCACATAGCATAATGCATTGTGAGATTTATCCATTTAGTTGCATATATCAGTAATTTGTTGCTTTCTGTTATGTAATATTCTGTTGTATGATTATATCATGTAATGTTTATTATTCAGTGTTAGTGGACATTTGGTTTGTTTCCAGTTTTTGGCTTTTATGAATAAAATTGCTATGAGCATTCATGTACAAATCTTTGAGCGTTTGTGTAATTTCCTTTATTTTCAGAGTGGATTGGCTAAGTTGTATGGCAGTTGCATGTTTAACTTTTTAAGAAATTACCAGTTTTCCAAAGTGGTGGTACCATTTTGGCAATATGTGAGAGTTCCATTTGCTTCATATTCTTTTTTTAAAAAAGAAATTATTTATTTATTTATTTATTTATTTATTTATTTATTTATTTATTTATTTATTTATTGGGGGGGGCTTGGTGGAGGGAAGGGGCAAAGGGAGAGGGGAAAAAGAATCTCTAGCATCTCCTGGAGTGCAGGGCTCCATCTCATGACCCTGAGATCATGACCTGTGCCAAAATCAAGAGTCAGATGCTTAACAGACTGAGCCATCCAGATGCCTCTTGCTTCATATTCTTACCAATCCTTGGTATTGTTGGCCTTTTTTAATATTAGCCATTCTCATGGAGGTATAATATTATCTCATCATGGTTTTAATTTGCATTTTCCTGATGACTGATGATGTTGAGCATCTTTTCACATATTAACTGACCATTCATATATCTCCTGGAGAACTTTGTGTTTGCTTATATTGAGCACTCAAGGCTATTCCCAACCTGGGACCAAAACATATGCAAGTTATCTCTACTCACAGATTTCCAGGTCACAAGCTTAGGCCACAAAACAACTATGGTTTTGAGTTACTAGGAGAGTTTTTCCTCCTACTTCACTAGGTGAACAAGATAAGCTTCCTTATTTCCCTGTGGACAGATTTTTTTCTTTTCCTGATCTTTTTATTGACTGTCTCAGCCTTTATACAAGGATCTCAGTTGCTCTTTGTAGGCCCAAAATCTGTCTCCTGGACAAGGAGGAGGTTATAAATTCTTTATGTAGCTGGGACAGCTATGCTGTCAGGTCACACTGTTCCTGGGATTTCCCTTACTTTCTTGTGAGCTCAGTTTACCTATGTATCAGTCAGGATCCAATCAGGAAAGTAGAAACCACACATAAGTATTTTAAGAGTGAACTCAATAAATGGAATTAGTTTAAATCCTTGTTGAGGGCTAAATGCGCAAAATGGGAATCTTAAAGTAATTTTGATGTAATAACTGCATTAAACAGCTACCTCATCTAGGACTGAAAAACAAAGGGAGGAACAGTTGGAGTTATCAGAGCCTAAGAAGTCTGGAGGGATCTGGAGGAACTATGCCCTGATTCTCTGAGGAGAGGGTGTTGCCTGGTGCTGCTGGTTTCTCAGGTGCTCCCAGGAAGGGCCTGGAGGAGCCAGGTTTGGTTGAACTCTGCTCGGCACCTGGTGCTGGTGCCTCTCAGGGAGTGCAATGAGGCTGGTTCTGGCAGTTTAGAAAGAAGTGGGAAGGAACCAACTGCTGTGGTCAAGAAGGAGCAAGCCATAGGAAAGAGGAAGTTCCTGCCTTCCATTTTCCCTTTAGCACCTCCTGTTGACAGATCCTAACAGGGAGCTGGCTGGTAAAGGTGAAATGGGGTTGGCGGAGTCCAAGCCCCAATGTCACAGAGCCGGGTAAAACAGGGCAGGTGTGGAGCTGACAGACAATAAATTGGCACAATCTAAAGATGTTTATTATATTTTCCCAAATATCCAGATGTATTTTCCCAAATATCCAGATGTATTTAGTAGGAAGATTTTCAGGTTATCTGATTTATCATATCAACAATCCTAGCAATAGCTAACGTTCTTTTTATTTTTTTTTCTCAGTGTATACTGTGAGCCAGGCACTAATTTAAGCACTTTACATGAACTGCTTCCTAAAGTTGTATAAGGTGAATACTGTCATCATTACTATTCCCTTTAACAAGCAAGGAAACTGAGCCACAAATAAATAATCCACTCAAAGCCATACAGTTTGTAAGTGGTGGAGTTAGTGTTCTAATCCAAGCATTCTGGGTTCCATAACCCACATTCTTAATTTCTTTATTATACTGAAAGTTTTTCCCTATGTCCAACCAAAATCTCTCTTCCTGTAATTTCTACTCGATAGTTCTGTTTTTGTCTTTTTGCAGGAGAACACCTGTTTTTCTCTTCACCTGCGTGACAAGCATGCATATATTTGAAAAACGTTTTCATGTTCTCCCTGCTAAGTATCTGTAGTTCTTCCCTCATATTTGCCGTGACACAACTTTTAGACCTTTCACTGTAGTTGTCATTTGTCAGCTGCATATACTCTGACTTTGCTCTTTAAAGGTGGGGCACAGAGTTGTCACACAACCTGAGCCTGTATTGATATTTTGGATAGCTCTGTTACATTCATGGTTCATTGAGAGCGGAACAGCCTCTCCCTTCATCTCCCAATATAGGCAGCCGGCTCCCTCGCCTATCCCAAAACAGCCTTTTAAATATGAACCGCTGTACCAGCTCTCTACCATCTTGTATAATTTGATTGACTTCTTTTATTGTGAATGCAAGCCTTCATATTTAATCCTATTAAATTGTATCGTGTTGCTTTTGGTAACTGTTGAGATCTTTTTTTTTGCCAGATCAGATCTAAAAACGTTGTATTTTCTGTCCTTCACAGTTTGTAATTCCAAAGGTTGACAAGCAGTCTTTGTATGTTTTCATTCTGTCTTTGGTAAAAATGTTAGGTTTGAGAAGCAGGCTCTGTGTTACACCACTATAGATATTTGGTCGGTGGAAGTTTGGGGTGAAGAGTTTTGGTTATTCTTTCTGCTAAATGGGTGGAGGAGCTATCTGGAAAGGGCACTATCTTGGCTGTCAGTGAGGGGAGGAGAGCGTCAAGGTTAAGGGTTGGCCATTGGGCAGTCAGTCACCCTAATAAGGGACCACTTGGCTGAAGTAAAATGATCTGGTGGCTGTAGAAGGGAAAGAGCGCATATCGCACAGCACGCTTCTGGGTTGAGGCCTCTGTTGACAGCTGTGTCAGCTGCCCTTTCTGTCCTATTTAAGGGCCGATTTCTCTGAAGCCAGTGCAGGAAATGCCAGTGATTCAGCCTTGCAGATTTCTCTGCCTTACTGCAGCTGAGGACTGGTTTGTATGATGAGTAAAGACTGTGTACTTCAGGCATGTTTATTTGATCACTTGAGTGCCTTCCTGTGACTGGCCAGACACCCTTGTTTTGCAGGTTGTCAAGTTTTTGGTACCCTGTGGCACGGTGGATGCAGCGTGACCCCAGCTCTGGGTCCTTTGCATGGGTAGCAACTGTATTCTGCCCTGTAGGTGGGCATTTGTCAAGTGTCTGACTTCTGGATGGCCTGTGAGGGGCAAGGTAGTAAAAGCTTTTACCTACTTTTCTATTCTTCCTATGGTGTGATGGTCTGAGTTTGAGGGAAATCTCTGGCTTGCTGAGAGTTTGCCACTGAACCCCTCATGAACTGCTGCAAAGTGGACTCTGTCTTGTTGCTGACCTCTGAAGCCCAGTTTCTTTCGGCAGTGAACAAATAAGTAAGGAGTTTATCTCTCTTTTTTTTTTTTTTTTTTTAAGATTTTATTTATTTATTCATGAGAGAGACAGAAAGAGAGGCAGAAACACAGGCAGAGGGAGAAGCAGTTTCCATGCAGGGAGCCCGATGTGGGACTCGATCCCAGGTGTCCAGGATCAGGTCCTGGGCTGAAGGCGGCACTAAACCCCTAAGCCACCTGGGCTGACCAAGTTTATCTCTTAATGTTTTATCTCTTAAAGAGCTGAGTATATAAAGAAGTGTGTGATACAGGATTTTCCTCCTCACCAACTGTTTAAACCTACAGATACATTACAGGAATAATAAATATATAAGTTCAAACCTATTGATACTTTTTTTTTAAAGATTTTATTTAATTATTCATGAGACACACACACACACAGAGGCAGAAACACAGGCAGAGGGAGAAGCAGACTCCACGCAAGGAGCCTGATGTGGGACTCGATCCTGGGACTCCAGGATCACGCCCTGGGCCAAAGGCAAGCACTTAACCACTGAGCCACTTGGGTGTCCCTTTTTTTTTTTTTAAGGTTTTATTTACAAACCTATTGATACTTTATGAGAAAAATAGAACAAATTATATGCTTCGCTTAGATTCACCAGTTGTGAACATTTTGCTGCATTTGCTCTCTATCCTTTATTTTTCTGTTATCTGACTGTTAGACGTGAACATCATATACTTCATCCTAAATATTTCAGCATGTTTCCTAAAAACAAGACTATCTTCCTGTATAGCCACAATACAGTTAGCACTCAGGAAATTTAATTTTGATTCAATAGATCCAATGTATAGTACTTGTTCAGACTTCTCAAATCTTCCCAGTGATGTCTTTCATAGACTTTTTTCCTTTTTTTTTTTAAGATTTTAATTATTCATGAGAGACACAGATGGAGAGGCAGGCTCCCTATGGGAAGCCCAATGTGGGGACTTGATTCCAGGACCCTGGGATCACTCCCTGAGCCGAAGGCAGATGCTCAACCACGGAGCCACCTAGGCGTCCCTCATAGACTTTTTCAAATCAGCCTTCCTAAGAAGGATCATGCTTACATTTAGTTGCCATGATTTTCTTGTTATCATGCCCCTTGAACAATTCTCTAGTCTCTTAAGTGAATTTTTTTTTCTACCATGGTATTGAGATCCTTAGAGTTTAGGTTAGGTTATTGCAGAATATTTTTCTTTCTTTCTTTTTTTTTTTTTTAAGATTTTATTTGCTTATTTATTTGAGAGACAGAATCTGAAGCAGAAGTGCAGAACCTGATGAGTAGGTTGGTCCCACAACTGCCAGATCATGACTTGAGCCGAAACCAATAGTTCAAAGCTTAACCGACTGAGCCACCCAGGTGCCCCCAGAATATTTCTTTCTTTTTTCTTAATTAGGATTTGTATGATTGTTTTCTCTTGATTAGATTCAGGTTAAACATTTTAAGTAGAGCAGGCAGCCTGGGTGGCTCAGCGGTTTAGCGCCGCCTTCAGCCCAGGGCCTGATCCTGGAGACCCAGGATCAAGTCCCACGTCAGGCTCCCTGCATGGATCCTGCTTCTCCCTCTGCCTGTGTGTCTACCTCTCTCTCTCATTAATAAATAAATAAAGTCTTTAAAAAAAACATTTTAAGTAGAGCTATATAGGTTAATAGAGTAGTGTGATTAGTGAAAAATCCTGTATTACACACATGGGCTCAATATTCAGTTTTTCATGACCATATATAATTGAGCATATGATTTTGTTGTCTAGTATGTAAGCCTAATAGAAATTGAGAGAAGAGGGAACTCAGTAGGACTGGGAATAAGTAGGAAAGACTTTCACAGGAAGATGGATGGAATTTGAGGTAGTTGGAGTATGGTTAGATAAGCTGCTTTTGGGTTTCCTATCCCACTATTAAGATTGTATATTATGAAAAATGAATTTATTCTTCAGAGCTTATTTTTAAAAGATTTTGTGGGGGTGCCTGGGTGGCTCAGTGGGTTAAGCATCTGCTTTCCACTTAGGTCATGACTCAGGGTCCTAGGATTGAGCCCCACATCAGACTCCCTCTCCCTCTGCCTGCCACTCCCCCTGCTTGTGCGCTCTCTCTGTCTCTCAAATAAATAAATAAAATCTTTAACCAAAAAATAAATAAATAAAAAATTTTATTTATTTTAGAGAGATTGAGAATATGAGTAGGGGGAGGGGAAGGGGTAGAGGGAGAGAGAGAATCCCAAGCCAACTCTGTGCTGGGCATGGAGCCTGATGCAGGGCTCGATCTCATGACCCTGAGATGGAGCCTGATTTGGGACTCTGTCTCAGTACCTTGAGATCATGACCTGAGCCAAAATCAAGAGTCAGACGCTTAACCAGTTGAGCCACCTAGGTGCCCCTCCTCTTGAGAGTTTAGAGCTCTGTATCTTCTGTGGTGTTTGTACTACTGGGAATCCTAATTTTTTTTTTTTGTTTATTTTATTTATTTATTCATGAGAGACACAGAGAGAGTGGCAGAGACATAGGCAGAGGGAGAAGCAGTCTATCTGCCAGGATCCCAATGCAGGACCCAGTCCCAGGACCCCAGGATCATGACCTGAGCCAAAGGCAGATGCTCAACCACTGAGCCACCCTGGCGCCCCTGGGAATCCTAATATTTTAGAGCTCTGTCTTTGGCTTCAGGGCCCAGCATTTTGTCCCTGCCTAACCTTGAGGAAGTTTCTTCACTTGCAAACTAGAAAGAATATTAATAACTATTTAAGAGGTTATTGTGATGCCCAAAGTGTAGTATTGCATACATATTTGAATTAAAATATTTGAATGCCTTTAGGTGGGGACAGCGTTCTGGGTTCTGCCAATTGCTCCACTGGAGAATCCATTTCTTTTACGTGCCTGACTCCTGAAGGTATTTAAATTTACCACTGCAAAATAACTGAAGGCATGGAAATGAGAGAGGCTCGTGCAGAGAGAAGTGGGAAGACTGGCTTGATAAGTGTAGAGTGTACACTGAGATAATGGGAAATAGGTTGAATAAATGACTTAAGGCCATATAATGGAGGACTCAAAAATTAGGCCAGATAATTTAGGTATGATGCTTTAGGGAGAAGAAAGCCATGGAAGAGTTTTGAATAGGAGAAACACTTGGAAATGAGAGTAGAATGGAGCCTCCTGAGGAAGAACCTTTCCTGGTTTGGAGACCAGAATCCTAATAGGGCAGGGCCTTCCCAGTGCTGACCGAGGAGAGGTGGGGGTGTGGTGTGGTGTGGTTTGGTTTGGCAATCTTACCACAGGAGGCCAGAATTTCTGCCCCAGTGACTCTTCCTGCTCTGCGACTGACTCACCCCGTTGACCTAGGCTGCGTAGCTTCCCTTCCGGTTGCTGTCTGATCTACAGAACGATGGGGCTGCCTAGGATGATATGAGGCTGAGCTGACCAACAGTGGGTGGGGTGGGAGAATGAACAAGCATTTCTGCCCCTTTACCCATTCCCTGGGTAGATGCTAATTCTAAGCCAGACCAGGGATCTCTTTGTCTGGGTTTGAAGAAGCTGTCCACCAGGAGGTAAGTTCAAGATGGTTCCTGTCCTCTCTGGTTTTTCGTAGATCAGCTTTTTCCTGAACAGAAGCTTTACTCTTTTCCTTTCCCTGATTCATGTTCTTCATAGTAACCTCCTTTCAGTTATTTGAAGCACAGGGGTTATTGCAGGAGGTTGGAAGAGAGGTTTAATAGACATATATTCTTAGTGTGTGTGTGTGTGTGTGTGTGTGTGTGTGTGTGTGTGTGTGAGGGGGAGGTGTCCAGAGGTTTCATTGACCCCTGCTCTGAGGTGGATTATTATCCAGAACTCTTGTGAGCTACGTACTATAATGGCTCATACCCGTAGGGGTGATTACAGAGAGGTATCCTGGTCTTAAACCATCATTTCTCAGCTACTGGGTTTCAGAACCATGTGGTGTGCTTTAGTGTCCCAAGTTACTTCCTTTCCCTTTGAAAGACATCAGTGAGGAGCACAGAAGAGGGAGGAGTATGGATTAGAATAGGTTTGTGGATTATGCTAGAAGTCAGGGTGACTGGATTTCTAGTCCTGACTGTTGGTAACCAGCTATGTGACTAGAGATAAATTGCCTAATCTGGATGGACTGAAGTTCTCTTAATGTAAAAATGAACAGTTTGGATTATATGATCTGGAAGATTTCTTTCAGGGTCAAAATTTATGGTTATATAATGTATGACTGTAAAACTATAATTAACATGTGATGTATATTGCACATATCTTGTTCCCTTACTTATAGTTGTGGGACACTTAATAATATTTGTAAATTTGTTCTCCTCAAGGTAATTGTGTTCTCAGCCTTTTTTTAAAATTTACTCTGGCGATGCTGCCAATGCTCAGAATATTTTTGGCTTCTAAGCCAATCTTTTGAATATCCTCAGAAGTAGCAAATCATCACTTTTGCTTGGTGGATTCAGTTTTTGGAAACAGCCAAAAGATATGGTGAGCCAAAGAGTCAAGCAAGGCAGTACATTTTTTGGTGAAGAATCAGTTGTAAACAGTAAGACTTAATTTTTGTGTGTGTCTCACATGGAGTAGACTTTAAAGGCCATTTCCAGAGGAGTGTTTTCACAAATATTTTGAGCGATGGTAATATTGTTAGAATAAGTAAATAACTTCCTACAGAGACTATTTTGACTGCAGTTTTCATTTGATTTAATAAGCTTGGAAATGTTTGTTTAAAAAGGTGTCACTTCGGGATGCCTGGGTGGCTCAGTGGTTGTGCGTCTGCCTTTGGCTCAGGGCGTGATCCCAGGCCCGGGATCGAGTCTCGCATCAGGCTTCCTGCGTGGAGCCTGCTTCTCCCTCTGCCTGTGTCTTGCCTCACTCTGTGTCTCTCATGAATAAATTAAAAAAAAATGGTGTCACTTCCTTTATACTCAGTGGTATAAATGCTGCTTCTCGGCCAAGGTGACTAGATAGTTTGAGAAAATTCACCTTTCTCATGGTAGTCCTCCCAAATCACAAATGGGATTTGAGGGCTGAAAGGGATTGGAACATGCTGGCATAGGACACTAGCTGACAGGGTGTTTGCAGTCCCATCTCCAGAAGACTCAATCACAAGTCCTTTGACTGCAGCACCCACTGTGCACCAGCATGCCAGAGCCCATTCAGAGGGCATGGCTCGAGCAGATAGTTTGATAGTTCCAGTCTTTTCGTGGGAAAAAATGATATATCAAGTTACTTCATTGATTTTTTTTTATTAAATTTAATATTTTTGGTCAGCAGTTTGGTTTGAGAAACGAGGATAGTCAGGGGGATGGAAAGAGGGGGAAAGCAGACAGCCTATCTTGAATGCATTTGAAATAGACTGACTGGAGTACCCTGGAATCCGTTCCGTTCTTGTTGATAACTAGTCAGTAAAATAAGGTGTTCGGCTGTGTGGTCAGAAGATTGTCACTAAGTCACTATATGATCATTTGAAATTATTTAGGCCTCATTTTCCTCATTTTGATATTGAAAGAGTTACATACTAAGAGTTCTAGATCTGAGAACAGGTAGGCCTAAGGAGATTTGAGGTGGGAAAGTACCTACTTGTTCTAAGTTCCTTGACTATTAGATCAGTTCAAAATTCAAAAGAATTTTGAATTCCTTTTTAGCCCTTCAGTTATAGTGATTTTGCTTTCTACGTGCAGTCAAGGCTGAGTGATCAAACGTGAAGTAGCTATTTAATGGGAAGCGGGCACTAGGAGCTTTCTGCTGAAAAACAATCACAGGACATGCTGGTCCTGAGAGAAGTCATTCCCTGGTAGGACCTATTGTTTGAAGGAGTTGGGGGTAAATTTCATCCAAATGGACAGTGTGGATATTGTGATTTAGGAGATTTAGAGACTTTGTTCCCTGCTGTGGTTAATTTCAAGTCTTTCTCTAAAGGGATTCTTTTAATGATCGGTGCAGTGGGCTTCATTTAGAGAAAAAGCCCCAGGTAACCACAATTAGAGGTTAAATGGCCAAGAGCAGAGCTAGAGAGAAAGTGGCCTTCTTAGTTGCTTTTCCATACTTTAGGTCCTATAGTAACCTCAAGGAGAGAATAGGCTGCTTGGTGAGCTCACTAGGCTGGGAGATTTGGGCTCCAAACAGAGTAGGAGGATCTGTAGAATCCACACCTCTTAATCGCCCTATTCCTCTTCTTTCCCTCAGTGCCCTTTAGTTTTAATTAGGATTGTGTAAACATAGCTTGCCAGTCCCCTTAAAGTGGCAGGTCTATGACATTTTCTGTTGGTCACTCATGCTATGTAGGTGACTTTATTTATTTATTTTAAAGATTTTATTTATTCATGAGAGACAGAGAGGGGTGGGGGTGGGGGGGCAGAGACACAGGCAGAGGAAGAAGCAGGCCCGATGTGGGACTAAATCCCAGGACTCCAGGATCACGCCCTGAGCCACCCAGGCTTCCCCATATGTGACTTTAAATTAGAGGACTTGCCCTCTTTGACAATTTGGCTTCCCTGGCTGCCTCGCCGAAAGAATTCATTAGATTAGGGCCAGTTTGCTGTCATTCAGTCAGGCAACATTGTTTAGCACCCACTGTGTGCAAGCATTGTGCTGAAATGGAGCTGGTAAGTGAATGAGAGTGTTTCTGCTTTCCAGAAGCTTCGTCAAGTGAAACATTTGCAGCTAAAGGAGACCCAGAGAGGAATGGAATAAAGTGTATAGAGGAACAAGCAATAGTAGGAACACATAAAGGAGAGGACAGTTGTTTTTGAATTGGGAAAACAAGGAGAGCTTCTGAAGAGAGAAGGCGTTTGAACCAGGTTATAAAATGTGAATTAGGTGTTCAGTAGGTTTAGAAGAAAGAGCATTTTGGAGGAGGTCACAGCATGGGCAGAGGCACAGAGCTTGTTTGGGAAAAGTATTCCTGAGATAGAAGATATTTTAGAGGAATGAGCTGGAGATAGGCTGGAAAGGAAGTTTGATGGTTGGATCTTAAAGAACTTTAAATGTCATGTTAAGGAATTTGGATTTTATTCTGCATGGAGTTAGCTGTTGAAATTTTTTTGTTTATTTTTTTTAGTAACCTCTACACTCAACATAGTGCTCGAACTCACAGCCTAGAGATCAAGAATCACAAGCTCTTCTGGCTGAGCTAGCCAGGAGCACCCTGAAAAAAAAATATTTTTTTAAGATTTATTTTTAGAGAGAGGAGAGCGAGAGCACACATGAGCTGGGGGAGGGCCAAAGGGGAGGGAGAAGCAGAGTCCCTGCTGAGCAGGGAGCCCTACCCTGGGCTCCATTCCAGGACCCTGGGATCATGACCCAAGTGGAAGGCACCCAGGATCCCTGTTGACTTTCTTCTTGTTGTTTTTTTTTTTTTTTTAAAGTAGGCTCCAGGCCCAGTGTTCAGGAGTTAAAGTCACAACCCTGAGATCAAGACCTGAGTTGAGATCAAGAGTCAGATACTTAACTGAGTCACCCACGTGCCTGGCCCCCAATGTTTTTGATGTGAGGAATATCATAATCCAATCCATGTTACTTAAGGATTAGACTTTTTTTTTTCTTTAAAGAAAAAAAACAAACGATGTATTTATTTATTTGAGAGAGTGAGAGCAGGATGGGAGGGGCAGAGGGAGAAAGAATCTTAAGCAGACTCTGCACTGAGCTTGGGCTCATCATGGGGCTTGATCCCAAGACCCTAAGATCAGGACCTGAGCTGAAACCAAGAGTCAAACACTTAACTGACTATGCCACCTAGGTGCCACCATCTGTTTTCTTTAAGTATAAGGTCCTAGATTTAAGGGTTGAGAAGGTGCTGATCCTGGGTCTTGAGTAAAAAGTTTGTCAGGTGTCTCAGTATAACTTGATTCCTCAGTCACATTTATGAAAGCAGCTCCAAAAGCAAGAAGGCAGAAAATGATCAACATTGTCCCTCTAAACTGAGCTTCTCTACACCCCAAAGATGAAAGTTTTCTTAGACATATGCCTTCTGTAGTCTTCTTGCTAGTGGGTTACTTATTTCTGCTAATCCTGTATACAATCCTATACAGATTTCTCACAAAGAATGGACTTTTGATTATACAGTGGAAACCAAAGATGTTTTTTGAATCTGATTGAAAAATAGTATATATTCATTGTAGGAAATAGGAAAAATACAGGAAAGTATAAAGAAGAAAACTAAAATTATCCATAACCCCACCATCTGTAGAAAATCGCTTATTCCCATTTTAGTATTTCAGTGTTTTGTACCTCTACATATTTCTGTTTTGCATAGTCCGAAGTCATATTACCTATAATAATTTTGTATTCTGCTTCCCAGTTACCATTGTTTTCATTGTATAAACTCATATAAATTTAAAATGTTGCTGAAACTATAAGGATTTCTTTTTTTTTTTTTTTTTTTACTATAAGGATTTCTAATGGCTATGTAATAGTTCATCATAGAGGATTTTTATATAGTGCTTTCAGTTTTTCTATTTTATTTTATTTTTTTAGAGATTGATTTATTTAGTCATGAGAGACACACAGAGAGAGAGAGGCGCAGAGACCTAGGCAGAGGGAGAAGCAGGCTCCTTGCAGGCAGCCTGATGCAGGACTCGATCCCAGATGTGGGATCATGATCTGAGTCGCCCAACCTCTGAGCCACCCAGGCATCCCTCAGTTTTTCTATTTTAAACAGTACTGTGATACTTTTATACAAATTATAGAAGTAATGTAACAAATAAGTCCCCTACACTTAACCCTTTATCCTAATTCTACTCTGCAGAGATAACCATTTTTATTTACTAATAGTTTTTATATTACCTTTTTAAAAATTTTTTTGAAAAAGATTTTATTTATTTATTCATGAGAGACACACAGAGAGAGAGAGGGGGGCAGAGACACAGGCAGAAGGAGAAGCAGGCTCCATGCAGGGAGCCTGATGTGGAACTCGATCCCGGGTCTCCAGGATCGTGACCTAGGCTGAAGGCTGCGCCAAACTGCTGAGCCACCCAGGCTGCCCTATATTATCTTTTTTTTTTTTTTTTCTTTTTTTTTATATTATCTTTTTTTTTGAGAGAGACTGCTCAGGAACAAGGTGAGGAGGGCAGAAAGAGGATGAGACAGAGAATATTAGGCAGATTCTATGGAGAGTGTGGAGCCCAATGCAGGACTTGATCTCATAACCCCAAGATCATGACTGAGCCAAACTCAAGATCAATCTCATGCTCAACCTACTGAGCCACCCAGGTGTCCCTTTATTATTATTAGTTCCTGGTGTAAGTTTGTGTCTATTTTTTTTAAGATTTTATTTATTCATGAGAGAAACAGAGAGAGGCAGAGACATCGGCAGAGGGAGAAGCAGGCTCCTTGCAAGGAGCCAATGTGGTTCTCGATCCCTGGACCCTGGGATCATGACCTGAGCCAAAGGCAGATGCTCAATTGCTGAGCCACCCAGGGGTCCCTATATGTATATATTTTTTAAAGATTGTATTTATTTATTTGACAGAGCACAAGTAGGCAGAATGGCAGGCAGAGGGAGAGGGAGAGGCAGACCTTCCACTGAGTAGAGAGCCGGATGCAGGGCTCAATCCCAGGACCTTGGTAGTGACCTAAGCCGAAGGTAGATGCTTAACCAACTGAGCCACCCAGGTGTCCCTGATTATTTTCTTATGCTATATGCTGCAAAACACAAAAAATAAGGTTTTAAGGACAAAAGTAAAAATGACCTGTAATTCCACAACTCAGAAATAAACATTATTTGCTATATATCCTTATAAATTTATATACACAGATTCACACAAGTATACAGGTATATATGTATGTATGATACACATTTGTATATGTAGTTTAAAAAATAAATTTGGATCATACCATATCAAATTTTATGTCTTTTTAAATTCTAACATTGAGTATTTCTCTATGTCATTAAAATTTTAAATATTTTTATTGTTTTTTATTTTTTAAATTTTAAATATTTTTAGTGACTGTATAGGTTTCATCATGGATGTATCATAATTTATTACTTAATTTTGTCCAGTTTTTCATAATGATTAATATATTATATCTTTGTTTATATTTTAGATTAGTTTTATTTCTGTGAATGGAATTATTTGTTCAAAGAACGTGAGTTTTTGGGATCCTTGGGTGGCGCAGCGGTTTGGCACCTGCCTTTGGCCCAGGGCGTGATCCTGGAGACCCAGGATCAAGTCCCACGTCAGGCTCCCTGCATGGAGCCTGCTTCTCCCTCTGCCTGTGTCTCTGCCTCTCTGTCTCTCTCTCTGTGTCTCTCATGAATAAATAAATAAAATCTTAAAAAATATTTTTTAAAATTTTTATTTTATGATAGTCACACACAGAAAGAGAGAGAGGGTAAAATTTTGGGTAAAATGAGCATAACAAAATTTACCATTTTAACTTTAAATTCATGATTTAATTTCAATTCACAATTAAGTGTACAATTCAGTGACATTAAGTCATATTCACAATGTTGTACAGCCATCACCACTATCCATTTTCATCATCCCAGACAGAAACTGTGCCCATTAAACAATAACTCCCATTCCATCCTTCTCCAGCCCCTAATGCCACTCTTTTACCTTCCATTATTATGTATTTGCCCATTCCAGCTACCTCCTAAATTGGACATACAATTGGTGTTCTTTTCTGTCCTGCTTACTTCACTTAGCATAATGTTCGAATATGAACATCTTTCAGGTTCTTTTTTTTTTTTTTAAGATTTTATTTCTTCATGAGAGACACACGGAGAGGCAGAGGGAGAAGCAGGCTCCATGAAGGGAGCACGATGTGGGACTCGATCCTGGGTCTCCAGGATCATGCCCTGGGCCAAAGGCAGGCACCAAACTGCTGAGCCACCTCTGTGTTCCTCTTTTCAGGATCTTTTTTTTTTTTTTTAAGATTTATTTATTCAGAGAGAGAGAGAGAGAGGCAGAGACACAGGCAGAGGGAGAAGCAGGCTCCATGCAGGAAGCCTGACATGGGACTCGATTCCGGGTCTCCAGGATCACACCCCGGGCTGCAGGCGGCACTAAACTGCTGTGCTACCTGGGCTGCCTGTCAGGTTCTTAATATACATTGCCAAATTTCTTTTCAGAGAACCACTTAAAAAAGGGCTTCTTACTTGAATTAGAAAATGCAGTATTCTTTCTTTGACAAATTTTCATTCCAAGTATTAGTTTAAGTTAACTTTCCTGGAGGGTATGATAGCTTCCTTGCCATTATCATATAAAATCAAAATTTGAGAGAGGATGGAAGGAGAAAGAAAGTGTGTATGTGGGGGTCACTGTTAGGTAGCCTCATTTGCTAACATTTTTGGGAATGGAAAGGAGATAAGGTACCCTCAAGTCCCCATTTGTAAAATTGGGATGATGGCATCTTCCCTTGCTACAAAAATCGAATGACCTAAAATTCCTGGTAGAAATGATTTAATTTCATGTCCTGGATATTCAGAATAGTAGGCTTTGCAGGGGAGGATCAGCCTACCTTTCCCACAAAGGTTAGAGCTCTAGCTCTTAGCAATTGGCTAGACATGCTAGAAGTGTTGAGCTGCTTCCTAGTGAATCTTCTTTCTACAACCAGAAGAGGATAGACATCTATGTTGTGCTGTGTTGGGGGGCTATGGTGGGGATGTTTAGCAGCAGAGATAATGTAGCTTACTTTGATTTCATTATCATTGTAGTGTGTGAGTGGGAGCTACATTGTTCGTCAGTGTCACTGAAGGACATCAGGAACCAGGCCTGTTTCCCATTAGTTGAAATTAGACAAGAAGATGAAGAATAAATAGTTCATTGGAAACTCATTAGTGTCTCAACCCAGAAGTAGAGGGATATCTTTGGACTTATTTGAGTGTTTTAGACTTTTTTCAGTATTAAAAACCAGACCTATAGTTGCATATAAATTTTGTTTAAAGATTTATTTATTCATTTGAGTGAGAGACAGAGCCTGCACACGTGCGGGGTGGAGGGGGGGGGCAGAGGGAGAGGCTCTTAAGCAGACTCCTTGCTGAGTGTGGAGCCCTATGACACAGGGCTCAGTCTCATGACCCTGAGATCATTACCTGAGCTGAGGTCAAGAGTTGGACACTTAACCAACTAGCCACCTATGTGCCCATATAAATTCCATTTAAGATGAGCCTCACTGTCTAAAATAGCCACACACTATTGAGTTGGACAACAACTAATCTCCATAAAGAAACTGTTCTTTATGGGCACCTGTGTGGCTCAGTGGTTGAGCATCTACCTTCGGCTCAGGGCATGATCCTGGGGTCCTGGGATCTAGTCCTGCATTGGGCATCTCGCAGAGAGACTGCTTCTCCCTCTGCCTATGTCTCTGTCTCTCTCTGTGTCTGTCATGAATAAATAAATAAAATCTTTTTAATTTTTTTAAAGAAACTGTTCTTTAAGGCAGCCCTGGTGGCTCAGCAGTTTCGTGCCGTCTTCAGCCTAGGGTGTGATCCTGGAGACCTGGGATCGGGTCCCACATTGGGCTCCCTGCATGGAGCCTGCTTCTTCCTCTGTCTGCCTGTGTCTCTCCCTCTCTCTCTCTCTCTCTCTCTCTCTCTCTCTCTCTCTCTGTGTGTCTCATGAATAAATAAATACAATCTTTACAAAAAAAAAAAAACTATTCTTTAGATATTCAATGTAAGTTATTATTTTGTTTAAAGCCAGGTAATAAATATTTGAGGCTTTGCAGGCTGTGTAGTTACAACTACAGTTTACCCTTGAATGACATAGGTTTGAACTACTTGAGTCCACTTATAGAGGGATTTTTTGGATAAATACAGTACTGTAAATGTATTTCTTCTCCTTATAATTTTCCTGGTAACATTTTCTTTTCTCCAGCTTTATTGTTTGGTTACAGTATTAATACATATAACTTTTACAAGATAGGTTTTAATTAGTTGTTTATGTTAGTAAGGTTTCCAGTCAGTAGTGGTTATTGATACTTCAGTATTTGGGGTATCAGAAGTTCTGCATTGATTTTCAGCTGCACAGGGTAGTGGGGATGTCAAGTGATTTGGTACCCCTAACTTTTGCATTGTTCAGGGTTTTCTTTATTCACCTCTGCAGGTCATAGTTTGTTGACCTTCAGATAGTGGGAAATATATTAGAATATATTAGTCAGAAGCCCTAACTGTTCAAAAACTACAGCATTTTACTCAAGTTTTTTAAATTTGAGGAGTCCATTATATACTAATATGGAAACATGTCAAAGAAATTTTTATTTTTATTTTTTTATTTTTTAAAGATTTTATTTATTCACGAGAGACAGACACACACACACAGAGAGAGAGGCAGAGAACACAGGCAGAGGGAGAGCAGGCTCCATACATGGAGTCCGACGTGGGACTCGATCCTGGGTCTCCAGGGTCAGGCCCTGGGCCGAAGGTGGTGCTAAACCGCTGAGCCACCCGAGCTGCCCTCAAAGAAATTTTTAAGTGAAAAAGGCAAGTTGCAAAACAGCATACAATATGATTACAGATATGTAGACCAAACATGCACTCCTTGTGTCTTTATTTACACACCTGCATGTATACACACACACATACACATATATGTATCTCTGTACACGTACATACATGTGTATGTTTGTACATGCTTAGGAAAGGTTACAACAAACTTGTAACAGTGGTCACTCTGAGGAGGGGAGTGTTGGTGAATGTGGGCAAATGGGGAGTTTTACATTTTACTCTCTGTCTCTCTCTATGTGTCTTTTTTTTAAAGAGTTTATTTATTTGACAGAAAGAGTACGAGCAGAGGGAGTGGCAGGCAGAGGGAGAGGGAGAAGCAGGCTCCCCACTGAGCAGAGAGCTGGATGTGGGACTGGAGCCCAGGACCCTGGGATCATGACCTGAGCCAAAGGCAGACCCTTAACTGACTGAGCCACTCTGGTGCCCCTACATTTTACTCTATATATTCTCTATTATAATATTTCATAGTGATAATGTATTCTTTTTCCTTCCTACTTGTTTGGATGGCTGGTGGGCCCATCTGCACTTGCCAGGGTCAGGAGTGTGACAAAGTAGGATGAATTCCACAAGCCAGCTCTGCCCACATCAGTTGAGTGGGAAGCAGCTGCTGAGACCAGAACAAGGAACACATGTATTGGTTAGGGGTGAGGGGGGGCTGTGCGCAGGTGGCTGGGAGAGGCAGCCAAGACAGACCAATTCTAATTTACCAACAGTAAGCATCACATGTCATGCCTTGACATTCTCCAAGTTGTTTTGCCCTCCTTTATCATCACATTGGACCCTGAGGAAAATTCTATGAGCAAGTAAGGCAGGGATGATGACAAGAAAGGAAGCAATGAAAACAGTGGACAAGAATGTGTGTAAATAGAAATTTTTTTCTTTCGTTTAAAAGGAAATCTGGGGCAGCCCCGGTGACGCAGTGGTTTGGCGCTGCCTGCAGCCTGGGGTGTGATCTTGGAGACCTGGGATCGAGTCCCACATCGGGCTCCATGTATGGAGCCTGCTTCTCCCTCTCCCTCTGCCGGTGTCTCTGCCTTTCGCTCTGTGTCTATGAATAAATAAATAAAATCTTTAAAAAAAATAAAAAAATAAAAGGAAATCTGTACAAGGATATGCATTATGGCATTGTTTGAAATGGTAACAGATTGAAAATAGCCATGACCATCAGTAGGAAAATACCTGAACACACTGTATTTTTTTATGTGGACTGTTATTATACAGTCTTTTAAAAGTATGAGTTGAAATTTTATTCACTGACACTTGGGGGGTGTTCATGATAAATTATTAAATGAGAAAAACAAGTTGCAGAGCAATGTTGAAGTGTAAGCCTAGTTTTTTAAAAATAGAGAATAATTAAAAATCCCCTTAAATATAAAAATATATTTGTACTTATGTTCTTGGGGGCATGGAAAAATCTATTAACCTATCTTATCTTGTGGGAGGGCCCAGAGAGGAACGAAAAGGTGCTGAG
This sequence comes from Canis lupus dingo, assembly GCF_003254725.2. NCBI lineage: Eukaryota > Metazoa > Chordata > Mammalia > Carnivora > Canidae > Canis > Canis lupus. The sequence continues at coordinate 26,246,569 of NC_064263.1, forward strand.
AGATTACAAATTCTGTTTTTTAATCTCACTTTGTATTGCTTCATTGATTTTAGAGAATAAGGAAAACAAACTTGTTCAAGCAAGAGTCTCCTATTTTTTCACCTTAATTGATTTTAAGAGGTGCTTTTAATTTTTTTAGTGAGTTAATGAAGCAGAGAATTATGAAAGTGAAAATAGTTAACATGTAAATCTTCTTCTGAGTTTAGGGGAGGTATCTGGGTAGTGGAAAGAGTCCTAGGAGTCAGGGAACCAACTTTGTAGTTAGAGTTCTTAACTTTCTGATGTGTGAGCTTCCATTTAATAAGGTTACTTAACTGTTAAAACAGGGCCCCACTCTCTGCATCTCTAAAATGAGGAGTTTGTACCAGAGACACAGATCTCCAAAGTCCTAGAATTTCTAGTCCTAATGCTCCAGGATCTATGATCCCACAATTGAACTACCTCTTGAGATTAGAACATTGTCTTTTATTTATTTTTAAATGCTTTGTTGTTGTTTTTACATTTTAACACTCTGAAATTAGGATGCGTTTATAATTGGTGGCATCTTTCAATTGTCATTGGCTATTTTTTTCACATTTTTATTATCTCTGAAATTGAAATATCTTACTATTGTACTGATAGTACAGGATAGTTGCACTTTTCAAAGGCCATTTTTTTTTTTCATTAACTATAATCTTGGCCCCTTCCTGGGCTTCCCTTACTTCTGATCCCATCAGATTCACTGTCATCACTTAGACATTATGGATAGGGACAAATGGGTGAATACATTATTTGTATGTACAAGGATTTTGTGCATCCTTACTTAACTGGTAGGTGCCCTATATGTACCTGCTGCTTGAGAAGTCAAGTAAGTATATATGTAGCCCTGAGACATCCAATTTTGCTCCCAAATTTTGATTAGTCTATCTTAATTTTGCCTAATGTTTGCTTTTTAATGAAAGTGTAATGTGCATACAGAAAAATGCATAATGTAGCTCATGACTTGTCACAAGGTGAGCACACCTGTGTCATTACAGCTGTTTCAAGAAAGAGAACATTCCAGAACCAGCATTCCGTTATCCCTTTCCAGTCATTATCCCCCAGCTTCCTTTTTTCATTTTATTTATTTACTTATTTTATTGAAGTTCAATTTGCCAACATATAGTATACCCAGTGCTCATCCCATCAAGTGCCCTCCTCAGTGTCCATCACCCAGTTACCTCATCCCCCTGCCCGCCTTCCCTTCCACTACCCTTTGTTCATTTCCCAGAGTTAAGAGTCTCTCATGTTTTGTCACCCTCTCTAATTTTTCCCACACATTTCCCCTCCTTTCCCTTATAATCCCTTTCACTATTTCTTATATTCCCCGTATGAGTGAAACCATATGGTTGTCCTTCTTTGATTGACTTACTTCACTCAGTGTAATACCCTACAGTTCCATCCACGTTGAAGCAAATGGTGGGTATTCGTCCCTTCTAATGGCTGGGTAATATTCCATTGTATACATAGACCACATATTCTTTATCCATTCATCTGTCAAAGGACAACAAGGCTCCTTCAACAGCTTGACTCTTGTGGACATTGCTGCTATAAACATTGGGGTGCAGGGGTCCCGGCATACACCGAGAACCAAGTGGAATACCGTGCTGGTTCATTCTGTGAGATGATATTCTCTCTTCATTTCCATTCTGCCCCCCTCTTTTATCTTGTTTATGTTTTGGTGGTCAATGTTGGGGCCTTCTAGTATTGCTGGTTTATATAAATTTGGGGTTGAGCATCTTCTAACATACAGAACAAAATACACTCAGAACCAAGAGGATCACCCTCTAGGACCCCTCAGGTAGACTACATTCTCTCTCCACTACCACTTTTTCACCACTACCATCCTCTAGTCCCCTCCCCCCCACTTTTTTTTTTTTTATTTTTTCTCTTTTTCCTCTTTACTTTTTTTTTCTTTTTCTTTTTTCTTCTTTTTTGGAGTTTTTGGCCTTTTATATTTTACTACTTTGTTTTAAAATTTGTTTTTTGCTTTAGTGGTCCTTTTGTTTTCTTTCTAAATACAGTAGGGATGGTGACTGTTGGTTCCTAGGTGGGTGGGTGGCTCATGGTTATCTTGGGGTGAATCTGCTGGAAAGAGCTTCAAATTTGGAGCCAGTAGATCGGTCTTGCATTGTGGTCCTAATGTTTTGTACTTGTGTGACCTTAGGCAAAGTGCTTTTCTGAACTTCATTCCTCTTTGATAAAATGAAAACAATGTCTACCTTGGAGAGCTGTTGTGAGGATTATGTGAAATGCTTCGTAGATGGGAAACACATCAGTGTTAAAGCCATACACACAAATGCTAGTCATTTTTAGTGAGGGAGGTAGAATCCCAAGCAGGAAATGATGTGAACTTGATGTAAGGAGAGAAAATGAAGACATTTGATCCCCAAATCCAGTCTCTTAGCTACCTTTCTTTTAGATTGACATTGGTGTAGTCACTGGCTTTCTGTTAAAATTTCCCCAAATGAAAATAATATAAAGGTCCTAATAAAAGGAACCTGCAGAGATTTGGAATTTCACCCAGAGCCCGTCACTTCTCAATATGGGTGTCCCTGGAGCTGTGCAAGGCAGAGGCTGAGGCAGATTAACAAATTTAAAGAGCAAATGTGTAAACCACCTCTTTATAGGCCTCCTAAGCGAGCATGATCCTACTGTAGACCCTTTTCTGATTATAATCACACTGTTCCAAAAGTGACCCAAATCTGTATCTCTACCCTAAATCATATTTTTCACCATCTGCTGGATTTTTCTGATTCTATGTCCAATAGACCCCTCATATCTAAAACCAAACTTTCAACCATTTGCCATTAGGCCTGATGATTTAGATTATGAACTTCTGGGGATGCCTCTGTGGCTCAGCGGTTGAGCACCTGCCTTCCGCCCAGGGTGTGATCCTGGGGTCTGGGGATCGAGTCCCACATCGAGCTCCCAGCATGGAGCCTGCTTCTCCCTCTGACTGTATCTCCACCTCTCTCTTTCTGTCTCTCTCATGAATAAATAAATAAAAATCTTTAAAAAAAAAATAAAAAAGTAAAAATCTTTAAAAAAATAAAAAAATAAAAATCTTAAAAAAATAAAAAAATAAAAATCTTTAAAAAAATAAAAATAAAATCTTTAGATTTTTATTTATTTTATTTTTTTAAGATTTTTATTTATTTATTCATGAGAGACACAGAAAGAGAGAGGTGGAGATACAGTCAGAGGGAGAAGCAGGCTCCATGCTGGGAGCTCGATGTGGGACTCCGATTCCGGGTCTCCAGGATCACGCCCTGGGCCGAAGGTGTTGCTCAACCGCTGAGCCACTCAGGCTGCCCAAATAAAATCTTTAAAAAAAAAAAAGATTATGAACTTTGGAGTGAGAGGGACCTGGGTTTGAATCTTAATTCTGCTACTTGTTAACCTCATGATTTTGGACAGGTGGTTCAACATCTTGAAACTTCTTTGAAAGGGTATATTAATGGCACTTGCCTGATAGAGTGAGTTGGTACTAGTGCTCAATGAATGAAGTTATTACTTTTACATTCTTCTTGTTTGTTTTTGGCACACATGATCATCTACTTTCAAGCTAGGAAATTAGAGGTGCTTCTAGAATTTTCCTTTTCTCATTCTTCACTTACAATTGATTATCAGAGTCTGTCATAAGTGGTTCTCAAACTATTTCTTCCTCTTTTATAAATCCCTGCTTTATTTCAGACATATATCCCCTACTTGCTTGGAACAAGCAGTGGTTTTACACTGCATTCTGTAAAGCTTAATATAATTACAGGACAAAAAAATAAATAAATTAGAAAAAAAATTACAGAACAGACTCAGGAATCAGTGGAAGTAGCAGGGGAACCAGGCTCCAAACAACCTTTACTTCGCACCATCTACTTTTTTCTGTATCTTGGGTTCTATATGAAGATTGAATCTGAAGAGGGTTCACTTTTCAAATATATTCTGAAATCTTTCATTCATCTAAGAAATGCTTATCAAGTACCTTCTATGTGGCAGGTGTTGTGCTGAATTCTAAGAATTCAGTGGTGAGCACGTGATCTGTGATTTCATGGAACATGAGAAAATTAATGAAGTACAATTAGAAACTATGAGAGCTGTGAAGGAAAGGGCTCTGGTGCTATGCATAGTAGGAACTTGACCTAGTATGGAACTGGGAACTAGGCAATTAGGGAGGGTTTACATGAGGAAGTAACATTTGTTGAGCTAAGATGTGATGGGTAAGTTAGAATTAACTAGATGAAGAGGTAGGAAAAGAAAGCTTTGGGTAGAAGGAAGAGCATGGACAACACTAAACCACATGCAGATATAACTTTGTACTAATGAGCTTTCAGCCCCTAATAGCAGCTAGCATTTTTTCTTTGTGCTAGGTATTGTGATAAGCACTTTACACATACTGTCTTATTAAATGTTTTTTTTTTTTTTTTTTAAAGATTTTATTTATTCATGAGGGACACAGAGAAGCAGAGACTTAGAGGGAGAAGCAGGCTCCCTGCGGGGAGCCTGACACAGGACTTTATCCCAGGACCCCAGGATCACAACCTGAGCCAAAGGCAGAGGCTCAACCACTGAGCCAGCCAGGCACCCCCTGTCTTATTAAATCTTTACAATGACCCTTTGAAAAAGTACTGTTAACTACTCACATTTTACAGGTGGGGAAACTGGGGAACCCAAAGAGGCTAAATAATCTGCTCAAGGTTGCACAGCTAGTAAGCTATAGTGCCAGGATTTTAATTAGGCAGTCTAACTCCAGATTCTATGCTCTTAGGCAGCTATATTACCTTCCTCTTGTTTCTTACCATTCTAGCCTGTACGTCATACAGACTGGAACATAGATCTGATCTATGTTTCTCCCCTTTACTCCCTCCCTTTAGAAACCTTGATTGTTTCCTATCACCTACAGGATAAAATCTGAATTCCTTAGTATGATGTAAGTGCCTTACAATTTAGTACTACTTATCCTCATCATCTGCTACACCTTCCTAAAAATGCATGCCATTGCTCACATGTAACAAGCTCTGTCTTTGCATATGCTGTTCTCTCTGCCTAGAATGCTCTTTTTTACTTCTCTTTTGGTGAAACCTTACTCCTCCTACTCACACTTCAAGTACTTAGCTTAAATGTTACTTCCTTGGTACAGCTTTCCTAATCATCCATCCTGAGTTAATCAGACCCTCACATGTCCTTTAAACAGTAACTTCTGTGTTCCTCTTCTGAAGTCTTTTCATCCAAGCAGGAATCCTAGGTCTTTCCCTTCCCACACCCTGTACCTAAGAACTCTGGGTCTACCTCCACAGTGCCTTTCAAATAACACTGTTCTTTTTCAGCCCTACTGCCACTGCAATTACCACCTCACTCTGTTCTGCCTCTGGACTTGATGTTGTGCCAGATTCATTTTTTTGAAAAAGCACACACATGTAAGCCATTCTCCTGCTCAGGACATTGCCTTTCTCAGGTGCCTCCAACAAGTCAGTGTTGGTTTCTACTTCTCAGTGTTCTCTCACCTTACTTTTAGCACCATCCCATCTGTGTTCTTTGGCCTTGTATTAAGGTGAGTTATAGGTATATTTCTTTCTCTACAGGGTTGTAAGCCTGTCTAGTTCATGTTTGAGTCTCCACCATTGTCTCTACAGGTGTTTATTTCAGGTTTATGGTTGAATGTCCCTGATTAAATTTCATTAATTCCGAGTAAAGAGTAATCCATGGTATGTATGTATATTATATATATATATATTTTTTAAGATTTTATTTATTTATTCACAAGAGACAGAGAGAGGCAGAGCATAGGCAGAGGGAGGAGAAGCAGGCTCCATGCAGGGAGACCGATGTGGGACCCGATCTTGGGACTCTGGGATCACACCCTGAGTGGAAGGCAGACACTCAAACCACTGAACCGTGGTATATATTTTGAAGAATCTGTTGGAAATAGTGTTGGTGTTTTTTGTTTTGTTTTTTTAAAATAAAGATTTGGTCCTAAAGGAAGGAAAATTTCACTTTTAGGAAAATTGCTTGTGAGGAACTAACTCCTCATACTTCTCAATGATGCCAGATACATGGGATGTTATTTTGTCTAAATCTGTTCAAGTTACTTAGCATATTTAAAAATGGAGAAAATGACTCCTGCCTTGCCCACACCACAAGTTAGTTATAGCAGAAACCATTTGAACAAAGAATATGTAAGTGCTTTGTACGCATAAAGGACCATATCAATAAGACAGGTATAGGTTGTAGTTGAGACATGCTAGAGAGAGCACTGAATTTTTTTTTTTTTTAAGATTTTATTTATTTATTCATGAGAGACACACAGAGGCAGAGACATAGGTAGAGGGAGAGGCAGGCTCCCTGTGGGAAGCCTGATGTGGGACTCCATCCTCAGGACCCCAGGACCAAGACTTGAGCCAAAGGCAGGGGCTCAACCACTGAGCCACCTGGGTGCCCCAAAAACACTGGATTTAGAAGACTTGGGTTCTGGCTTTGCAATCCTTGTAGGTTGACCTTGAAGCAGGTATTTTCTTCAAGTCTTCTAGTCTATAAAGTTGAAATGAGCATGCTTGGCTCTTAGGGTTCTTTAGGAAGGATTTATTTTATTTTATTTTTTTAATATTTTATTTATTTATTCATGAGAGTCACAGAGAGAGGCAGAGACACAAGCAGAGGGAGAAGCAGGCTCCATGCAGGGAGCCCGACTCAGGACTCGATCCTGGGTCTCCAGGATCACACCCTGAGCTGAAGGCCGATGCTCAACCACTGAGCCACCCAGGTGTCCCTTTTAGGAAGGATTTAATTGAAATGTGAGAAATAGCCTTCCTTAAATTCTTGAAGTCTGTTAAAATGTTAGGTTTGATGTTTGATTTTTTTTTTTTTTAAGTTATGGCCATGTTAGATGCCATTCCCATTTATTTTATTAATAGCATATTAACAACTTTGGTTTTTGAGGCAGTCTAGCATCCTATTTAGAAATCCAACCCTTATGAATATTGTGTTTGTTAATTTCTTTCTGTGGTTAAAGGCATTGCAGTGTGATTGGAGAAGTGGATTTGGAACCGGAAAGACAGGGGATTCAGTGCTGTGTAGGAGGTAGATACAGAAGATAAAGCAGGGGAGGGTGGGGGGAGAGGGAGAGAGGAGAGGATGAGAAAGGAGAGAAGTGTCATCTGAGGTTTTTTTAGCTACTTAAAGCCTATTTGAAATAAACCAGATCCTGGGCAGAGTTCTTATTCTGTAAAGCTTATATTCTGAAATCACAGTTTGTCTCAAATCAGACTTTGCTCAGACATACAAATAAATTGTAAAATTTCCATCTCAGCCAGGAGATACCAAATCTTCAGTCTAGTTGTCACATGTATTCCAGCATGAATGTAGGCTGGGTGACTAGATGACCATTAAGGTCTCTTTCAACTTTAAGATCTGTGATTGTTTACCAGGCATAGAAAGCTGCTTTGGGGGCGCCTGGGTGGCTCAGTCAGTTATGCATCTGCCTCCGGCTCAGGTCATGATCCCCAGTTCCTGGGATGAAGCCCTGAGCCCTGCATCAGGCTCCCTGCTCAGCGAGGAGTGTGCTTTTCCTTCTCTCTCTGCCCCTCCCCCGCCTCGTTGCTCATGCTCCTTTTTTCTCTCACTCATAAATAAATAAAATCTTAAAAAAAATAAGCTATTTTTATTTAGGCTTCTAAGACCAATGTAATTATAAATTGCACTTTTCTCTGTGGCTTTTATTTATGAAACCTTGTAAATGCCTCGAGTATAGTTCCAATCACCTTTTATTGTGCCCCATGCAAAGTTGGTACTACCAGTTTCCAAAGACCACATCAGAATAATTGAAGCATCCACATATGCCTTGCTTTGGGGATGGGATCCAGTAGGGTAACAAAGTGCTTGTTTCTAAGGGATTTGCTTTTTTTTTTTTTTTTTCCCTCCTGGAAAGGAAGCCCTAACTGGTGAAGTTACGACCATATTCTGAGGAGATTAGTTCTACGACAAAGACTTTTATTGTTGTTATTATTGAGAATGGTGTCCTGGAGAAAGAATCACGGGAAATTTTTGGAAGTGCTTTAGATGTGATCTCCCCAGTACCAATACCCTTCTTTTACTGAGACCCAAGCTAGGGCAAGTAACTTGCCTAAAGCCATAAAGAGGGGATGGTAGATCCAGAACTTCCCTCCAGGGGCTTCTAACACCAAATCTAGCTGTTTTTCTCTTTCTTTCTACCATTGGTATGGCTGTCTCCAGGAGTAGTTGCAAATCTTTACACTAAAACTATTCTTCCATCAGTTTCTTTTACCTTTTCCACCATCAGTTCTGTGTTTGTGTGCAAACATTGTGCTAGATGTATTGCCTGTAGGGACAGATCCGTTTACTCCTCTGTGACCATGAAACAGGGTGAACAGGTTCTTAGGTGTTTTGTAGAAAGACCTTCTTGAGGGAAAACTGAATAGGTCCTCTTGGATGTTATAATGAATCCTCTCTGGGTTTTGATTTGCCCTCTGCTTTTCTCCCCAGGAAGCTGCAGGCTTACCAACACTGCCTCATTACTTAGCACTACCCTCTGGAGAAGGGAGAATGAGGCCTGGTAAATAAGCTGGAGGTCAGGGTTCTGAGACAGTAGTCCTTCCCTCCAGCCTTCCTTCTCCATGGCTTCTCCCCCTTGACATATATCCCCCATCCCTTCCAGTAGAAAATTCTTCTACACTCAGTCTTCAGAGTAGTTTTGGTCCTTTAATGTTTGTAAAGCTGTTGCATCTTCAGAAAAAAGTTCTTTAATGGTTACTTTTAAAATTAGAACTGTTTGGGATCCCTGGGTGGCTCGGTGGTCTAGCGCCTGCCTTTGGCCCAGGGCATGTGATCCTGGGTCCCGGGATCGAGTCTTGCATCAGGCTCCCTGCATGGAGCCTGCCTCTCCCTCTGCCTGTGTCTCTGCCTCTCTTTCTCTCTGTGTGTCTCATGAATAAATAAATAAAATCTTAAAAAAAAATAGAACAGTTTGTTTTGATTAAAAAGGTTGATTCTTATGAGGACCTACAGAGATACAGGGTTTTTTTGAGTCACTGAGAGTGTGCAAGCTTTTATTTATTCATTTGATGGTTGTTTAGTTAAGAGCAGTGGAGAATAATGTAGAAACCACATAGACAAGTCACTACCTATGTGACTAAGTCACTTAATGCCTGAGACTCAGATTTCCTCATCTTTAAGACAGAAATAAAACCTATCTTATAGACTGTTGAGAGGACTAAATGAGATAAATATGTAAGAGAATGGGCTCTGGGGAGACCCAGCTGGACTCCCAATTTTGGCTCCAAAATTTATTAGCTGTTGGCCTGAGGCAAGTTATTTAATCTTTCTCAGTTTCTTTTTCTGTAAAATAAAGATAGGTAATCATATTGTTATTGTATTATTGAACTATTGTGAGGATTAAGCAAAATAAAGAAGGGAAATGTTTAGCACAGTGTTTGTGCCATAAATACTCATTAAATGTTAGCTATTAATTACAACAGTAACAGCAATAGTCTGTAGGTTTTTATGATGCTAGGACATCGGGTGGCAGAGGAAAGACTAGAAGGCATAGGGCAGTGGATCTATCAGAGGATTTTTCCCTGCCAGTTTTCCTCATGAGGGGGCCTGTAGGGAATGAGAGGCTCTCATTGGGCCTACAGCTTCCTGCAGCAAAGGCTTCCCTTCCAGGCTAGTAGGCTGAGGTAGGAGGTTCAAAGGGCCTTCAGAGGACAGTGAGAAGACCAGTCTGGCAGGGTAGAGGGTTTGGGTAAGGGCAAAAATAACTCCAGAAGGTAAAACAGGCCCAGTCCTGGAGGGCCTTGAGTGCCAGTCTTTTCTTTGTATTAGAATTACCCTACCCTGGGCCATCTCCGTGGAAATTGCTCCCTTTCCATCATTCCCTTATACTTTTTAAAATGGTAATATACATTATTTTTTTAAATAGCAATATATGATAAAAACTGTATCGTTTACATTTTAAATAAAAATAGTAAAACAAACCCCCATACACCTGCCATCCAGCTCAGGAGATGTAATTTTTAAAAAAAAAATTTTATTTATTTATTTGACAGAGCACAGCAAGGGGGAGCGGGAGAGGGAGAAGCAGGCTCCCTGCTCAGCAAGGCTGATCCTAGAACCCTGGGATCATGACCTCAGCTGAAGGCAGCCGCTTTACCAACTGAGCCACTCAGGCACCCCAGGAGATGTAATATCACTAGACCTTTTGAAAACACCCTGTGTGTGCTCCACATGCATCACCAACTCCTTCCAACCTCTATCTGAGTGCTATCCTGAATCTTGTGTTAGTCATTTATTGTTTTCCTTCCTTCCTCCTTTCATATATATATATATATATATATATATATATATATATATATATTTTTTTTTTTTTTTTTTTTTTTTTTAAGATTTTATTTATTCATGAGAGACACAGAGAGAGGCAGAGACATGGGCAGAGGGGGAAGCAGGCTACATGCAGGGAACCCAATGCGGGACTCGATCCGGAGACTCCAGGATCACACCCCAGGCCAAAGGCAGGCGCTAAACCACTGAGCCACCCAGGGATCCCTCTCCTTTCTTTTATTTATTTTTTATTTTTAAAAATGTTTTTCCTTTCTTTTAAAAATGGTTTTACCTATCCTGGTCTTCTGGGGACAGGAGCAGGGAGTGTGGAATCAGGCAGGAGCCATGTGGCCTGCCTGTTCCCTAGCTAGGCTGGGAGGAGGCTGGGGAAGTTCTGCTGCTGCCACTGGAGGGGAGTGGTGGCACTGTGGTGGGGGAGGGAGAGGCTGGAGAAACTGGCCTGGCTCCTTGGGCTGTCCAGAAGAGCAGGCCCAGAAGCTTGGCAATTTCTGTGGAGAGGTTCCAGAGGAGAGTTCAGCCCTCTGAGGCTGCATAGCTGGAAGCTGTTGCCTGGAGTTTAGAGTCTGGGAGGAGAGTGGGAATCTCTTGTATTCTTTTGAGACACAGTATCCACTCTTTCAGGTGCTAGGAAGCTTCAGGGCTGAACCAGGTGCCAGTGTGGCCAGGACAGTTTGAACAGGCCTGTCTCCTATTTTCACCTCATATATTTTTTGGAGTGTTGATTATGCCAGTCATTAAATTATGTTTCCCACTTTGCTTTTCTATAAAAGCTTTGTGTTTGTTTTGTTTTGTTTTGTTTTTTGCTTTGGCTTGGCTTTTCTGGTCCTTTTTTGAATAAAGAACTTCCCTTTCTACCAATAGCAATTGCTAACCACAGACTGCAAGTGATACTGTGGGAAAGCTAAGGGCCTGGGAGAAGAAGCAGGGTGATGGGGTTCTCCACAGCAATGGGCCTTGCTCTGACCCCCATCACTCACCTCAGTCATTATCTGGTGCCCAGAAAGTTAAATTTGGAAACCTGCCATCCAGATGTATTTCAGTGGATCGGATTCAAAGAGCCCTATTGTGATAGATACCATGGGGGATTATAGAGAGAGAGATGGAACTGATTATGCCCTTAACATTTACATTCTAGATGTGAATACAAGACTTCTATGCTTATATAGTTAAGGCAGCACAAGTGCCAAATGCAGAATGTAGACACAATTTTTCTGATTACCAGTGTAATAACATTTATTAAGAAGAATAAATTCAAATAGAAAAGAAACATATAGTGTTTCTATAGACTGTAGAAACTCCCCGACAGTCTAACTCTTCCCTTAGATAATCACTGATACCTATTAAGAAATATTTGAGGAGTTGAAATTTGGGCTGGACCTTATAGTAAGATCCAGAGAGGCAGACTAATGATGGAAGGAAAGCAAGCATCCTGAGGATCCAAGCTGCCACTCCAGGGAGCAGCGGGGTCCCCCACTGGCTTCTCTGACAGCCCGCTTCTGCTTGGATATCTTGGTGACTAGGCACCAAAATGCTCAGATGGAATTAACCTTTGTTAAGCACCACTTTGTGCCTTATATGCTAGCCAATGTGTTGGGCCCCTTATAGATATCATTGGATTAATCCTCATTATAACCTTATAAAATAGATGCCTTTATTTTTGTTTTACAAATAGGGATACTGAGGCTCAGAGGTTACCTGCCAGGGTCACACAGCAGCAAGTGGTATAGAGTTCTTCCATTCACTAATTGTGTAATCTTGAGCAGATTATTTCATCTCTGTGGCTCAGTTTTCTCATCTGTGAAGTTGAGTGGTAATGGTACCTAATTCACCAAGGGAGCTTTTCAGATTAGTGAGTTAAAACACATGAGGCCAGCAGAACAAGGCATGAGTGGCACATAGTATGCATTCGGTAAGCAATAGCTGCTATTTCTTTTACCTTGTTTTTTCTCTTATTCTAACATGATCTGTATCATCTCCCCACTTCTATATATGGCCTTTTTGTCCACCCAGCCATCCCCCACTCTTTCCTCTCCTTTACAGTTTCTTCCTCTTCCCTTGGATAGAGGGATTCCCAAGCCATTCCCTTGTCTTTATCCGGTCTCTACCATGTCTTTTTTTTTTTTTTTTTTTTTTAAGATTTTATTTATGTATTCATGAGAGACACAGAGACACAGGCAGAAGGAGAAGCAGGCTCCATGCCAGGAGCCCGACGTGGGTCCCCAGGATCATGGCCTGGGCTGAAGGCGGTGCTAAACCACTGAGCCACCGGGGCTGCTTCTACCATGTCTTGTTCTTCATCTTCCCATTCCCTTTCATTTCTCCCTATTTCTTGTCCTCATTACCTGTGCCCTGTTGTGGCAGTCTTCTGACCTGCCTCCCTGCTGTTAGTCTCATTCTTTTATATACCAGAATAATTTCTGAAAGTATGGTTCTCAGTGTACCACATCTCTGTGTTAAAAACAAAATAAGCATTCAAATCTTTGATTTCTTAGTTTCAAGTCCAAGATTCTCCAGCTCGGACGCCCTTATAACTTAAAAGTCTGTTTCCAGACTACTTCCACAGTCCTCTCTGCTTTCCCTTCTTCCCCACTGTATTTCTTTGCTTTGCTTTCTTTTCTTTCTTTTTTTTTTTTTAATAGATTTTATTTGTTTGAGAGAGAGAACGTGGAGTTAGGGGCAGAGGGAGAGGAAGAGGGAGAAGCAAATTCCCCACTGAACCGGGAGACCTATGTGGGGGTTTGACTCCAAGGCCCTGAGATCATGACCTTAGCCAAAGGCAGGTGTTTGAGGGACTCAGCCACCCAGGCGCCCCTCCACTCCAATTTCTGTTGGAGTAGATTTTACCTACGTGTTTTAAGATCCATATTAAAACATCACTTTCTTAGTCTTTTTACCTACTCTGAGTTAGTTGGAATTTTTATATCCTTTTGTGGGAGTTAGCACCTACTGAACGTCTTGAAATATAATTTTCAAGGCACATTTCTTATCTCCTGTGTAATTATAACCTGGCTCAGTGTAGAGGCTGGGTTTAATCCGTCTTTGTATACTGCCATCAATGCCCTGTATTAGTGCCTTGCACATAGTAGGTGCTTAATAAATATCGGTGGTGTAAGTAAAAGAGGAGGGGTGGGGTGCTCCTGATGACTGGTGGGTTTCTCTCCCAGTCCTTGGGAGAGTCACTCTTCGGTGGGTGGAAACGCTGCGGTTTTGTTTTCTGAGGGGCCGACATCTTTACTTTCCGGCCATGGAGGAGAGGCAGAGCCTGTAGGCTCCGCTGCCTGTGGGCCCAGTGCCGGTGCCTGTGCAGCGGCTCCCGCCAGTGCCTGCCGCACCGGTCCCCGTGCCTTGGCCCCTCGGCCCCTCCCCACAAATGCTCGGCGGAACAGGGGATTAGGTTCTGGCAGCACAGCTGGGATTTTGGCGGCCATTCCACAGTCGACAATAGCACGCAGCCACCCGGACAGGACAGCGCAGGCCTGCGCTCCAAGGCCGCAGTCCGCCCGGGCTGCTTGTTTGGGTGGCCGAGGGGGAGGAGCGGGCCCAGCGGCTCCTGGCCTTGCCACGCAGAAGGTACGGGCTGCAGAGATTCCCTCAGGGACCGGGCTCGGGGGGTGGCCTTGTCCCAGGGCAGGCGGCGCCCGCGCAAGGAGGCCGGCGCTTTGTGCGAGCGGCGTGTGTGTGCTTCGAGACACGGCCGCCCCGCCCCGCCCCGCGGCCGGCAGGAAGCTGCCCCCGGAGGGGCCCGCGTCCTGCTCGCTCCCCAAAGCCTCTGCGGCCGGCGCCTCGTCCGCGGCCCGCGCGCCGCCGGGCAGGGGCTGACCGAGTCGTCAGGGCGGTCGGTTGCTGGCCCGAGAGGACAGGCTGTCACCGCCGTGTTAGGAGAGCGGAGGGGGAGTGTCCGGGTGCTACCAGGTTTGTCAGGCAGGCCACTGTGAGATGCGTTTTGTGTTTTTATGCCACAGTTTGCCTTGGCTCTTGCCGCTGTTGCGGCTCAGGATCTTTTTTGTCTGCCGGCTCCCCTCCTCCCCGCTCCATGCGTCCTGTTCTCTTGTTCTCGGGCTCAGCCCTCGCGGCCCCTCCTCTGCGGCGCTCGCCCCGGGCCCGGCCGCCGCCCCTCCCCCCTCGCCGAGCGTTCCCTGCTTTCGCCGCGCTCCCGATCGCGGAAGCTCGCTGTGCCTTTAAAGAAAGCAGACTCCCGGCCGTGACGCACTTCTGGCTGTCAGCCAGGAAGATCGCTCCTGCCAGGCTGACTGAGAAGAAAACCAACAACTTTTCTTTTGTGTGTGGGGTTACTTTCCACTAGCCCCCCCTTTCTCCTCTCCTTTCAAGATTTAAATGCTAATGGCGGATTAAAACCTGTAGATACGTTTGGCTTTAGGAGTCTGGTAAGGCCCCCCCTGCACTGAGACTTTTTCTCCCTCCCTCTTTCTCTGGGTTTTTGTTCAAACATGGACGAGGGGGTGCGGTGCAGTCCCCCCCCCCCCACCTCCTTTTCCTGCGCCATCCTTAAAGGGGAGGGAGAGGAGAGGGAGCGCAAGTAAACACTCAGAAACAGGCGCTGGGAGCAGAGCTTGCCAACATCCGGGAGTTGGCGCCTTTGAGAGCAAAGGGTTGCTTTCTTTCCCCCTCGCGTAGATGTCAGCGTGTTTTTGTTCAGAAGGGGGAAAGCGTGCGGCTGCACATTGAGCTGTAGAGACAGCTCAAGAGAGCTTCTCCATTCCTGAGTGAGGCCTGGGTGTGTACGCAGTGGTGCCGAGTGAGAAAGATTCATTTTGTCAGCTGGTAGCGACCAGGATGTGTGAATATAGCCGTGGGGTCAGGTGCTGATGAACTGCTGGAGTGTGCTTGGGTGTGTATGTGCAGTATATGGCTGTAGGCCCCGGGTCTGTTTCGTGACGGCAACCCTTCTGCCCACACTTTTCTGATCTGGACCCTGCAGAGCATTGGGAGGAGGGGGAGACGCAGATATTAGTAAAGCCACTTTTGAAGAAACAAGGGAAATCTTGGTTTCCTTTGCAGTCCTTCTGTTGTTCCTCACCATGCTCTGGGCCACATTCTAGGCTACACAGAAAGGTTGGTCTTTGTGAAGAGGGGGAGGCCTGAATCCAGACTAAGCCCCTTCAGGGGGCCCAGGGAACGCGTCCAGAAAGCTGCTCTGCCCCGACGTCAGGAGTGCAGAGAAACCCTTTGGACTTATATGAAATAGCCTATACAGGACTCTCCAGTAGTTGAAAAGGATTATATGTTTCCCTCTTCAGCTTCTGTTGGAGCTGCTGGTCCTTGGGCCTTCTACCTCCTCCAAGCCTAGAGAGGCGCACCATTCTTTATGATGAATTAGCCTATGGTGACATAGCTTGGCTTTTGCTGGGCCCCTCTGGGGTAATCTACCAGATGAGGTCTGGGTGCTTGTTTGCCGGTGCCTCCTGACCTACCCCCTCCCAGAGTCAGAGCAGGAACACCCTCAAGATCAGATTTACCCTTTGGATATGGGGTTTGCTCAGATGGTAGGATATCTCTTCTAGAAAGGTGTAAAGAGCATGGAATTCTTAGGGCTACAGGCAGGCAGGCTGTCAGGGTAAGTAGTGGGAAATCTTGCCATTGAGTGTGGTCTTCGAGATAGGACAGACATTTCCTCTCTGAGCCTTTGGAGCTGTGGGCTTGAGAGGGGGTGGGGCTTGGGGAAGGACACTTTGAGGTGGGAGTTTGTGTGGGCTTTGGGCCCAGAAGTTCTGAGAGTGAGAGCTGTCACTTAAGAGAATGGCAGTTCAGTGGAGGCAAGGGCTCCTGAGTGGAGTGATCAGTACAGTTTTGTAGCTTTCTGGGACCAAAGGTCACTTTGGTGTTATCTTGAGGAAGGGCTGGTATACAGGCAGTAAGTGGCTAAGAGATGGTCTCACAGGGAGCTGGCACCCAGGCTGGGGTGGTGGGGTAAGGAGAGCTGTGCTGCCACAACTCAGACTCTCTTGCCCTTAGCCTGTCCCTTGGTTAACCTTAGAACTGAAACTTCTAGAACAGACCAGACCCCAGAGCTTAGCAACCCGACCCTCACGTCCTGGTCCTTGCATTGGAGCAGGTGGTTTGCATTAGCTTCAGCCCTGGTAGGAAACCAGGGCTAAGTTTTAACTCTTAAAGACCCAGAGAGGGTGTGGGCCAGGTGGCTGTGCATCTTTTGAGTGTTACTTTCCTTGTCCTGATATATCTTCTCTAGAAACATAGAGGGGTTACTGTAAATGTGGGAATTGATCTTGATATAGGAATTTACATTATATCAGTTTTGAAAACATAAAGGATGCAGGGCCTTTAGTTTATAAGGCAGCTGCATCTGTGTCTTGGTTCCTTCTTGAGCTCGAGGAAGAGAGGACACCTTATCAGCTCTGTGAAGCCTCTGGGATTCTGGGGGCACTTCTTTTCAAAGAAACGGGCAGGTGGGAATTCTGAAGGTGCCTTGAGAATCAGGTTTGCATTCTTGGGCTTCAGTTTGTTGACTGATTGATTGACTTATTGATTGGAGGATGTGGGTGGGTGGCACCTGATCAAGTTGGGGTGGATCTTAGCAGATCCTTCTGCGAAATGGTTCTGAGCTACAATCGCGGGGATCTGTTTTTCCATCACCATGACCATCACCCAGTCTTCTGGGTGGGGCTTGCCTCAGATTTCAGGGGGAGGGTGGGGAGTATGGTGCTTTGGCTGAGAGCCCTTGGGTTCCAAGCCAAGGCCTGCTTAAAGCTATAGTCCCAGTTGGAGGACTAGCTGTGCCACTGGCTTCAGTCATTCATTACCCAGAGAAGTGAATGGCTGGCTGCCCTAACACCTCCCACCCCAGTGTCCTGTGTCTGGGAAAATGCTTCTTTATGGGCTTTGATCTGACAAGGTCATTCTGGAGTTCCTCATGTTGAGTATTGAATTCCTCCTGTTTCTGTGCCTGGGGAGCATGGAAGAAAGCATTTGGCCTTGACACCAGTTTTCCTGAGCAATGGAACTAGTTTTAGACAGGCTCCCCTAGGGAGGGTATAAGTGTTGTATGTTTTGCCTCTGAGATGAAGGGAAGAGGTTGGTTAAACCTCAGGTCATTTTTAGCAGCACAGCTGTGGAATCTCTCAGAGGGGGCAAGATCTACCTCCGGTTGCAAATAAAATTTCTGACTGAAATTTTGGACCTCTTTAAAAGGATAGCAAGTCTAGAGACAACAGTGGGAATGAGGGAGAGGTGATCTGGGTCTCATTTCCCTTGTTCCTGAATAGCTTAGACTTTTTTTTTTTTTTTTTAAGATTTTATTTATTTAGTCACAAGAGACAGAGAGAGAGAGAGAGAGAGAGAGAGAGAGGCAGAGACACAGGCAGAAAGAAGCAGGCCCCATGCAGGGAGCCCAACATGGGACTCGATCCCAGGTCTCCAGGATCATGCCCTGGGCCGAAGGCAGGGTCTAAACCGCTGAGCCACCCAGGGATCCCCAGACTTTTTTTTTTTTTAAGAAGCCACCCCCCCCCTCCACCCACCCTCCCCCCAATTGAAGATTTCATTTATTTATTCATGAGAGACACAGAGAGAGGCAGAGGAAGAAGCAGGCTCCCTGTGGGAAGCCTGATGCGGGACTCCATCCCAGGACCCTGAGATCATGACCCGAGCTCAAAGGCAGACACTCAACCACTGAGCCACCCAGGTGCCCCTGCTGTGCAGTAGTTGAGACCATCTGTCTTCACCCTTACCTGGCCCAGGGAGCTGGGCATTCAGTGCTGATGGATAGGCCATGCTGGATCAAAATCATCCAAGACTGAGGAACACATAAGCCCTTTAGATTCTCTGCCCTCCTGAGAACTCCCTTAACCACTTCCCTTGCTCTTGCCAAAGCCCAGGTGAATTGGCTCATTTCCAAGACTGTGACGTTGGTATGACAGGTGGAATCTTGTTGGGGTTTGTGGGGTCAGGAAGCATTTAATTATAATTAGCATTTAGTTATATTTAGCATTTAATTATTTTCTATTATTTAAAGCTTCATGTATGTTTAATTTCACTTCTTACCCTGCTGTAAGCTCCTCAGGCAGGGACCATGTCGCTGTCTCCCATTTCCCATGAAGCTTCCAGCACAGGATGAACAGATGTAAGGACTAAGAAAATAACCTTTTTGCTTGGTTGATAAACACAGTACACTTACATAGGAAGGACTAAGAAATGATGCGGAGTGGGTTATCATCAGATTTATGTATATCTTTCTCCTAGTAGATAGTGAGCACGTTATGGACAAGAATGGTATCTTTCTTATCCCCAACACATTGTGTACAGAAGGTGCTTATCGGCAAATGTGGGTCATTGGGGTGGCTCAGTCGGTTAAGCATCTAACTTTGGCTCAGGTCGTGATCTTGGTGTCCTGGGATCAAGCTCCAAGTTGGAGGAGTCTGCTGCTCCCTCTCCGCCTGCTCTTCCTCCTTCCCCTGGCTCATATATGCAAGCTCACACATGCTGCTCGCTCTCTCAGAATCTTAAAATAAAAAAAGAGGTGTTTTAGCAAATGTTGGGTCCATAGAACCCACACCTTGGAGATGCTAATATATGAGGAAAGTTATAGGTGATGTGACTCTTAACCACTTGTGTTCTTCATGGAATAGTGATAGACTGAATACCTGTGACAGAAGGTAGGGTGGCGTTGATTGTTCCCATGATCTGTAGGAATTGTGGGGGCTGCTAGGAGATGTTGAATATTTAGTCACCAGGTCTGTAGTCTCTTGGGCAGGTTGGCAGGCAGGTGGCTGATTCCCAGTGGGAAGGGAAATTGGGAGTAGGAATACCAGGACAGGAAATGTAATCTTTCATTACATGTCCCGTGAGATTTTTCCTAGAATTAGATGTGGCGTCATCCAGTCCCTCATTTGAACCATGTCTTTGACATTTCTGTGGAAGATACAAAAATCCAGAATTTAGAGAGGTTTCCCTCAAGGACTTGTTATTGTTAGGTAGAATTTGAGTACCAGCAGAAAGAACCTGAAGTCAACCTTTTCTGCTTAAGATCAGTGGTCTTTTAATTGTATACCTACCATGTGCCAGGCTCTGTGCTATTTGCGTTACCTGCTTTGTCTTGAAGCCTCACAGTAACCCAGAGAGGTGTTTTTGAATCCAGCAGATGAGGAAACAGACTAAAAGAAGTTAGACTACTTCTCCAAGGTCAAATGGAATCACCATTGGACCCACAGCTGTCTGAGAAAGCATGTTTGTTCCATGTTTTAAGGGCAACTTTGTCTCAAAGAGCAGGGTTGGAAAACAGCCTTGAATGTACCCTTTTCTGTGGATCAGAATGATTGTGTGCAGAGCTTGTGGACATTGAATTAAATGCAGGACTTTTTACTGTTATGATAAGTTTTATAGTAATTTTAATGTGTACTTTGAGCTTTCTGAAAATTCTCATGGTGTCTTGGTGGATTAAGTGCTGAGTGAAGAGAGATTTCTTTAAGTGTTCAAAGCCAGTAATTGAACCGCTTTCCCCCCTTGTCCTTCATCATGGATATATGATATGATTAACTGCTCTTTTCTCTCTCTCTCTCTCTTTCTCTCTCTTTTTTTCTTGGTTTCCAGGTGCATTGGGGTGTCTGTTCGGTGTCACCAAGATGACGCTCCATGCCACCCGGGCAGCTGCACTCCTCTCTTGGGTGAGTAGTCTTCCTCTCTTTTATGTGAAGTTCTCCAGGAAGTTTGCAGGGGTAGGAGAGGAGTATATTAGGAGCCAGGGTTATGTAAAGTCTTCTCATCTCCAGATGAAAGAAATACAGTTTTCCCTTGCCTTGCCCCTTAGTTTTTTGTTTTTATTCTTTTAAAGATTTTATTTATTTATTCATGAGAGAGGCAGAGACACAGGCAGAGGGAGAAACAGGCTCCCAGTGGGAGCCTGATGCTGGGGGTGTCCAGGATCATGCCCTGAGCCCAAGACAGACACTCAACCACTGAGTCACCCAGATGTCCCTGCCTCTTAGTTTTTAACTTTCATTATTTCTGGTGGCATTGTTCCTAACAGTGATCCATGATGCCACTTGTAGAGCTTAGAAGAGACTCCCTTCAAAGCTTCTGTATACTTTTTTTTTTTTTTAAGATTTTATTTATTCATGAGAGACAGGAAGAGAAAGAGAGAGAGAGAGAGAGAGGCAGAGCCGAGAGAGAAGCAGGTTCCCTGCAGGGAGCCCAATGTGGGACTCCATCCCAGGAACCTGGGATCATGACCTGAGGCAAAGGCAGATGCTCAACCAGTGAGCCACCCAGGTACCCCCAGCTTCTGTATACTTCTTAGGAGAGGTTTGTATTTCCTTTTGGTCATGGGAAGGTTGGCTGCAGGGCAGCACAGAGACCCATCTTCATTTGTTTTCCTGTGCATTTTCCTGACTAGAAGAGTTTATCCTGAACTTCAGTGACATGCAGGGACTTTGGTCTTGAAAGGCATTTTATTGTAGGGCAGGGTTCCCCTTGCTTTCTTTACTGTGTTTCTTTCTGCTTCCATTGTCCTCTTGTTGCCTTCTTGATTACCTAAATCCTTATGCTAGATCTTTTCGTATATCTTCTAAGATGAACAACGGCAAATGAAAGAGTAATACCAAGCTTGGGGAACAAAAAGCTGCAAGGAAGCAGAAGAGGACACAGAGTGTAGTTATGACAAGCTTGGGCCATGGACCAGGACTCTGGGACCACGCTCTGAGCCAAAGGCAGATGCAACCACTGAGCCACCCAGGTGCCCCTGTAGGGTGGCTTTAATAAGACATTGTCTTTAATTGCTGTTAGATCTCTAGATAGGAAATATGTTTAAATATACAAAATGTGCATTCTTTGTCTTCAGTTTCTGAAATGTAAATTCTAGTACAGTTTAAAATTGGTATTTTTATATTTCTATTTTACATATTTTATATTTACATTACATTTTAGTGTTTAAGATCTATGTTAGGGATCCCTGGGTGGTGCAGCGGTTTAGCGCCTGCCTTTGGCCCAGGGCGCGATCCTGGAGACCCGGGATCGAATCCCACGTCGGGCTCCCGGTGCATGGAGCCTGCTTCTCCCTCTGCCTGTGTCTCTGCCTCTCTCTCTCTCTCACTGTGTGCCTATTATAAATAAAATAAAATAAAATAAAATAAAGTAAAGTAAAGTAAAAAGTAAAGTAAAATAAAATAAAATATAAAATAAATAAAAATAAGATCTCTGTTAGAAACACCATCTCTTCCTTTTCCTCCATTCACCCCTAAGAAGGGGCTGGTTGAGTTTGGGGACTGTGAGCTTTGTCTCCAGTTCAGTGGATTAACTGAATATTGTGGGATCATTTAGCTGTACTGTTTTAAGTTGATCAGTTTATTTATTTATGTAGGTCCTACACTTGTGTTGATGGTGAGTACTACTGTTACAGAGAACAGATACAGGTCTAGTTTTAGTTAACAACAGATATTTGTATACTTTTTTTGAAAGTCAGAATGAACATACATTAAAATATTAGTATATAGTTAAATAGAATTTTTCTTTTAGAGATTTTTCAATTTAAAAAGTTAGGCAGCTAAGGTGGATTTCCTAATACTGTAGCAATGTCCAGTAATGCTTGCTGTGTTAGTGGGAAGAGTGTGAGTAGAATAAACACATGTGACAATTATAGTTGAGGTTTAGGAAAAAAAATGTAGGAAAAAAAGGACTAGAAAGAAATACATCAAAATGCTAAAGGTGCATGTATTAAAATACTAGAATTGAGTGTTTTTTTCCCCCAAAAATCTTCAGTAATTTTTTAAAAGATTTTATTTACTTATTTGTGAGAGACAGAGAGAAACAGAGACATGGGCAGAGGGAGAAGCAGGCTTCCCACAGGGAGCCTAGTGCGGACTCTGATGCTCGGATCTGGGAACACGGCCTGAGCCCTGAGCCGAAGGCAGATGCTGAGCCACCCAGACATCCCATCAGTAATTTTTTTTATATAACAGTGTAAAAACAAATTTATGTTTTACTTGAAATGTAGCTTGAAATTGTTCTGTACCCAGCAGTTAAGGTGAATGTATTGTTACAGAGAATAGGGGACTTTTTAAGATTTGACAGCCTTAAGGAACCCTGAAAACCTTACAGGCAGCTCTTGGGTTCTGCATTGAGCTTGGCCCTCATTCTCATGTTTTATTTTTATTTTATTTTTTTCATTCTCATGTTTTTGTTTTTTAAAGATTATTTTTATTTATTCATGAGAGACCGAGAGAGAGACAGAGACACAAGCAGAGGGAGAAGCAGGCTCTGTGCAGGGAGCCCTATGCGAGACCGATCCCGGGTCCTCAGGATCACGCCCCGGGCTGAAGGCAGCGCTAAACCACTGAGCTACCAGGGCTGCCCTCATTCTCATGTTTTAAATCCTGACTAAAGATGAGACAGTTTCTGTACTTCCTCAGCTTTCCAATGATTTGTCATTTGAGAGCAAAATGATGAACAGGAAGAAAATACATGTTTATTTTTATTTTTATTTTTATTTTTTTTAAAGATTTTATTTCTCTATTCATGAGAGAGACACACATACACACACACACACACAGAGAGGCAGAGACAAGGCAGAGGGAGAAGCAGGCTCCATGCAGGGATCCTGATGTGGGACTCGATCCCAGGTCTCCAGGATCAGGCCCTGGGCTTAAAGGCGGCGCTAAACTGCTGAGCCACCCTGGCTGCCCGAAAATACATGTTTGAATCCATGAAAGAAACTATTGCTAGATTATTACTTAATTGATATAAGATGAATCTAGATTCCTTAAGTGACTTTAAATTAGCTAACTGGTGTGATTTCTCAGTCTTGTTAGTGAACAAGCATTTGTAGTCCTTGAATGTTTTCCTTCAATAACAGGTATTAAGAGGAGGTGGTTTTGGATGCTTCAGTCTTGGCACTCTCCTCATTTTCAGCTGGTGGAAAAGAATCTTGGCCCGGAATATTCAGAATCTTCCTTGAAAATTTACACTGGCCTCTCCTGATGAATTAGTTAGGCTTTTATCCCTAAAAGATGGCATAAATATGTATTTAGGGCTGCAATGATTGATCACATTTTATGCTCTATTTTTTTTTAACTTTTATTTATTTTTTAAAAATTATTTATTTATTTATGATAGTCACACACACACACACACAGAGAGAGAGAGAGAGAGGCAGAGACATAGGCAGAGGGAGAAGCAGGCTCCATGCACCAGGAGCCCGACGTGGGATTCGATCCCGGGTCTCCAGGATCGCGCCCTGGGCCAAAGGCAGGCGCCAAACCGCTGCGCCACCCAGGGATCCCTTTTTTTAACTTTTAACCTATTTTCATTTAGATCCATCTGGAAGTTGTTTTTAACTTAAACGTATTTAGGAGCATCTGGGTGACTCAGTCAGTTAAACATCTGACTTAGGCTCAGGTCATGATCCCAGCGTCCTAGGATCAAATCTGGGTCTGGCTTCCTGCTCAGCGGGGAGCCTGCTTCTCCCTCTCCCTCTGCCCCTCCCTCCTGCTTATGCTTTCACTTGCTCTGCTCGCGCTCTCTCTCAAATAAATAAATAAAATCTTTAAAAAAATACTCTTGATTCCTAGTGCAGTTGGCTGCTTTACTGAGAAGTAGAGGTTTTGCTGCATGTACTTCATTATTTTATTAATCATAATAGTGCTTTTGCAGTTAGCGCTTGTATTTTGTAGTGTGTTCTTGCATCCATAATCCTGTTTGAACCCATGCTGGTCCTCTCAAGTGAACAATGTGGGGATTCCATCCATTTGGCAAGTGAGAAAGTAGGCACAGAGAGAAATATGTTGATAACAAAGGTTCCTGGCTAGTTAGTGGAGGAGCTGGAGACAAAATCTTCATCTGGGAACTTCCAGCCCAGTTTATTTATTTCTTTTTTGTAATCTCTACACCCAGCATGGGGCTCTAACTCGTGACCCTGAGATCAAGAATAGCATGTGCTTCCGCCTGAACCAGCCAGGTGTCCTGTAGCCTAGTACCTGTTAAAGAGCACATTTATAAACAGTAGAATCTCCTCATTGTACATGTCCACTGTGCTGAAGTTCTCACAGATACCTTGTCAGGCAGCCTGAGTTCTTCCCTCCTTCCTCAGTCTTGCACATGGGATTGATTGACCTAGCAAACCCTTTTTAACAAAGGTGAAGTTCAGCCCAGGCTTTTTCTAAACTCGGTAGCTTTGGAATTCATGAGGTTTTTCTGTAGAAGTTGACCATATATGCTTATTGAATAACCTGTGTACCCGACTCATTTGCAGGTGACTGTTGGTGAATTTCCTAGGTGTAGAGACTGAGTTAGAGGGGTGCCAGCCCGAAGGCAGAGAAGAGAAGCAGGCGATTGAATTGGAATGGACAAGTTTTTCCTTGGGGCTCCCAGCTCTTTTCCTCCCTCTTTTTTTTAAAAAAATTTTATTTATTTATGATAGTCACACACACACACACACACACACACACACACAGAGAGAGAGAGAGAGGCAGAGACATAGGCAGAGGGAGAAGCAGGCTCCATGCACCGGGAGCCCGACGTGGGATTCGATCCCTGGTCTCCAGGATCACACCCTGGGCCAAAGGCAGGCGCTAAACTGCTGCACCATCCAGGGACCCCCCCCCCCCTTTTTTTCTTTAAGTCTTGTTGCCTCCATTTCTTCCTGTGTCAGCCAAAAATTTTCATGTCTGAGAAGAATTTTTTATTTTAATTTTTTAATATTTGTTCATTTGTGAGAGACAGAGACACAGAGGGATAAGCAGGCTCCATGCAGAGAGCCCAGTGTGGGACTTGATCCCACGACCTGGGATCATGCCTGAGCCCAAGGCAGATGCTTAACTGCTGAGCTACCTAGGTGTCCCAAGGAAAGAATTTTTTAAATGCATTAATAACCAGAGTTTCTATCTGTGTGGGAGTGTATAAAACATAGTATTTAATATAAGTTTTGCGTAGATACTTCAAAATTCTAGAGATAGAAAGGGCTATAGTATGAAAATTTGAGCTACAGAGGGTTATAACGTACACATGCAAGAGATACAAGAAGGATAATATAAAAAGCCTTTCTTTTTCCCACCTCTGACTTTTAGCCATCCAGTTCCTGTTTTCAGAGGCAGTGACAGTAGTTTCTCATGTGTCCTTCCAGAAAATCATTCTATGCCTAGTTACATTTAAAGTATGGATCCCTAGTTCCAGCAGGAACATCGTAGGAGAATATAAGCTCTCGTTTAGTTGATGTGGGAGGAAGGACTCTGATGGCAGCATTCAGGTGGCTGCTTCTGGCCGAGTGGGGGCAGCAGCTGTCCTTGGCTGAAATGAAAGCTGGGCTCTTCTGCCCCCGTGCCTGCAGCCTGCAGCTGTGGGCTCTCCCAGCCAGCTGGCGTCTGAGGAGCAGATTGAGCCACAGAGCTTCTGGCACTTCTGGCTCTGGCAGTGGGCTCTTCCTTGTGTTTCGCAGGTGAACAGTCTGCATGTGGCTAGCCCTGTGGAGGCCGTGCTGCAGCTCCAGGACTGCAGCATCTTCATCAAGATCATCGACAGCATGTGAGTATATGCCACACCCTCTCCAGCCTTGCAGGTGAAGCTGTGTCTGGCCGGAGACCACATTTACTCCCTTTCCTTGCTGGCATCTGTGACCAGAAAGCATGGGCAGGACTGCTAGTGTGGAACCAGAGGCAAGGGCACCTTGCCTTGAGGGCACCAAGGGCCTCATCCTCCTGTCATTGTGTCTGCGGGCGAGGTCTCGCTCTTGTCCCACTCTGAGGCTTCCTCACGCTTGTGCGGGGGAGTTTCTGTGCCTCCACAGTGTTTCAGGAGCCTGCTTGGATGGAGCTCACTCTCTTCTTCTCTCAATGAGTCTTCCATAACCTCTCCTTGGGGCTTGCCCTTTTCTCAGAAGCCCTTCTGGCAACCTGTAGGGCCAGGAAGAAGAAAGGGGAAGCTCTTGCACTTGAGGGAAATAAGCAGCACATGAAAATCTTATCTCTAACCTGTTAGCACAGCACAGATATGCTCCTTTTTAAATCATTGTAGCATTTCTGGGGTTTTTCAGCTGCCACGTTAACTTGCTTTGTGAGATCAGTTAGCATTGATAAGCTGCTTGTTGTCATGTAGCCAGGATCTAGTGAGCTTTGTTTTATATCTGTCTTTAGCACCTTACCTTTGAACATCCCAGTTATCT
Source organism: Canis lupus dingo (assembly GCF_003254725.2). NCBI lineage: Eukaryota > Metazoa > Chordata > Mammalia > Carnivora > Canidae > Canis > Canis lupus. The sequence continues at coordinate 26,273,057 of NC_064263.1, forward strand.
GGGAAATTAGAGTAGTGGGGCTTCCGCCTTATATCTTACCTCTCTGGGACTAAGCAAAGATGGGTCAAGCTATTATTCTAGGATCATATAGCTCATCCTTTTTCCTCTCATCAACTTTCAGGGATTATGGAGGGCAGAACTGACCTTGTTTTCACTTCTCTGTATTATGGGCAAAAGTAGAGTTTGGCCACAATATCAAGGATTGCAGGGACAGCGGAGAGGACCCTCCCCTTTTAAAGGAAAGTGCAGTCAACTCTGAGCCCCCAGGTCAGGGACATACTACTGAGGTGTTGAGGCTTTCTGTTCTACACACACAGCAGTTAGGATGGTGTCAGGGAATCAGCATCTCTGTGAAGCAGCTTGGCCACCCCATTCATAGGGAAAGAATATAGAACTGAGCTTGTCAAAGGCAGGGGGTGGGGCGGTGGGGGGGATGCTGGGTCTGATTCCCCTTGGCGTCTTCTGCACCTGGCTTAACCCAGTACATTGGTTAATATTCATTGAGTAAGTAAATGAACGAAAATGTAGTTGTTGATAACTTTTCATCACCAAATCTAGTGGGGTTGAGTAGCCTGGAATAGATGGATTCACTGTTTATTTTTAATCTTTTAAATATATTTTTTGAAATGTATGTTGGTGGTGAGATGTCTTGTCAGAGGTTTTTAAAGTCCCTGTGGCTCTAACCAGAACCTGCCTTAGTGAAGTGACTGTTTTCTTATTTTGGTACAGAGAGTACCATTTACTCTCCCAGTTACTCAGACAGGACCTTTCAGCAGCATCTTGAATTCCTCCCTCTCTTTGGCAGTGATTCTGCTTGGTCACCATCCTCTCAATTTGTCTTTTGAACGATTTCTCACATCCCTGGCTCTGCCTCAGTGTGGATAGCAGGCCCTGGTGACCTTGTCCTTCTCTAATCTGTGCATATTCCAGGGCATCCCTATTCATGTGATCTCTGGAACCTTCCTTCAGTCCTGCTCACATTGTGGCACCCCACAGCTGGTGGCCCTCGGTGACTCTTCATTGCCAGGAGGTTGAAATTGAAAATCTTCAGCTTTGGTTTTGAAGAGCTTTCATCAGGGGCTCATCTCCTCCCACTTCTTTCCTACTCATTCCTACCTTTATACCATACCCGTTTTCTTTTTTTCCAATCTTACAGAATTTCCTAAGTTCTGGATTTTATTAACTGTATTATCACAGTGCTCCTCAGTTTATTCTTCTCATCCCCTTGTGGCCTGTAAACTGGTGATGAGATCTAAGATTGATTAGCTTAAGGTTTTCTTGTTGCTGTTTTCTGGTTTTTTTGCAAGGATACTTCGTAAGTGAAATTGTGTACCACCTATAAGTCAGCATTTTGCAATTTCTCATAAAAATGATTATTTTTCAAACCCTAATGAAGTGGTAAGTCTAGATCATTAACATCAGTGGCTGGTAAAACCATTAGGCTGACAATACCTAACCTATTTATTTTGAACATCACTGGAAGAGGCGCATTGCCCTCGTGTTGTAACATACAAGGGTGCAGCATGCTGTTTTGTTTTTTTAAGAATAGATCAAGGTGGGGTGCCTAGCCGGCCCAGTCAGTGGAGTACATGACTCCTGATTTTAGGGTTGTGAGTTCAAGCCCCTCGTTGGGGATAGAGATTACTTAAAAAAATAAAATCTTAAAAAGAAAAAAATTTTTTTCCAAGGAGCTTTTGCTTTTGAGGAGATAAATTCCCTTGACCTAATGACAAGAGCAATAGATCGGTCTGGGGGTAAGGATGTCCTTGGTTTAGCCACTGTAGTTTTTATAACCTGGTGGGAAATTTTCCTAGGGAGGGTTACAAATTGAAGATGCACATTTTCCAAGTTGTCTTCTGATGCACTGCCTGAGCCTTAGATTAGGAGGAGTGGAGGTGGATGGAGAGAGAGGGAGAGAGAACAGGAATGTGTGTGTGTGGGGGGGGGGGGGGGGGAGGGGGAGAGGGGCTATTGAAATTCCAGGTTACCCTTAATCTCTGTCTTTGATTCAGGACAGTGCAGACCAACTTCCTTTGGGAAAACAGATGTTCTTGGTGAATATGTTCTGGCTTTATCACTGTAGATGGTGTTACTGTTACCTAAATCGGACGCTAGTTCTCAGGGGAAGACGGTGGAGGATGGCAGGGTTGGTGGCAGGTAGCAGCTGTGGGAACTAAACAGGGCTTGTTCCTTGCCACTTGGCCTTTCTCTGGGAAAATACATTGACATCAACCTCTCTTAACAAGTTTCCTTTCTGTTGTGTATATGAATAGCCTGGAGCAAAAAGGCAGTCTCCTCTCTTGGATATCTGTGAGGCTTGAATAGTAAAGTTTAATAAAGTCATTTTGCCAGAAAACCTAAAGCCCTGACATTTGTGTCACTGACCTTGACCTGTGCTCTTCCTGTAACAGAGCCTCCATCTGTGGGTCAGCCCGTATGTATAGGAGTACCTCCTGTACCCTAGCTTTCAGGTTACGCAGTTAAGAGTGGTCAATTGTAAATGATGCCATTGTATCAGTCAGTGCTGTGGGAATTCCTGAGAGGGAGTGCGGAGGCATGCCTGGCAGTGGTTCTGGATGGCTTCCTGCCAGAGATAAGACTTGAATTCGGTTTTAAAGGATGGCCCGGATGGCTCCAGGTCCAGCATTTTTAAACCATGTTCTGTGCAGCTTGACTTATTCCAGGGGCTTAGTAGGGAAAAAAGAGGTTTTGTGATCAAATAGATTTGGGAAATAATGCAGGTTGTATCTTTTTCTTTAGAAAATGTTCAGTTTGGTTTAATCTAGCATTTCCCAGACATTTAACCTGAGAACCCTCTTTATTTTTATCTAATGGAATACACTTAAGGAAATTACTGCTGTGTGCTGAGGCAAGGAGTCACAGCATTTTAGGGTGTGGGTGAGTAGGGAAGGTGGCTCTTTTAGGAGTCTGGGAGGAGGTTAGCACCTCCTGAAGGCTTTGTAGGCGTCCCTAATCCCAAACAGCTATCCAGAAAATGGGGGTTCATTTGGAAGAAGCCTTCGTGATCTTGAGAGAGACAGAGAGAGACAGAGAGAGAGAAGGAGGTACGTTCATGGCCTTGGCTTAGATATTGCTGATGCTTTGCAGGATATCTGGCAGTGCAAGTTCTCTGATTCCAGAGCCTGCCCTGCCCTCCAGAAACCTGGAGGGTTTGGCTGAAACCTGGAGATTCCGTAGAACCTGGATATTGAGGAATAAGAGGCTCCCTTAATCAGTTATCTCCAGCTGTAATAGCCCAAGAAGAAAAATCCACTTTGTAACTTGAAATGGAGCTCTTCACCCCTGAAATTGAAACCACTGTTGGGGCTGTGTGAGAGCTCCCCCTGCTGCCTCCCTGCCCTCTTTGCTCTCCAGCATGTAGCTTGCCTTTAGCTGGAGATCAAGAGTGTTGGCCCCGGGGGGTGGTGCCCCTGGGTCTCAAGTCTGTTCAGCTTCAGCGTCCCACTCTTGATTTTGGCTCAGATTGTGACCTCGGGGTCGTCTGTGCTCAGCAGGGAGTCTACTTGAGATTCTTTCTGTGCCCCTCCCCCTACTTGCTCCTGCTCTTTGTCTTTCTCAAATACATAAATGAAATCTTAAAAAAAAAAAGTGTTATCCCTCGGCTTTAGCCATCCAGCCTTCTGTCCGCTGTGTGTTGGACTTTGCCTCAGCACTTTAGAGCCTTGGGAATTTCCTCCTGTTCTTTCCATTCTTGGGCCTGTTTTACCCTCTGCATCATCTGCCTGACTCTTCCTGGTTTCCCAGGCTTCCTGACCTTCTACAGTGGAGCTATTCCAGACTGTTGAGCCTAGCTTCCCCTTCATCTGTGCTGCCATAGAGCTTCTTCATGTTTACTGCCAGGGTGGCAGAGTGGCATCTTTTTCAGGACTGCACGCCTCAAGTTCCCACTTCTTACCCACCACACGGTTCTTTCTGACCAAATGATGTTTTGGTAATCTCCCTTGCCTCCAGCATCTGCTCTGGTTCTTGCCCAGATCCAGTGCGGACCAGGCCTGGAGGAATGGGAAGGTAGTAGGTAATAGAGTAGTGAGGAGGGAAGGATTGCCGAGTACTCGAGTCCTGATATTTGTTCTTTTTCTAGCCACGGCACTGAAGAGGGGCAGCAGATCCTGCAACAGCCGGTGCCAGAGAGACTGGAATTTGTGTGCAGTTTTTTGCAAAGTAAGCACCTTTCTTTATCTAGCTAAGAAGGAGCTGCTTCCTCAACTCCTGGGACTTTGGAAGTCCGGAGGAGCCAGCTCACAGGTGTCTGGAGGAGCAAAGGCTCAAGGCTGCTGACTGTACTACAGGAATGAGTACAACTGTTTCTTCTGGGTCTGGTGATGCTGATGCCAGTCAGGGAGGAAGAGTGTTCCTTTAGTCCCTAGCCCATCTCTGAGATCTAGATAGAGCCAAAGGCTCAGTTTTTGGGACTTATCACCGTGGGCTCCTGTTCCCTCTCACCCTGGCCCCCGCCCCACTGCAAGAAGTTGGAGGCAAGGGATGGATCTGTGTTACCCTCTTTCCCTTGCAAGAAAAATATTTACCCTGGATAACTGAATTAATTGCCTAGGCAATGGATGTGGAGCAGAGGCATTTAGGTTGAAGTCTTGGCCCTTCTATTCACAGCTTGTGTGACCTTTCTGGACATAGGTTCCTTGTCTATAAAATGGAGCTAATCATAACTGCTCCTAAGGCTGATGGGTAGTAGGAACAGATGAAAAGCTAGCACAGTGCTTGTCAGTCCCCTCCCTCGTGCAGTCATACACAAGAATCCTCATCTTTGACCCGGGAGCTGTCTGCCATCTCCCCCTCAGAATTATGGGAAAGATGTTAGTAGGTTTAGATAAAGCAGAGAGTTGATAATGGGCTTAAGAGCATAAGGACCAGGTGTTCCAAGTTCTCCTGGTCTCACTCGGCTTCAGTCTTCTTCTGTGACCTTACTTGGAACAAGACTCTAGAGTGACCTGGAATCTCTGGGCTCCTCCTCTGTGGTGCTGAGCAGGAGTTGAAGCATTGAGTGGGTGAGTGCAAGCAAGGTCATGGCCCAGAGCTGCTCTGAATTCCTAGCCTGCTTTTTTCTTGAACTTTTCCTGTAGCCCTTGGACTGATCTAGGATAGAACTAACTTCAGATGGAAATGTATATGTTGGGGGAGAGAGGACAATATAGGAGTAAGGAGGAAAGAAGTAAAGAGACTTTTGTCCCCTAGCCCCGCCAGAGACCGCAATTTTGTTCTACTCTGAGGTGTTCTGATAATCTCAGGGATGATGTCCAGGAAGTTAACCGTTCTACATTGTCATCATTCCAGAAAACCGAAAACATCCCTCTTCTCCGGAATGCCTAGTGTCCGTGCAGAAGGCAATAGAGGGGTCAGAGCTGGAATTGGCCAAGGTACATATGGAATACCAGATGTGAGGGGTGGAGGGTGGCACCAGAGGGACCTGCTGGGCCTTCTGTTAACCCAGGGGAAGTATCAGTGCTTTATTTCTGGGGCTCATGGAAGTTGGAGGTCAGCCACTTAGCTGAGGCAGAGGCTAATTCACCCCAATAATTCTAGAAGTCCATGCCATATGACAGAGAGGTTTGCTAGACTGTTGCTGTGGGCCTCAATAAAGACCTGACAGGAATCAGGTTTCACCCAGCTGTCATAGTCTTTTAGCTCAGTCTCCCTCATTCCCACTCCCGTTTCTGGGTGCTGGCCTGTAGAGAGAGGGTAGCTTAAGCTTCATATTTAGGTTCCATGAGTTCAAGAATTCAGCTGTGCACCATGCTTTTTGCACAATTGACAGTGGGTCCTCAGTCAGGTGTTTCTGGGTCCAGTTAAGGGCAGAGACCTAGGGCTGAAATCTCGAAGCTTCAGAAGAGCCTCCAGAATAGTTCAAGGTCCCCAGAACAGCCTAGAGAGGAGAGTACAGAGAAGAGAGGCAGCCTTGCTCAGTGACTATTTCTCCTATTTGGCTTCTAGATGACTATGCTGCTCTTATACCACTCCACCATGAGCTCCAAAAGTCCCAGGGACTGGGAACAATTCGAATATAAGATTCAGGTAAGTCCTGTGCCTCCACCTCAAGCTAGTGGGCCTAGCCTGTACTTCATTGCTTTTCTTTAAACAGCATATAGTGTTTTCAAAAATTATACTGTAATTCTAACCATTCATTATAGAAAGTCTGGAAAATAAAAGTACAAAAGAAGGAAATAACAGTTGCCAGTAATCTCATCCCCAGAGATCACTGTTAACTTTTAAGGGATATACTTCCAAGTCCTTTCTTACATACAGATGTTTGTTTGTTTGTTTGTTTTTAACATACATTTAACTGTAGTCATAACTGTGCTATGATGGAATAATATGCAGAAATTGTTTTCTCCTTGTGTGTGTTCCCATGTGAATGTGCATATTTTTTACACAAACGGTCACTCCTTTTGTCTCCTCCTTTCCTCTGAAGGATTAGTGAGAGACCATGTCTTTGACCATTGTGACAGTCTAGCTCAGAGTGGTTACCTTCTTTCCCCCCTCCTCTGCTCAGTCGCTAAGTGAAGAGGAGTTGGTGCATCTGTTTCATTATAAAGGGAATTGACCTGGTTTCCAGGAACTACTTGTCATGTGGGTCCTGGTGTTGGCTTTGTGTCCTGCAGCTGTCCTTTATTTCCCAGAGCAGGAGGAACTGGGATGCCACAGTGGGTAATGTAGGTGACTGCAGGGGCAGTGTCCAGGGAACTGTGGCCTTTCACATAGTGGTAAAAATGTTGAATCATCCCTTTTCATACTCCTTTAGCTCATGGCTCCTCTCTGAGGTTGTAGTTGTAGTGGCATGGGAGGAATGGGTGGGTCCTCTTTCAGCCTTTCCTCTGCTCTAAGCTGGTCATAGGCCTAGAAATAGAAATTCTAAAGGAATAAGGAACTGTAGCAGGGTTGGCCAGAAAAATTAGATCAACTTTGTAACTGAAATTCAGACAGAGGAGGGCAGATTTTTACAGCTGAGTTGGTGGATAAGCTTTGAATGAGCCCTGGAGGGTTCTCAGAGAACAATGGTGAGGGTCATTTGGAAGACGGCAACATAGTTAAATATAAAAGCTTTCTGACTGCACTACTTTCTTTGCCTATTTTTTTTCTGCGGTCAGGAGTGAAGTCCAATAGGAACTCCTTCTAAACCTGAGTGCATTTTTAGGGGAACTGAGGGGGCGAGGGCAAGCAGTGTCAGCATGTCTCTGGTAGAATTTTCTCAGCTGAACTGTGGGGCTCTAGGCTTTGAGAGGAAGACTGGGCTCCTGCAGGCTCCTGGGGCTGGCATTGCCAGTATGGTGTCCACCATCTCTTCAGGCCTCTCTGACATTCTTTGATCCTCCTTTTTCTCTCCCTCTGGCCCAGGCTGAGTTAGCAGTCATTCTCAAGTTTGTGCTGGACCATGAGGATGGGCTAAATCTAAATGAGGACATAGAGAACTTCCTGCAGAAAGGTACGTAGGGCCTACTCCTGAGGATGCTGCCCTGTCTGAGCTGGGGACTGCTAGGATCCTGAAGTATTGAGAAACACAGTGGGGGGTTTGTTTGGCTCCCAACACCAGGCACAGAGTGTGTGCTCCGGAAAAGTGTATGTCATGGAAAAGGTTGACTTCTCGGCCTTGTTGCCCTCATCCCAGTTCCTGTGGAGCTCTTCCTTGCTGCCTGGCAGTGCTGAAGCAGGACATGATAAGTGATCATGTCTGTTGGTAGGGTACCTTTTTTTTTTTCTTTAAGTGATTGCTACTTTAGGCTTAAAAGCTGGGAGTAGTGCCTTTTCCCCACATGAAGCTTATGTTCAGTAAGGATAAGAATAAGTGCTAAAACAGAAAGTACCTAATATACCAAATGTGTTGCTGGAAGTACAGGAGAAAGAGTGAGAGCTCCACAGGTCTTCTGATGAAGAGGCTGTCTAGTGAGGATAGGTTGTAAGATGTGGTTCTAGGCAGGTTCTCTGCCAGCTGCTGAATTTGATGATGCACAGGCTGAGGGAAAAGCAGGCTCCCTCTGGGGAGCCTGTGGCACCCTGGGATCATGCCCTGAGCCGAAGGCAGATGCTCAACCACTGAGCCATCCAGGTGTCCCTCTATTTGGCTCTTCAAATGGAGATGTTGGAAAAGTGAGTCTAGAATGTAGGCTAGGGCTGTGGGCCCAGGTTATGGGTTTGCAGGTCAGTGTGTAGATGGCCACTGAAGCCATGGGCACTGTGGGAAGAGCAGTGGGACCCCATCACATCCCATCAGGGATCTTAGAGGGTGTGTAGAGGAGAGGAGGGGCAGATAGGAAGACCAGAAATGGGTATTTAGGGGTAGGAGAGCCGTGTGAAGGTGGTCGTGGGAGCCAGGGGAGGCAAAGGTTTTGAGAAAGAGGTTGTGTTGGCAGTGTAAGATTTCAGAGTGGAGGAGTTCAGGAAGGAGGCCAGTGGCTCTGACCTGAGAAGTTGTTGGGCTGAGAGGAGATCCTGCTCCGAGCAGTTCTCAAGCTGCCTCTGCAGTGTCGGATCCGGGGAAAAGCATGAGCATTTGATGACCCGTGGAAACAGAAGCCCCTTGTTTGACGGAGTTTAGTGCCACTGATCTCTTGGATAATCGACATTGGGGTTCAGGTTCTGCCCAATGGCCTCCCTCTGCAGCTTACACATAAGTGTCTGGATTCACTTCCACTAAGGCAAGTTCTCAATTTCTAGAAAGATGCAAGATGTTCATCTTCTTACTAATCTTTATATGATTGGCTTGCTTTTTTCCCCCAGCTCCTGTCCCTTCTACCTGTTCCAGCACCATCTCTGAAGAGCTGTCCCCACCCAGCCACCAGGCCAAAAGGGAGGTTCGCTTCCTAGAGCTACAGAAGGTTGCCTCTTCCAGTGGGAACAAGTATGTGCTGGGCCTCCTCTCATGGGACAGGGCCTCAACATCCAGTGCTCAAATCCCTGCATTCTAGAGGCTGACACTGTTCACCAGCCTGTTACATCATCAGACAGTGCTTGGAGTATCCTGTAGATGTTCTCACCTGGCCCAGTACCAATTAGGGGAATTGGTTGGGATCTATTTTTGGCGGAAGGCCTCCCTCAAAGGCTGTTCCCTGTTTATGGAATTCCTTTCTTCCATGGAGACTCTGCTAAAGTCTCTTCTCTCAGTGCAGCTCTGCAGAGGCAAGATTTTTTTTGACAAAGAAGTTAAGGCTTGGAGGAGGGAGAAGAACAGTTTTCTCAAGGTCCTGTCATGAGGTGGGAGATAGCCCTACAAACAGAGCTGAGGTGCTTGGCCTCCCAGCCAGTGCTCACAGCCCTAGAGCCCTGCTCACCCATCCCTGCCTGGTGCTCTTCCCTCCCACCCTCCCATTTCGGGCTCTGACCATGGCATCTGGGCCATCTCTTTCTTCAGCTTCCTCTCAGGTTCTCCAGCCTCCCCCATGGGTGACATCCTGCAGACCCCACAATTCCAGATCAGACGGCTGAAGAAGCAGCTTGCGGATGAGAGAAATAACAGAGATGAATTGGAGCTGGAGCTGGCTGAGAACCGCAAGCTCCTCACCGAGAAGGGTAGGCGTCTAGTATGCTGGCAGATGTTCTGTGAATGAGCAGCATTTGGGATTTTCATCCAGGGAAGTGCTGGGCTTATGTGAGGAAGACCCCTCTGTTCCATTGTTGTCTGTTCTGCTGGCCCCGGAGCTTAGTGCTCAGCCTTGGACCAGTCTGGCTGACCTCCTGGAAGTTGGTTCTGCCCTTGCCATCATCCTCCTTTCCCTGAGATTGGATGCCTCCCCTTCCTCTTCACTTCCCCATAGTTCTGTGCTGACCCTCCCCTCCCCTCCCTTCCCCTCCCCCGGGGCAGATGCACAGATAGCTGTGATGCAGCAGCGCATTGACCGCCTGGCTCTGCTGAATGAGAAGCAGGCGGCCAGCCCACTGGAGCCCAGGGAGCTTGAGGAGCTCCGTGGCAAGAATGAGAGGTAGGACTCTCCCTGCTTTTTTCCCAGCTCCCCATCCACACTTGTGTATTGGGGGGTGCTGCTGTCTTTTCTAACTGCTCCCCTTCCCTCACAGCCTCACTGTGCGTCTCCATGAGACTCTGAAGCAGTGCCAGGACCTGAAGACAGAGAAGAGCCAGATGGATCGCAAAATTAACCAGCTTTCTGAGGAGAATGGGGACCTTTCCTTTAAGGTGAATGTTTGGGAGGCGGGGGTCTGTCCCCAGCTGGAGGCCTGTTGGGGCGAGTTGGTCTGGAGGATTCCCAAGAGAGAGGGCTGAGAAGAATGTCCTGGCACCTGTCCTGTGCTTTAGCCTTTCCAGAGACCTGCATAGTTGGGCCTTTTCCTTGTCCCATAATTGGCTCCTGCCAGGGATTGGATTGTGGCCCTGAATTTTTATTTCCGAGTTAAAGATGTGACTAAATATCATTAGTTTGAGGCTGGTTAGAAGAGTGGTCAGATGCCTGCAGCCCCTGGAGTTGGGGAAACACACAGCAGTGGTGGTGCTGGTTTCCATCTTGGGTGATGGGGACTCCCTCTTATCTGCCTCAGCTCCGGGAGTTTGCCAGCCACCTGCAGCAGCTCCAGGGTGCCCTCAATGACCTGACGGAAGAACACAGCAAGGCCAGTCGAGAGTGGGTGGAGAAACAGGCCCATCTCGAGAAGGAGCTCAGCACAGCCATGCACGACAAGGTGACCCATCTGCTTCGGGGAGTCAGGACCACAGTCTTGACCACCTGTTCAAAGCTGAATTCCATTTACCACTATTCTGTGGGGCCTTTGGGAAGTAAGCTGACTCCTCTTCAAATTTTAATAGTGTGCTGTAATGGAAAGATTGTGGGCTGAAGTCCAGTACACCTTTGAATCTTATCTTTGCTGTTTTTAAGGTGGGATCTTGGTTGAATTATTTGACCTCTTTCTGTCTAAGCATGCTTTGTTTAAAGTGGGAAAATTAATGAGTAGCTGCCTCATCGCCCACTGTAGAGCTTGACACATTGTATGGTGCAAAGTTAGCTTTCAGTAAATTCATTTTTTTTTTTTTTTTTTTAAGGTTTTACTTATAGGGGTGCCTGGGTGGCTCAGTCAGTTAAGCTTCTGACTCTGGGTTTCCACACAGGTTGTGATCTCAGGGTTGTGAAATCAAACCCTGCATTGGGCTCCTTGCTCAGCGCAGTCTGATTAAGATTCTCCCTCCTTCCTCCCTGCCCTTACCATTCATGCTCTCATTCTTAAATAAATGAATAATTTTTTAAAATAAATCTTTTATTTTTTATTAATTTTATTTATTTGTTTGTTTAAGATTTTATTTATTTACTCATGAGAGACAGAGAGAGAGAGGCAGAGACCCAGGCAGAAGGAGAAGCAGGCTTCATACAGGAAACCCGATGTGGGACTCGATCCGGGGTCTCCAGGATCATGTCCTGGGCTGAAGGCAGCGCTAAATTGCTGGGCCACCGGGGCTGCCCTTTTTTAAAGTAATCTCTACACCTAGTGTGGGGCTCAAACCTATAATCTTGAGTTCAAGAGTTGTGTGCTCCACTGACTGAGCCAGCTAGGTGCCCCCACTATTATTTCATTTTTAAAGATTTTATTTATTCAAGAGGGATGGAGCATGAGCAAGTGGAAGGGCAGAGGAACAGGGAAGAGCAGGGGCTCAATGCAGGGCTTGATCCTAGGACCCTGGAATCATGACCTGAGCTGAAGGCATGTAACCAACTGAGCCACTCCGGTGCCCCCCCCAAGCTATTATTTTTATTACTGTTTTTAAGAACCCAACTCTACCACTTACGAATTAGTCCTAGGGCAAGACATTTAACATCTGAGCTTCAGATCTTGCTCTGCAAAAGGAGGATAGTAATAGCTGCCTCTCATATCTGTCTGGTGGATTAGGAATTCAGAGAGGACCCAGCACAGTCTTGGCTCTGGCTTCGTGAACAGTGGAGGTGGGGCTGAAGGACGGGTAGGAGGTGCTATGGTTGCTGTTCCCAGGCAGGCTGGGGAGATTTATATGTAAATTTATATATAAATTTTTTTTAAGATTATTTATTTGAGAGAGAGAAGCGTGAGTGCACAAGTAGGGAGAGAAGGGCAGAGGGACAGACAGAATCTTAGACTCCCCACTAAGTGGGGAGCCTGATGCAGGGATTGATCTCACGACCCTGAGATCATGACCTAAGCTGAAATCAAGAGTTAGACACTTAACTGCTTGAGCCACCCCTTAAAAATAATGGGGATGTTTTTAAGCTGGTGAGTGTTTGGATAATCTGGGAGCCAAGACTTGTCTGAGGGAAGGGTATGTAGTAAGGGTATCTGAAGTAAACTAAGATTTACTACTTTAAAAAGTAAGGAAATCTGAAGTAAATTAAGTAGCCTGGGAGAAGAAATTAGCAAGTCATATGGTTTAATTCAGCCCTGAAACTAGGGCTAGAAAATCAGGTACCTCATGATCCCAGGTCCACGGTTTCTGGGTTTTTTCCAAGGCAATCTTGGTAACAGGGTGTTAGAGCTCCATAGGTTGTTGGTAACCTGGTGCCTGTTCCATTTCTGTTCACGTGAGGCTCTTGTTTACTCTTAGAAATGCCTTGAAGAGAAGAACGAAATCCTTCAGGGAAAACTCTCGCAGCTGGAGGAACATTTGGCCCAGCTACGGGACAACCCACCCCGGGAGAAGGGCGAAGTGTTGGGGGATGTCTTGCAGGTAGGAACACACAGGAGCAGAGGTTGAGACCTGTGTCCCAAGGTTGGTGTGGGCCTGTGTTTGGTACATTCCTTCCTTCATTCTCACGGGGTCTGTGGTGATTGAGGAGTCGTGCTGATCCTCATTTGTCTCTATCTCATCAGCTGGAAACCCTGAAGCAAGAGGCGGCCTCTCTCGCTGCAGACAACACCCGGCTTCAAGCCAGGGTGGAGGTGCTGGAGACTGAGCAGGCACAGTGGGAGAACAAGCTGCTGGCCGAGCAGGGCCGCTTTGAGGAAGAAAAGCAGCAGCTGGCTGGCCTTGTTGCTGAGCTGCAGGGCTCCCTGTCCAGCCTCGGCCAGGCAAAGGAAGAGCTGGAGCAGGCCTCTCAGGCTCAGGGGGCCCGGATGTCTGCCCAGGTAGCCACTCTGACTTCTGAACTCACCGCCCTCAATGCCACTCTCCAGCAGCAGGATCAGGAACTGGCCAGCCTGAAACAGCAGGCCAAAAAGGACCAGGCCCAGCTAGCACAGACCCTCCAGCAGCAAGAACAGGCCTCCCAGGGCCTTCGGCAACAGGTGGAGCAACTGAGCAGCGGCCTGAAGCAAAAGGAGCAGCAGTTAGAGGAAGCTGCCCAGGAGCAGGAGGTAGCCAGGCAAGACCATGCCCAGCGATTGGCCACTGCTGCCGAGGAGCGGCAGGCCGCTTTAAAGGAGAGGGATTCTGCCCTCCAGCAGCTGGAGGCTCTGGAGAAGGAGAAGACAGCCAAGCTAGAGGTCCTGCAACAGCAACTTCAGGCTGCTAATGAAGCCCGGGACAGCGCCCAGGCCTCGGTGACTCAGGCCCAACGGGAGAAGGCAGAGCTGAGCCAAAAGGTAGAGGAACTCCATGCCTGTGTTGAGGCAGCCCGCCAGGAGCAGTGTGAGACCCAGGCCCAAGTGGCCGAGCTGAAGGCCCAGCTGAGGTCTGAGCAGCAGAAAGCAACTGAGAGAGAAAGGGTGGCCCAGGAGAATGGCCAGTTCCAGGAGCAGGTCCGGGCTCTTGAGGAGTCCTTGAAGGTCACCAAGGGCAGCCTGGAAGAGGAGAAGCGCAGGGCCTCAGACGCCCTGGAAGAGCAGCAGCGTCATATCTCTAAGCTGGAGGCAGAGACCCGGTGTCTGATGGAACAACATAAGCAGGAACGGAAGGAGCTAGAAGAAGAGAGGTCTGGGCGCAAGGGGCTGGAGGCCCGGTTACGGCAGCTTGGGGAGGCCCATCAGACCGAGCGGGAAGCCCTGCAGCGGGAGCTGGCGGAGGCCATAGCCTCCCAGCGTGAGGCTGAGGGTGAGTGTGAACAGCTTGCCAAGGAGGTGGCCACGTGGCGCGAGCGGTACGAGGATAGCCAGCAAGAGGAGGCACAGTACGGTGCCCTGTTCCAGGAACAGCTGATGACCCTGAAGGAGGAATGCGAGAAGGCCCGCCAGGAACTACAGGAGGCCAAGGAGAAGGTGGCAGGGATAGAGGCCCACAGCGAGCTCCAGATCACCCGGCAGCAGAGTGAACTAGCTCAGCTGCATGCCAACCTGGCCAGAGCCCTCCAGCAGGTCCAGGAGAAGGAGGTCAGGGCCCAGAAGCTTGCCGATGACCTCTCTGCTCTGCAGGAGAAGATGGCAGCCACCAGCAAGGAGGTGGCCCGCCTGGAGGCATTGGTGCGGAAGGCAGGAGAGCGGCAGGAAACGGCCTCCCATGAGCTGCTCAAGGAGCCCCCGAGGCCCGGAGACAGAGAGCCAGAGTGGCGGGAAGAGCAGCAGGGACGCCCGTTCTGCAGCACACAGGCTGCACTGAAGGCCATGGAGCGGGAGGCCGAGCAGATGGGCAGTGAACTGGAGAGGCTCCGGGCTGCCCTGATAGAGAGCCAGGGCCAGCAGCAGGAGGAACGTGGGCAGCAGGAGAGAGAGGTGGCTCGCCTGACCCAGGAGCGGGGCCGGGCCCAAGCTGATCTTGCCCTGGAGAAGGCCGCCAAGGCAGAGCTGGAGATGAGGCTGCAGAATGCTCTCAATGAGCAGCGTGTGGAGTTTGCGACCCTGCAGGAAGCCCTGGCCCATGCCCTGATGGAAAAGGAAGGGAAGGACCAGGAGCTGGCCAAGCTTCGTGGGCAGGAGGCGGCCCAGAGAACAGAGCTGGGGGAGCTTCAGCAAACTGTGCAGCGACTGAAGGAACAGCTGGCCAAGAAAGAGGAGGAGCACCAACAGTCTCTAGGGCCGGCCAGTGGAGAAGACTCTTCTGGGTTGGGAGAGCAGTGCGAGGCTACTGGAAAGAGCGAGCGAAAAACCCCTGAGCTTGAGGCTCTCCGGGCAGAGGTGAGCAAGCTGGAGCAGCAGTGCCGGGAGCACCAGGAGAAGGCCTCTGGCCTGGAGCGCAACCTGGAGTGTGAGCGCGCCTCCCGCACGGAGCAGGCTGCTGCTCTGGAGGCTTTGCAGGGTCGCTTAGAGGAGAAGGCCCAGGAACTGGGGCGCAGTCAGGATGCCTTAGCCACAATCCAGAGGGAGCTGGCTACCCTCCGTGCCAAGGCCCAAGACCATAGCAAGGCTGAGGACGAGTGGAAGACCCAAGTGGCCCGGGGCCAGCAGGAGGCTGAGAGGAAGAACAGCCTCATCAGCAGCTTGGAGGAGGAGGTGTCCATCCTGAACCGCCAGGTCCTGGAGAAAGAGGGTGAGAGCAAGGAGTTGAAGCGGCTCGTCGTAGCGGAGTCGGAGAAGAGCCAGAAGCTGGAGGAGAGGCTGCGGCTGCTCCAGGCAGAGACTGCCAGCAACAGCGCCAGGGCCGCCGAACGCAGCTCTGCTCTGCGGGAGGAGGTCCAGACCCTCCGGGAGGAGGCAGAGAAACAGCGGGTGGCTTCGGAGAGCCTGCGGCAGGAGCTGGCCTCGCAGGCAGAACGAGCGGAAGAGCTGGGCCAGGAGTTAAAGGCATGGCAGGAGAAATTCTTCCAGAAGGAGCAGGCCCTCTCGGCCCTACAGCTGGAGCATACCAGCACGCAGGCCCTAGTGAGCGAGCTGCTGCCTGCTAAGCACCTGTGCCAGCAGCTACAGGCCGAGCAGGCAGCTGCCGAGAAACGCCATCGTGAGGAGTTGGAGCAAAGCAAGCAGGCAGCTGGGGGGCTGCGGGCAGAGCTGATGCGGGTGCAACGGGAGCTTGGGGAGCTGGTGCCCCTGCGGCAAAAGGTGGCAGAGCAAGAGCGAGCAATGCAGCAGCTGCGGGCTGAGAAGGCCAGCTATGCAGAGCAGCTGAGCATACTGAAGAAGGCTCATGGCCTGCTGGCAGAGGAGAACCGGGGGCTGGGTGAGCGGGCCAGCCTTGGCCGGCAATTTCTGGAAGTGGAGCTGGACCAAGCCAGGGAGAAGTATGGCCAAGAGCTGGCAGCTGTGCGTGCTGATGCTGAGACCCGTCTGGCTGAGATGCAGCGGGAAGCGCAGAACGCTGCCCGGGAGCTGGAGGTGATGACTGCCAAGTACGAGGGTGCCAAGGTCAAGGTCCTGGAGGAGAGGCAGCGGTTCCAGGATGAGAGGCAGAAGCTCACTGCCCAGGTACGATGCCCCCAAAGGTTGGACCTGAGGGGAGGGACGTTGTTTCCTCCTGTCTTCTGTCCCCTCACTCGCTGGGTGGCTGGTAGAAAGAACTCTCGTATGTTGCCCCCTACTGTCCTAAAGAAAATACCAGTAGCTTCCTCTTCTCCTGAAGGCTCTGTCCCTGGAGAGTGGACCTGTGAAGGCCATCAGCCCGTCCTAGAGGCACACATGGTGCTAGGCAGGTATACCTGCAGTGGAGACCCTAGGAGGCACTGGGGGCAAGAGTGAGCCAAAGTGGCATTTCTTTAAAACTACTAGCAGTCTCATTCCTTGGAGGAAAGTCTCAGCTTCAGTGAGCTCAGCCTGGCAGCAGGGCTGGTGCCCCTTGGGCCCTCATTTCACTGTCTCCATTGCTCCTCCCCCATGCACAGGTGGAACAGCTAGAGGTATTTCAGAAAGAGCAAACTAAGCAGGTAATGCCTGGGGTCCCCGCTAAATGCTGGCTGCTTAAGCGGTGACCCGTCTCCGTGCATGATCCCGGCCGTGGCTTGCCTCCGCCTGCTCCCGTTGTGAACTGTTTGCCAAGGGGGCAGGGTCGAGCCCTGGAGTCCGGGCCCGGGCTGCCCAGGAGTGCAATGTGGGCCTCATCCCACCCAGCCCAGGTCGGCTTCCCCATCCTTCTGTCCTTTCTCTCATCTGCGTGTCAGGGATGAGGGATAGGGTAGGCTTTATCTTTCCCGTGTCCAGACCAGTGACTGGCATTCCTTGGATTCCCACATCTCCCAAGTTCTATTCCGAGTGTGGGTGCCAAACTGGGAGGAACAGCAGAGGGAGCATGAGGCTCGTTTAACACAGCCCCCCTTCATTTCTGCAGAAGCCCACAAGGATGATAGGAAAGCAGCCCTCACAGGTCAGGGAGGGTCGTGAGCTCAGGACACCTGCCTGGCCCTCTGGGGCTTCAACCCTGAGCATCCAGTAGAGCTGTCTGGGAGCAGGAGAGCCAAGCTTGACCGGAGACAGGAGGTGGCATGGCCTGGCTGCTGGGCTCTCATAAGGATTTCCCTGTGGTGCCCTAGATGTTAGGGCTATTGGACTGGCATTTAGTGGGAGCACCCTTTCTCTACCACCCCTCCTACTGAGTTCCATCAGGCCTACTGAGGAATTGGGCCCTCCTCTCCTTCCATCACCTCCAGGGACCCTGAGATGATGGAGGCAGTCAAACCGAATAGCAAACAGTCAACAATGGAGCTCTTGCCTCTCGTCCTTGCTGCTCCTGCTTGAGCTCCCAGAATGCCTGGAGGAGCCAGCAGTGCTTATGGCTGTTATGCTCCTTTTCAATCCCTCTCTCCCTCTGCTCCTCTTCTCTCTGGGAGTGGGGTGGGCTTTGGATAGAAGGGCTACCCCTACTCTTGTCCAGCAGTTGGCCTCCCGGTGCTAACGCCACCAGCCACATTGCTAACACCAGCCTTAACAGCTTGTGGATATTGGGAAGAGGTCTGAGCATCTGTGGGCTTTGGCAATTGTGAGGAGGAGTGTTGGGTATTCATTATCGTCTGCTAGAGTTATAGACTTGGTCCCTGTTGCTGTCCCCAACTGGGAAGGTCGGGGCTGGGAATAGTGGCAGTAGTAGGGTGGTAGTGGGATGTCAGCTTCTCAGATTCAATTCTGCTAGATTTGGAGGCTGCAGGACTCTGGCAGGCCTCTTGTGTCTGCAGGCTGGGGACAGGCGAGTGTGGGCAGATGGTTCTGGCAGCCCTTGCGTATTGGGTCCTGCCAACCAACCTAAGCAGCAGGCTGTTCCTTAACTGGAGGCCAAAGAAAGGACCAGTTTCTTCTAGGAACACTGGGGATCTGAGGAAAGCTCATAATCTCTCTGGACATCCAGAGGAAGGCCTTTTGAGTCTTCTCCTCTTCCTCCCCTGCTCCAGGTGGAAGAACTGAGTAAGAAGTTAGCTGACCATGACCAAGCCAGCAAGGTGCAGCAACAGAAGCTGAAGGTAGGATATGGTGGAGGATGGGGCATCCTCCATCAGGCTCAGAGCGGGAATGGGGGGAGGGAAGGTGCTCTGGAAGCCCTCAAAGGGGTTGCAGAGGAGGGCCTGGCAGCCTTAGACCTGCCTGTGGCTTAGGAGCCCTTGCATGTGCTTTCTTGAGGGAAAATGAGAATGGCTCCCGTCCCTCAGACCTTCAGTGTCCACTACAGTAGCCCCTAGTTATTTGTGGTTAAATTAAGTAAAAAATTCAATTCTGGGCAGCCCCAGTGGCCCAGTAGTTTAGCGCTGCCTTCGGCCCAGGGCGTGATCCTGGAGACCCGGGATGGAGTTCCACATCTGGCTCCCTGCATGGGGCCCGCTTCTCTCTCTGCCTGTGTCTCTGCCTCTCTCTCTGTGTGTCTCTCATGAATAAATAAAGTCTTACAAAAAAAAAAAAAAAATCCGTTCCTCAATCATGCTAGTTGCATTTCCCTTGCTTAGTTAGTAGTTACATGTGACTAGAGCTACCATGTTGGACAGTCTAGTATATTTCCATAGCTATAGAAAGTTCTTTGGCTAGCACTGCTCTAGACAGCATAGCCTCGAGAAGTGTCAGCAACATTGAATATTACAGTGCAACTTTTAATTCTTTCAGCAACGTCACCCTCTGCTTTTTCGAAGTTCACGCTTCACAGCTTTTAACAAGGGCAGAGGAATCAGGCACCATGGGCCATGGGACTCACTAAAGCCCTGGTGGGACACAGAAATTGGCGGGGAGCTCAGAGCTTCATTTCCCTCAGCTCCCATCCATGCCAAAATTGTGATGAATAGATGCTTATTGGGCTGCCTGGGTGGCGCAGTCGGTTAAGCATCTGAATCTTGGTTTCAGCTCAGGTTGTGATCCCAGGCTTGTGAGAGCAAGCCCCACATTGGGCTCTGCGCTCAGTGAGGAGTCCACTCGAGATTCTCCTTCTCCCTCTGCCCCTTCCGCTCATATTATCTCTAAAATACATAAACCTTAAAAACAAAAAACTCCGATGCCTATTCTCCATTTTCCTGGGGCTCGGAGATGTAGGAGAGCTAAGGCCAGCACTCACTGGCATTGCAGAGGGACCGAGAACTGGATGTGGGCCCTGCTCCTGAGGAGTCTGTGGTCTGGACAGGAGGCCTGTCCAGGAGGCCATCATAAATGACCCCACACAGGTTTGGAGTCAGGTGGACTAAGGTTCAAATCATACTCTGCTGTGACCCTGATCAGTATGTTTAAATCTCTGAGCTCAGTTTCTTCATCCATCAAATGGAGACAAAGTTACTTCCCACAGTAGTTTTAAGGAGAGAGAGTTCACAGGTCCTGAGAGAGTTCATATGCCAAGTGCCTAGTTCTGTGCTCTCCACCCAGGTGTTCCTGAGGCTCAGTTTGCTGGGGAGTGGGGGAGTCTCCCTGGGTCATGGTGATGTTGGAGGAGAGAGAATGAGACAGTTTGGGCCTGGTAGCAAAGAAGGCAAAGATAGGGCTGTCAGAACTCAGTAGCTGGATAGCGAAAGTTCTTACAGAGTATGGACCTCGAGAGGTGTGTGGTGTGTCATTAGGTGGGAGTTGGGGGCAGAGGTAAAAGGATTTTTTGTGCCTGTCCTGAGAGAATATGTAAGAGTCTCAAAACACCCATGGGGCCCAGGAGGCTAGGGCAAGTTCATGATTTGGGTAGGGCGGCCAGATCAGCCACCCCAATCGGCATTTGTCTTGCTTTCTAGGCCCAGGGAGGTGAGAGCCAGCAAGAGGCCCAGCGCCTCCAGGCTCAGCTGAGTGAGCTGCAGGCCCAGCTGAACCAGAAGGAACAGGCAGCGGAGCACTACAAGCTACAGGTGAGCCCCCCCCCCTTCCCCTCTACCCCCCGCCCCCCTCCCCCCCCCCGCCCCCAGCCATGCTACTGCCTGCCCATTGCTTCCCCAGTCCCCGCCCCTCACCACCACCCCTCCCGCCCTGTCTGCCCATGTAGATGGAGAAAGCCAAGACCCACTATGATGCCAAGAAGCAGCAGAACCAAGAGCTGCAGGAGCAGCTCCGGGGCCTGGAGCAGCTGCAGAAGGAGAACAAGGAGCTTCGGGCTGAGGCTGAGCGGCTGGGCCGGGAGCTCCAGCAGGCCGGGCTGAAGACCAAGGAGGCTGAGCAGACCTGCCGTCACCTTAGCGCCCAGGTGCGCAGCCTAGAGGCACAGGTAAGCATCTGCTGGGACGGAGCCCTGTGCCCCCCTCTCCCAGGCTGCCGCTGACTGGGGCTTATCTTCATGCTGCTTTGCCCTCCCCTTCTCAGGTTGCTCACGCTGACCAGCAGCTTCGAGACCTGGGCAAGTTCCAGGTGGCAACTGACGCCCTAAAGAGCCGAGATCCCCAGGCTAAGCCTCAGCTGGACTTAAGTATTGACAGCCTGGATTTGAGCTGCGAGGAGGGGACTCCCCTCAGTGTCACCAGGTGAGGCGGCACCCTGCCTCCTTCCTGTCCATGGACTGCCTGCTGTTTGTCAGGCTGTGTCCTGGGTCTAATGAGGCAAAGATGTAGTCTCTTTGCCCTCTGGGAGCTTATCTGTAGAGAAGAAAAAGGAGAAATGGTCACAGGTGTTAGGCCAGATGTTTGTACAGGGTACAATGGGAGTGAAAAGAAACCCAAGCGGTCAGAAGGCTGTCACTCCTGCCTGCAGCCTGCAGAGTTGCTGAAGGCCTATGTGCCTGGGGAATAGAGGGCAGAGGCCAAGAAAGAACCTGGCTGGGATCCCCAATGAAGTTTAGACTTGATCCTAAAGGCATCAGTGAAGGACCTGGGAGGGGTCTGAAATTAAGGACTATGTGGACCAGTTGGCATCTTAGAAAGATTATTTTGACAGCCAGCGTAGAAACTGAGAAACTGTCGGTACTCTTAGGAGAACACTTTAAAAACATCAGTGCATTTATTTAGCCCTCACAGTCCTCTGTGAGGACTGATTATCTCTTTAACAGATGATACTGGGGCAGAGGGGCAGTCATTTGCCCAAGGTCCCACGGTGGCAGAGGTAGGCTTGAACCGGGCCAGGCTGGCTTGAGTCCTTGCTTATCACTGAGCTAGTGCCTCCTCTCAGGTGCCACTAAGTCTAGGTGAGGGGAGATGAGGTGGACCAGGCCAAGGACACCAGAGCAGACTGGGGTGTGGTTAGGTGACTTGTGTAGGTGGGCAGGAGGGAAGTGGTAGGTCTTTGCCCATGTTCATGGATGGCTGGAGGTGTCCAGCTGGAGGCTGCTCCCATTCACTGAAGTAGGAGATGCAGGAGGAACAGATGGGTGGACTTCGTTTGGAGATGTTCACTGCGGAGCTGAGTGTCCGGGGCAGGGTGGATGGGGATGTCTGGGACAGTGGAGTCCAGGAGTTGCCAGTGTTCAGGAGCTCAGAGAGCCACTGGAGTAGATGGGCTCACCAGGAATGGAGAATGGGGTGAAGGGAGGGCCCAGGGCAAAGACTCTTCCCTGGTGCCTCTCAAAAGTCAGAGTGAGAGTGGGGTGCTTGACCTGGTCTGCTTATAAATGTAGGAATTGGCCACTTTGGATCAAAGGAATGAACAAAATGTTTTTTCCACAGCAAGCTGCCCCGAACCCAGCCAGATGGTACCAGCATCCCCGGAGAGCCAGCCTCGCCCATCTCCCAGCGCTTGCCCCCCAAGGTAGAATCCCTGGAGTCTCTCTACTTCACCCCCATCCCTGCTCGGGGTCAGGCCCCACTGGAGAGCAGCCTGGACTCCCTGGGGGACGGCTTCCTGGACTCAGGCCGGAAGACACGCTCTGCTCGTCGGCGCACCACACAAATCATCAACATCACCATGACCAAGGTCAGGCCGCTGGGAGTGGGGCTGCAGGACAGTGCCCTTCCTTGCTCGTAAGGGCGTCTTTCCCATTGGGCCCTCACAACACCCTCCAGAGACGGGCAGGGCTGACTAGTCCATATCTTACAGATGGAAAAGCTAAGACCCCAAGCAGTACAAGGATAGGTGAGGCCTCTTTTGTAGGAAGGGGCAAGGTTAGACCTGGATGCCTCCTGGCTTGGAGGCACTGATCCTGTGCAAGCCGGAGGGAGAGGGAAGTCGTAGCCTCACCCCGGGCCTCCACTCCTCCGAGGTAGCTGCCGTGCACTGTGGCCCCCGCAGAGGGCTGCTCGCCAGGCTGCGGGCTCTGACTGGCCCTTGTCTCCGTATCCTGAGGAGGTTGGGGGGTACGGCAGAGGTCCCCTCTTGTGTGTGGGTTGCCCTTGCTACCAGGAAGCTGGAGAACTACACAATGGGCAGGGCGCTGGCAGGCTTGGGTTGAAGGACGGCAGAAGCTGTGGGAGGAGCCTGATGGCCCCGAGAGACAAGCAGGGGACAAGCAAGCATTGCAGCCCCAGCTCAGCCCTTGCTAGCTGTGGCCTGGAGGTTGATCACTTATTTCCTTGCACTTGGATTCTAAAATGATCTGCTACATACTCTGCCTTCTGCTACTACTATGCACTGTCAGTAGGCAAGAGAAAATGAGGTCACCTCAGCACCTAGTGTAGGAATCTTAGTCCCCAAGCCGAGTTCTTACACATGTGCAGCTAAGGATCCGGGGGGGGGGGGGGCAGGGCACGGGACGGGACATGACACACAGTGTGGTGCTGGGATGTGAGGCGCTCGGGGGAGGGGAACAGGCAGCCTCGGCATGGGTTCATGGGTTGTCAGGACTCCGCCCCACCACTTTCATTCTCTCTTCCAGAAGCTAGACGTGGAAGAGCCGGATAGTGCCAATTCCTCCTTCTACAGCACACAGTCGGCCCCTGCCTCCCAGGCCGGCCCACGCGCCACCTCTTCTACCCAGTCTCTAGCTCGCCTAGGCTCCCCTGATGACGGCAACTCGGCTCTGCTCAGCCTTCCTGGCTACCGGCCCACCACTCGCAGCTCTGCTCGCCGCTCCCAGGCTGGGGTGTCCAGTGGGGCCCCTCCAGGTGAGGGGACCAGAGGGGTTTTACACACACAAAGATGAAGATGAGACGGGGAGGAGATCCTGGCACAGGAAAGAGACAAGCTTTCAAAACCCCGAGGCTGGTTGCCTTCCGGCTCCTCACCTGCCCCTCTTCCTTGCCGTCTCAGGGCCTTGCCTGTTGGTCCAGGGGCTCCGCTGGGCAGAGGGCGGGTGTTCATCTCAGCCAGGGTGAATGGGAACTGCTCACAGGGGGTGGGATTGCCAGTGTGACAGCGACACTCAGCTCCTGTTACCCCATCTCGTGGTAAGGGGTGCCAGAAGA
The DNA here is from genome assembly GCF_003254725.2 of Canis lupus dingo. NCBI lineage: Eukaryota > Metazoa > Chordata > Mammalia > Carnivora > Canidae > Canis > Canis lupus. The sequence goes on from NC_064263.1 coordinate 26,296,495, forward strand.
GCCTTGCTGGGCCAGTGTTCTTAGATTCTTGTTGAAGGCTTTTGCCCTCAGGACCCCTAGATCTCAATTCCTTGTCCTTAATTAGTGCCTCTAAGATGTCACAGCCTCTGCAGATGAGCTCTTTGAACCTCCCCAGGGGGAGAGCAGTGAGCCAGCCCTGGTGGTAAAAATGGCCCGTGAGCCCCACTCCTGGATCTGCAGCACTGAGCAGAGCAGGACTCTGGGGCCCTAGGCTTGAAGTAGGTCCACACACAGGGACAGGAGTGGCGGATGCAACGGTTGGCACGGCACCAGGACCAGGGAATGACCCGCTGCCACTCTCCTAACTCTTCCTGGCCTTCCAGCCCCCCTGCTTCCATCTCCCTGCTCTCTCTCCACAGGAAGGAACAGCTTCTACATGGGCACTTGCCAGGATGAACCAGAGCAGCTGGATGACTGGAACCGCATCGCGGAGTTGCAGCAGCGCAACCGGGTGTGCCCCCCACACTTGAAGACCTGCTACCCCCTGGAGTCCAGGGTGAGCTCGGGCCCCATGCTGGCTCCCCTCCTCCTCCTCCCTTGGCACACCACCCCAATACTACCCACTGGCCCTAGTGCCCTGGGTCTCTGGCCTGCTGCAGAGGGTGACGGTGTGCTTCCAGTGGGTAGCTGGCACAGAGGGGCTCGGGGTGAAGTCCCCGTGGGCAGGCCTGAGTGTGTGGAGGAGGTCTGTTCCGGTCTCCTCCTGTGGCCATCGTGTAGGGCAGGAGAGAAGACAACAGGAAGGGAGGCCTGCGGCCCACGGGAAGGCTTGAGCTGCTGAGCTACTGTACGTGCCAGGCCCATGAGTTGTTCTGGGGCAGTTGTGCCCCACTGACCACTCCTTCCACCCCACACAGCCTTCCCTGAGCCTGGCTACCATCACAGATGAGGAGATGAAAACTGGCGACCCCCGGGAGACCCTGCGCCGAGCCAGCATGCAGCCGGCCCAGATAGCCGAGGGCACGGGCATCACCACCCGGCAGCAGCGCAAACGGGTCTCCTCAGAGCCCCACCAGGGCCCTGGTACCCCCGAGGTAGGTGGCCCTGGCTCCTTCTTTATTCCGTGTATAGCTTGCCCAGGCCAAGCCCCGCTACCCAAGTTTGAAAAGTGGATTAATAGAGAGTCTTCACTCTCCAGGGGCTCAATGCAGGGACGGTTGGGAAGGGAGGCGGTGTTGACTTACAGGCCCCCTTGGCTCTGAGAGACACGCCTGGCTCTGGATATGAACCTCTCTTCCCCATAGTCTAAGAAGGCCACCAGCTGTTTCCCACGCCCCATGACTCCCCGGGACCGACACGAAGGGCGCAAACAGAGCACTACTGAGGCCCAGAAGAAAGCCGCTCCGGTTGTTAAGCAGGTCAATGTGGGGGTGGGGGGGTGGATATGACACAGACGCCTGGGTGGCTCAGCCATTGAGTGCCTGCCTTCTGCCCTGGGATCAAGTCCCACATCAGGTTCCTTGCATGGAGCCTGCTTCTCCCTCTCCTTAGGTCTAGGTCTCTCTCATGAATTAAAAAAAAAAAAAAAAATAGGTCAGTGCGGGAGGCTGGAGGGAGCCCCTGGAGGGACCTTGGTGGCAGGGCATGAACGCAGCCCAGTCTGACAGCCCCTCCCTCCCCAACAGGCTGACCGCCGCCAGTCAATGGCTTTCAGCATCCTCAATACACCCAAGAAGCTCGGAAACAGCCTGCTGCGGAGGGGAGCCTCAAAGAAAGCCCTGTCCAAGGCCTCCCCCAACACCCGTGGCGGGACCCGCCGCTCTCCACGCATCGCCACTACTGCAGCCAGCGCTGCCACGGCGGCTGCCATCGCTGCTGCCACTGCCACCCCTCGGGCCAAGGGCAAGGTGGAGGCACTGATGGGGAAGGGAAGTGGGTAGAAGTATGGCACACCCCCAGGCCACCCCTCGGGAGGTTTCCAAGGCAGGGCCCAGCTAGGCTGCTGGAGGTGGGCTAAATGTGGGCACTTCCTGTCTTGGTTACCTGCTCGTGGAAGAGAGGAGACCCAAGGCTGTTTAGGCACAGCCGGGATCCAATAATCTGCAAGTAGATGTGTCCAGGTCACCCCATGGAAGGGAAGGTAGTCAGGGGGCTTCAGGAGCTAAAAGAGGCCTCCTGCAGCCATCCGGTACAGGCTGGTATCACGAGTTGTCAGCCAAGTGATTGTGTTTCTCTCTTTTAGGCAAAGCACTAAAGGGCCAGGACCAGTGAGAGGCCCCACCTGTGTCCTCAATGCCGACCTCGCCTGGTCCTTTTCCTTCTGCTGTCCCTTTCAGTGCCTTCTCTCAGCTCCCAGGCCAAAAGTGGCCAAACCCGTAGAGACAGTGATGTCTGCCCACACCCCGGCCTGGTACCTCGATCTTCATTGGAGCCTTCACTAGGTGAACAGATGTGTCCTCAGAGTTGGCCCCAGAGGCCTGGAGAGTCTAGGTCTTCTCCCTACCTTGCCTCATGTTTTCATAAAGCAAAGTCGCTTGTCCATCACAACCAGACTTGAGGCCGGCTTTGAGCGGCTGGGCCTGAGGGCTGAGTCAGTCCTCCTCAGCCTCTGGATTCACAAGGGACCATTGGAGGAGCAGGCCCCAGTCCCTGCTGCTCCTGGTTCCCGAATCTAGCAGGGCCCTTTGCTTTTTGAAGTCCAGGACTTGGCATTGACCTAGTGGGTGCACCCAGAGGTTCTCCCATCCACCAAAAGGCTCAGATGCCCAGAGATGCTCTTTTCCAGAACAGATGGGTCCCATGCCTGTGTGTGGCAGCAGGGGCAGCAGGGTGGGGTCGGGGGGCCGCCTCAGCTGCCGCTTATTTCCCACCTTCCCCAGACTTCTACTGGGGTGGGATTTGGAGTGATGGGAAGGTTTTTAAGGGCCAGGGATGGATCTTTTCTAAATGTTATTACTTGTAAATAAAGTCTATTTTTCTCCCTTAAGTGCGGTCTGGGTCTGTGGGGGAAGGGGAAATGTAGGCTCTTTAGAGCACAAGTTTTCCAGACTACCTACCTTCTCTCCAATCCTTTCTCCTGGTCTTTCTGGGGCACCAGGATCTTTCCACACTTTCTCCTCTTTTGAAGGCTGGTATCCCCTGGTTTTGGCCTTTAGCTTCTGAATAACAGTCCCTCTTCCCACACTCCCTCCTAGAAGGAGCCAAGTTCTGTAAGTGGAATGATGGCTTAAATGACAGAGCAGATGCCTTCATTGACAAACCATTTATGCATGTCCCTGTGGGCCCTGCTGGGTGTGACAGAGACACAGCTGGGGACCAGACACAGCGTTCACCCCTGTCTCTTAGTGGGGACAGTGCATTAGAAGGAAAAAGGAAGAATACAACATGAAGGCAATGCCGGAGGAGGCCTGAGTTGTGAGAGCATGGAGACCTCAGTGAAGATGTGACGACTCAATTAGGCTTCAGAATTTCTCCGTCGTGATGAGGCGGGAGAGGGGGCTGCTGGAGGGTGGGGCTTCTTGGGTAGAAGGCGCCACAGTCTCCAGCCCAGCCTGGGGAAGAGAAGGCAGACAAGGGTCAGCGCCAAGGGTGGCTGACCTCTCGTCACCTTCCTCCAAGCCATGCCTCCCCTGCCCGAGTCCTGAACTCCACGGTGGACATTAGCTGGAGGCCACTCTGGGCAGAGCCCACCCTTTCCTCCCCATACTGCTCCTGCTGTCCGTGGAAACCTTCCCTCAGTTTTCTCACCCAGAGCTGGGCCAGGACAACATGCTGCTGGGTAGTGTGCGAGGGATCAGCAAAGACACAAGAGAAGTCGGTGTTGCGCAGGGTGGGGCTCAGCTCCTCTAGCACCAGAGTCCTCCGCAGCTGGGTGTGTTCACCCCTGGACTCCCTGCTAAAGAGGAGTGAAGGCCATGAGAGGATGGCAGAAGAAGCCCCTCTCCCCACCCCCCTCCAACCATGTTGGCTGACCTCCCCACCGCACTCCTCACCTGGTGCTGCCCTCCCTCAGCCGACCTGGGAGGTGCTCGATGAAGGAGCCATTGCCCATCCAGAAGAGGATGTTGAAGGGAGAGCGGCTGCAGGCAGTACAGGACAAGGTCAGCATTCCATCTAAAGACACGTGTGGCTGTTAGCTCCCCTCTGCCGTGCTGCCCTGCCCCCAAGTCCCCCAGTCCCCACAATTCAGGAACCCAGAGTGCTGTTGTACGCACCACCCAGGTGGGGAAGTCCGTTAACTGGGAAGTGTACTTGTTTACAAGGGAGGCCCAAGGCTGAACAAAAGGGATCTGGGGATGGGTCCTTGGTTCAGGTGAGGACTCCTGAGCCTGTTTCTTCAGGATGGCCTTTTCTAGTGCTCACCATTGGTGACTAAGAGCCCTGGCCAAGGAGGCGGCAGCAGGAGGCCACTGCTCTTCTGAGGTGGCCAGCGAGTGAGGGGGCTGGAGACTGGAGTCGGGGTGGGCAGGCGGGCCTTGCAACGTATTGCAGTCAAGGCCCTGGGGCCCTCTGACCATCCTTGTGTCTGAACTCTTTCCATCCCACCGGATAGGGAGCATCTCAGGAGCTGGGCCCTGTACCCACACTCACTCGGAGGGAACATGCCGAGTGCTCTAGCAGGCTGGCCTGGCTGGTGGGGCTACATGGCAGTAGGTGGGGTAGGGTGGGAAGCTCGGGAATCAACCCCACCCTTGGACTCTCTGTGCCCCAAACCCACCCCTGCCCACTATGTCCTTTGGGGCTTCCATCAGAATTGCTCCTTACTCAGCGGGACTTCCACTTCTGGCCCGGTCACCTCCAGTGCTGGGCACTGCTTAGCTGTCAGGAGCCAGGAGAGGCAGGAGTCCTTTGTGATCCCAGCTGAGGCAGCAGCAGTGGCCTGAGGTACAGGTGTGGCTCCAGCCAGGTGACAGAACATGTGCACACACAAAAGCAGGACCCGCAAAGGGCTGGGATCTGAGAGCAGGACACAAAGGCCAGGGCTGTCTGCTAGGAATGCTCAACATCCTGGCCTGGACACACTCTGGCGCAGAGATACCTGGGCTCTGCACAGGGGGTCAGAGGAGCAGAAGGGTTCCTCAGGCCCCGCATGTTGGAATGGAGCGCAGGGAGACTTAGGGACTGGAGCCAGAACCACAGCATCTGGACACAGGCTGAAAGCCGTAACAGCAGAATGGAGTTCCCTCGGGGGGGAAGGCTCAGGGCCGCCTGCACGGCTCCCTTCTGTTCTCAAATCCCACCCCTCACCCCCGACCCCCCGCCCATGCCAGCCCCAGGTCCCACCTGGTGTCCAGTTCTGTCTCATGGTCTTGACGGATGTGTCAAGAGCTGGCGTGCCTGGCTCTATTTATCTGTGACCACTTCCTCCTCTCTCGAGCTGGGGGCGGAAGAGAATGTAAATCAACCATTTATCTCACATCTCTGGCTTGCCTGGATCCCAGCCATTTGTATGGGCCTGTCCTTCCTGTATATTCCACAGCTCTTCCTGGGTCTGACCTCTGAATGGGCTGCCAGGCACTGCTACTTTGCTCCAGGCATCCAGCAAAGGCTGGGGCTTTCCGCACTTAGCAACAAAGCTAAAGACCATCTAGTGACAGTCTTTCCCCATCCTACTAGCTCTTAGTACCATTAACATGCTGATTATGAGTCCACCCTAACTAACCCCTTCATTACAGGGATGAAGAAAGGGACCCAGAGAGGGGCCAGGGACACTACTACAAAGAGAGGCAAAGCCCTCTTTGCTGGAGCTGGTTCTGGGAAGGGCAGGATTAGTGAAGTCCTGCTGGGAAAGCACTGCCCGCCCCCCCTATTTCACTTTCGCTTTTTTTTAACTGGGAAATCTAAAGCAGGCTCTGAGTAACAAGTTACACAAGCAAGATGCCAGCCTGTACACTGCACTTCTGGAACCAAAATTCATGGTGGCCTGGAATCTTCCTGCCCCCTTGGCTTTACCCTCCCAGGGATACAGATGGTATGAACTCATGAAGAGTCTCTCACAGGTGGATTCTTCTGTCCCAGCCAAGGGTCAGAACTTTGGCGTCCACCTTTGCTCTTCAGAACCAGCCCTTGCTTCTACATGAGCAGGCCTCATGTTCTTTCACATTCACACCGATATTCAAGGGGTCAACTCTCCTAGTTACTGGAGACCCCAAGTTGGATCACTTTGACCATTTCAGGGTCACATCAGTCTATCATCCTGGCCTTTCTCTGGCTTGCTACTCCCTCCAAGCCCCACCCACCCATCACCCCTGCACAGCCTTCTCGCTTATCTCATCCCAGCCCCTTGGCCAGAGCTATAGGTCTAGGTTCACTAGGAAGTCTAGACCTCTCCCTACCTGGCTCTCGAGAAGCCCTGAGGAGCCCTCTTTTTCAGAATCCCCGTTCTTGAAGCTCCACTCAGTCCGGCTGTGTTCGGCCCCGCGTAAGCCATGCCTCAGGAACTATGCTGACAGCACCCTCCGGCCTTGTGTGCAGAAACGTCTCAGAACCAGGCTGAGGACTTGAACACCAGCTGGAGCACTGGCCCTAAAAGAGGAGAGGGCACTTCCCAGGGAGGAGAGGGAGCAAGCAGCCTAGCACTGGCCCCGACAACAACAGAGCTATACAAATGCACCAGTCTGGTAGATGATGGGACAAATGGAGCTGGGGCTGCGGCAGGGCCAGCACTAGGGGAAGGCAGTAAGGCACCTGGGATGCAAAGCCGGAGGAGGCATGCACTCACTATCAGGGTCGTACCAGTGTCTATGGAGGCAGAAAGACCAGCACTGGTGACCCAGTCCACACACCGATCAAACATGAAGAACAAGACCAAGTGTCCGAGGTCTGTGGTCTCTGGAATCAGAGGGATGGAATTGCTGGGGACAAAGCCAGGGAGCCAGGGAGGAGATGGGGAGCCATCTCCCATCTCCTCCAGGGAGCCAGGAAGATGGAACTAGGTTTGGAGGATGAGTCATGAAGCTCCCCCATGGGAGTGCCAGTATCTGCAGCTCTTGGGTCAGGAGGTAAGGCTGCTTGGGGCTTCTGAGACACAGTCTTTTGGGAAATGGGATTAGGAGATGGGAGGGAGAGGAGACAGGACTCTACCTCAGAGTGGAACCAAGATAAGAGTTGGGCTGCTGGGAGGTCATGGGACTCAGGCTTGATGAAGTATGAAAAGAGAGCCTTGGACAGCTGGGTCTCGGCTTTTCATGTGAGTCTGATGCGTAGGGATTGGGGGACAAGAGTGAAAGGATGATCCTGGACCCTACAACTGGTCCTCATTCCATTCTCTGAGCATGGGCCCACTGGTATAAGCAGTGGGGGACCATGAGAAGCCATAGCTGGATATGAGAAGCCGAAGTTGAGAGTGGCCCATGAGAAGGGGTGCCATAGAAGGGCACTGACCTCAGGCGGTGAGGAGAGAGTCACCCAGTGATGCTCCAGTGCCCTTCTGCCACGGGACAGAAGCCTGGCATCCCACCATTCCCATGGGTAAGGGGCAGGGCCAACCACCCCTTGGATTCAGCTTTCAAATGGGAACAGTAAAAGGTAGCAAAGGCAAGGCATTCCCAGGGACCCCAGGGAAGAATAAAGCAAAATGGATGTCCAGCTTTCCAACCCAGCTCACAGAGCTTTATTCAGAATGGAGTGACAAGATCCTGCTTGGCTCTTGCTACACTTGAAGGGGCAGGGTCAGCTGGGTCATATTCCCCAGGAACCCAGTGCTGAAGGTCCATGTTTGTCCTCCCACTTCCTTCAAAACCCAGAGGGCCAGAGCTGGGGCCTACCTGGAACCTCTTTTTAAAACTCACACTTCCTGGGGCCTTGCCCTGTTTTCTTTCCACCCACCACCACCCCTGTTGCCAGGTCTGGGCAGGACCCAGGAACATGGATGCTGACTGAGGGATATTCCCTGGGCTGGGAATTCCCTGGCAGCTTCAAGGAACATTGACGACAAGGAGGAGTCATATCTGTCATAGTCCCACTGTCACAAACGGATGAACACACATGCACTCTCACTCAGGCTTTAAGGGAAGGAAGTGATGCGGGAGAGCGTCCTTTGGCACTTGTCACTGCTTCCGGGCTGGACGGTCTGCTTGCACAAGAGGCCTCCAATCACTGCCACCAACGGTAGTCCCCAGGGCTCAACTACACATAGACTCTGCTCTTGGCTAGGGGCAGGTTACCCAAGCTGCTGCTGTTTCGGTTGCCCCCAAATTCTCATTGAAACATGAGGTCCCAGGGCTTCCCTCCCTGGAAAAGTCAGGACAAGGTTCCACTGGCCTCAATCGGTCTACAGGTCGTGGACAAGGAAGACAGAGTAAGATACAACACTGGTCCTGGGGCCCAGATGGGGAGGAGGGACAACACTTCACCCTGCCCTCACTGTGCATCTGCGGCGTCAGGCCGGGTCCGGGAGCTCTTCCACACTGAGTGAACCAGGGTGGAGCTCAACAGGCGGAAGAAAGGGCGGGGGGGGGGGGGGGGGGGTTGCAGGAAGGGCTGAGGCTTTCAGCCAGAGATGAGAAGGCTCCTTTAAACCAAAAATGTCGTGGCTCTGTTCCAGCCCTGCTCAGGCAAGGAGGGTGAGGCATGGAAGAGTTGGGCAATTCCTATGCTCCACAATAAAAAAGGTTTTTAAATATATTCATCAAAATAGTTTTCTTTTAAAAAGCTCCCACTGCTGACAGCCCCACTGGCTGGCTCTCCATCAACTCCCTCCCCAGCCCGGGCACAGCCGGAAGGTTCCTGAGTGGCCCAAGTGCCCCTTTTGAGTCTTTCCCACCCAGGAGGTCTTGGAAGGCAGGCAGGAGAGTGCCCTGAGGTCCATAGTGGGTGGATGCTCTTCTTCCTGACTATTCCAGGCCCAGGATGTAGTTGATGCCTTGTACCAGGCCAATGATGACAGGCTGCCAGGCTACCAAGTATCGAAGCCAATCCAGCAGTTGCCCGTACATGACGTGAGGCCTCTCCCAGCTGTCAGTGCGTTAAAGAGGCTATGTGTCAGAGCTGCTAAGGCCGGGCTAGGGGACAGGTGAGAGGGTCTGCCCACAGTTGTCGACACTCCACAGAAATCAGCCTGCCTACAGGGAGAGCAAGCCCTCACCAGCCTCTCCATGTTAGCAGGAAGGACTGAACCTAGAGAATCGGGGGGAGGTGAGGAGAGGGGGCCAGCGCAGAAGACAGGACAGACACAGGAGGAGTTTGGAGAGGCGAGACTAAGCTAAGACTGACATGTGGAGAGGGCCTCCCACATAATACCTTCTCAAAGATGGGCCCGTTGGCATGAATACACAGTCTGAGACTGCTATAAATGCATCTCTGCCAATGGCTGCAGGGAGGTGGACAGTGGGATAAGGTAACCCCAGAAGTTCTTGTAATATCCCAAATGGAAGGTTTTCTAGGTCAAGGAAGGGGTTCAGTCCAGGGACTGAGGCAGAAGGGAACAGTGAAGAGGCTAGTCACAGGGGGTAACCCTTGGCAGAGGTTCTAAGGAATCCCCACACACCACTAAACATCAGGCCCTACTGAGGAGAAGGGGCCCCAGAGAGGAGTTCTCTTCTTTTAATTTAAATGCTAGGCAAGACATTTAGGGAGGGAGCCCGGGAATCCAGCTCTGGGGAAAACACAGATTAAACCTCATGACACTGGGGGAACCCCTCCAAAAGCCTCAGAAAGTGCAGCCTGGCCCAGTCTCTGGGAGCTGCAGGGAAGCCCCAAGCCTCAGCTTCACCATGGAGTTATTACTTAACTGTTCCTAAATTAGACCCTAGAAGAACCAAGCAAGGAATCTTAAGGGGAGAGGCCAGAGCCTCCTGTTCAGGGGCTGTGGGAATGTGCTGAGAATGCAGTGCCCCTGCCCAGCCCAGCTAATGTCCAGGGGACAGGGAACCCTGGCACACAGGGCAGCTGGGACAAGGAGGGCAAAGATTGCCCCCTGGATCCCAAGGGAAGTGAAGGGGGAATCGGAGTAGTGGCTGAGCAATTTCTACAAGACCAGTGGTGAGGAGGAAGAGGAGGGTGCAGGAAGGCCAACTATGGAGGGCCAGCAGGGTACGGAGTAGTAGCCTGGAGGAGCAGTGGGGTCGTGTTGCAAGTGGATGGGGACAGGGAGTCCCTCAGGCCTCCTTGAACCCTGCAGGCCCTGCACAGGCACAGAGCCAGTCTCTAGCCCCACATCATAGGTAAGGCATCGACTCATTAGCTATGTGACCCTAAACAGGTTTTTCAACCTCTAAATCATTTCATTTGTAAAATGAGGATAATATCACCAAGGTCATCAAATGAGATAATATGGGCAAGGTGCTTAAACACAGTGTAAGGCATACAGTAAGAAACAGTAAATGAGTTTCTATTGCTATTGATTTACCCTTGAGAGATCTAGAACTACGATGAGAATCTGAGCTGTGAGTCCTGCCCCATGTTCCACCCCCAACTTCCCTAGTCCACAGGCCAAATGGAATGGTATGTTACCCGTTACGTACCAGACTGGGGGAAGGAGGAAGGGCCCTGGGAGGACTCAAATGCAGAATGGCACTGGCCAGGACTTTTTCCCATTGCCCAATCTCAACAAGAATACAAACAAAGGATACGGGTTGCTGAACATCCTTTTGAGGTCTACCTTCTCTTTGCAGTAGGGACACGTCTGCTTCTTTCCCACAATGCACCAGCCGCGGATGCAGAACTCGTGGAATCTGAGCACCACTGGTCAAGGAAATGGTGGGCAGACAGGATGGCACTTGAGCTCCGTGCCCGTCGTCAAGGTGCCCAGGCACCAGCTCTGGAGAAAGGTTCAAATTCTAGCTTCACCTCTTATTAGCTGTATAATCTTGGGCACATACCTTCTCTCTCTGACCCTACTTCCTCACATGTGAAGTGAGGATAATGATCTCCACTTTACAGGGTTTTTACGGGGCAAAATGGAGACAATACACAGCACAGAACGGGAGCTGAGCGAGCACATGATAAATACTGCAACTGTTACTCAGGGTGACTGGATTCTGAAACTGAGGGATCCAGCTAGAGGCTTTAGGCTCCTTTCTGATCCAGCCAGGCTATAAACTCTGTTTACATAAGAATGGCTCCCAGCTGTGGGGAAGAAGGAGGGAGAACACAGTTCCCACTCCAGGGTGTCAGCTTCTCTAGCAGAGAACTTCCCCCAAATATCTGCCCTTGTGTGACTCTCCCACGCTTAAAGGTCTGGACAGCATGCCAGGGTAATGATCACCCACTCCCCTCCCTGACCGGAATGCACATGTGGCAGGAGATGTGGCCCAGGGGGTTCCAGGCAGGATACACGTGATTGCAAGATAGCCTATATGTGTTCTCGATGATGCCCTCTTCACTGACATCCACAAAGATCTGCTGCCCACACACGGCACACACACTGTCCGAGAGGTGTTTGGTAGGCATGCCCGACTCGCTGTAGAACTGGGAGAGAAGAACAGGAGGAAAAGACAGGAAAAGTGTGAGAATCAGCCCAAGTAGGACGGTACCACAAAGGCCTTTGGGTCTTCTGAAGAGGAGGCCAAGCAGCAGGGGGAGGAGGCCCCACAACTATAGAACATCTTTTATAGGCCCAATCACCTCATCTGCTGGGTGGATAGGGAGAAAAGGACAGACCAGTGATGGGTTGGGAGGTCAGATCTAATAGGACTTGAGCACTGGGATGGTCAGCACCAGGAACAAGGAGACCAGGAGGTAGAAGGACTCAGGGCTGGTGATCAGGACCTATGTCAGATAAGCCACTCTGTGGCCACACTATGTTTCCATCGGAGATGGACAACATCTCTTCTCTAAGATTCAAAACAGTCAGATATCCAGTGCAATGTTGGTTTGGTGACAAGGGCATTCCCAAACATCTGCCACAGCAACAAAAGAAGTTTGATCCTTTTGAATAGCATCTGGCATGATGTCTCAAACTGCCACACACTTTGACCATTCATTAATGTCATTTCAAGTAATTTAAAGAAGTAAAAATATCAAAAAACTTCAGGTATACAGATATTTATTTAAGTATTATTTATCATTAAAGAAGAGTTTAGCAATTCCTCAATAACTTAAACAGAATGATTGTATGACACAACAATTATTACACCTTACATTTTAGTCATAAAAATCATGAAATTCTGGGCAGCCTGGGTGGCTCAGTGGTTTAGCATCGCCTCCAGCCCAGGGCCTGATCCTGGAGACCCGGGATCGAGCCCTGCATCAGGCTCCCAGCATGGAGCCTGCTTCTCCCTCTGCTGTCTCTGCCTCTCTGTGTGTGTGTGTGTGTCTCTCATGAATAAATAAATAAAAATCTTAAAAAAAAAAAATCATGAAGTTCTGATGCATGCTACAATGCATGAACCTTGAAAACATTAGGCTAAGTAAAATGTCAGACGCCACAGGACAAATATTATATGATTCCATTGATATGATGAAATATATAGAATCAGGCAAATTCATAGAGACAAAAAGCAAGCTAGAGGTGGCCAGAGGCTAGGAGAAGGGAATGGGGAGTTATTGCTTAATGGGCACAGTTATTGCTTGGGATGATGAAAAACTTTGGAAATGGTGATAGCTGCACAATATTGTGAATGTAACTAAGCACTGAACTGTACTTTTAAAAATGGCTAAAACAGTGGGTTTTAGGTTACATAATAGAAAAACCCATAAAATAATAAAAAACAGGCAAAGAAATGGAAATAACCATGCATGACCCAGAATAGGAGAATGTCTAAATAAATTTAGTACACACTCAAGGGACTTAACTGGTGAGTTCATTGAAGGCTGAGATGTAACAATAAGTGGCAAAAAGTAGGGACAAAACTGGAGGCACAACATGATTGGTGTTGTATGTAAAGACAAGCCCAAATCTATACAAGAGAAAAGATCAGAAAGAAATATCAGTATGTTTACGCCAGTGATGTTTTGGCAGTAGGATCATAGGTGATGTGGTTTTTGTGCCTACTTTTCTGTACTCAAATTTTCTTTAATGAATATATATTACTTTTAAAGATTATTTATTACCATACTTAATTATAACAGATAACCAATTCCATGCTCCAAAAAGAAATTACAAGTTTTGCATAATTTCCTTGTGGTTTATTGTTACATAGTTAAATAGCATTTCCCCCTTACTCCAAGGAGAAAAAGACTTGAAATTTATTTGTTGACATTTTCTAAGACCTACTGTTTTTTCCTTTCCTTTGCCTTAAGAACTGTGGTCTAGGAAAGTGTCTGTTAGGCTCCTAGTTTCTGGAGTTCTCCCCATGAGGCTAAAACATGGCAACAGGCAGGCAGGGTCAAATCCCAGTGTTTCAACAGAGCCATTGGGTAAGCTGTCAAATCATGAAGGCCTCGCACCCCCAGGGCTCACAGAAATCACACAGGAAGAGACTGTATCAGAAGATACTGAGGCCAAACTGGGGAAGATACAGGGAGGCCGGACCCCTCCATAGAATAAGCTCAAGGGAGACCTATGCTTTACCTGCATCGGGCAGACCTAACTGCAGTCTTCTGTCACATACTAGCTTGATGAACTTGAGCAAACCATCCAGATCCTTCCTTCCTTCCATCAAATATATACTGGGTACCTACTAATATACACTGGGTACCTACTAATATATACTGGGTACCTACCTACTAAGGTAGGCATAGGTATATATATACCTACAAATATGTACTGGGTACCTACCTACTAAGCAGTAGCAGGCACTGGACTAGGGGAGTCCAGTGGGATATAATGCTGGAAGAAGAGAGACTCGGCCTCTCTCCTATGGAACCTACAACTACAGGAGAATGACAGTAAAGGGCTAAGAAAGGGGTTGCTAACTAAGCCTAGGTGCTATGAAGAGGCTTCTTTGAGGGCGTGACATTTGAGGCTGAGAGGTAAAGGGCAGTGGGAGTTAGCGAGAGGAAGAAAGTCAGCAGGAAGAAGGAAGAGGCCACAAAGCAGAAAGGAGCCTGGTGGGCTTGAGAAACTGAACGGAACCTCATGTGGCTAGAGTTGTGACAAAGAGGAAAACAGTAACACCTTATTGGCCACATGAAGAATTTTGGACTAGAAATGGAAAGTCACTGGAGGCATCTGAACAGACTCAAATTTTTAGAAGATCACTCGGTCTGTGTGAAAAATGGGCTGCAGAGGGGGGCCAACATGGATTCAGAGAGCAGCTAAAGTCTCTGTTTTTTAATTCTTTAAAAGCAAGAGATGCTGGAGATCTAGGCCAAGGTGGCAGTCTGGGCTAATTTAATGGCAATAAAAATAGAAAGGTGTAGACAGACTGGTGATGCTAAACAGCTGAAAACTAAAGATCTGGTAGAAAAGTTCTGGATTAGAGGTCATAGAAAGTCATAGAAAAAGTCATAGAAAAAGAAAAGGGAATGCCTAGGTGAAGTGCAGAGAAGGTGCTTTAGGTCTGAGCTCAGAGGAACAGTAGCATTCACGGGGAGGAAGAGTTAGTAGAGACAGAAGGAAAAGCAGGATACAGAAACATTGCAAAAGCCAATGACAACTGCTGAAGTCAGAATGAGTGACACAGAGTCACTGGTGACCTGAGTAAAAGCCATTTTAGAAGAAGGTTTGAGCCACACCAATTTAGAATAGGCTAAAGAGTAGGTGAATGGTAATCAAAAGGAGACTGGACTTTCTCTAAGTTTAGCTGTGAAGCACAGGAAATGACTCAGTAGCTAGAGAAGAAAGTGGGTCAAAAAAAGTTTTTTGAAAAAGAATGCTTAACAGGTTAATGGGAAGAGCCCAGCAAAGAGGGAGAAGATGAAGGCACAGATAAGAAAGTTAAGTATATAGCATAATGGGTCCCGGAGAAGGAAGAAGGTATGGAGTCCACAGCTAGGGCAAGGTGGGCTTGTGATGGAAGAAAGGACCTTTTCTACAGTGTAACTGGAAGGAAGCAGATGATGGGTACTAATATGTGAGTAGAAAACCCCAGCACAGGAGCCTGCACATAGGTACTCAGGAAATAAATAGGAGTTGCCTTCCACACCACTGAATATCAGAGAATGTGTGCACCATGAGAGCCCTGTGAGCTCTTCCAGTCAGCCCCTCCCTCAACAGGAGAGGACAGAGGAGGAGCAGGACAGCCTCACCTGAAGTCAGAGAGAACTGGTGGCAGAGCTGAGTTGGGGCCTCGTCAGGCTCAAACAGATGATTTTGAAAAAACTTGTTGAAAAACAGAATAAAATACCCATTTCTCAGGGTTCTAAGACACAAGATTCCAGGTCACAGAGTGGTCTGAGATGACTTCAGACAACAGACAGCCTCCAAGAGAGAAGTGGCATATGCTGGCGATTAAGGATTTGTCTGTTCTGTGTCTTGCTCCGTGTGTTGGGTATGATGAAGATACAAAGAAATCCTATAGGGTCTCTGTGCTCCAGGTGACTATAAATATAAAATATATAGCTTTCTAGAAGAGCAGTATTGTACAATAGGTATACTTGATAAATGTTAGCTACCGTCATTATCCTCTCCTTAAGTGCCATGAGCCAGGCTACTCTGCAGAGATCTTTACGTGATGCATTTACTCCTTACAACACTTTATGTCTGGTAATGTTATTACATCCGAGAAAACGAGATCAGAGAAGTAAAGTAACTTGCTCCAGAGTACACAGCTAATTAAAAATTGATTAGAATTTGAAACCAGGTCCATCTGACTCTAACCTCTGGCTTTTGCTGCTACTTCAGAGCAGATGAATGGGCAGCTAGTTATGTCCTAATGTTATCTGGGGTGCAGAAACTCAGAAGAAAAAAAAGTGTGAGGCAGGACATGTGGCCCAATGGAGCACAAACTATGCGTCACTACTCTGTCTGCCCAACAGGTCTCTTTGAAGGAAGAGCCCCATAAAACAAGCTTATTTCACAATCCTCTGTCCTCCACCCCCGCCCCAACATGACTTTTGGATGTGAATGGAAACTATAATGACTGGCTGTCACAAGCTTATGACCTCCCAGTGACTGGCTGAAAAAAAAAAAACAAACATCATCTAAGGTTCCTTTAACCGAAGAGTTACTATAGTTCATATTATAATTTCTCCATGTAAGACAAAGCAGCTATAGTGTAGAATTACCAGAGTAGTGTAGAATAATGAAAAGGAATTGAGAATGTATATTGATACAATTGTAAACCCCATCATTTCATTTCTAGGAACCCTGAAATTAATTAATCACAGATCTGTGGGCAAATTGAACTCCAATCAATAAAAAAATTTTTTTTATATTAATCACAGATCTTTGTAGGTCAAACCACTCAGAGGGGGATCAAGAGATGAATGAGATCTAGTTCCCCACCAGGTAGGTAGAACACTCCAAAATGAACCATAACTCTCTGGGTTTGGAGCTATGACCACAGAATGTACAAAATTCTATGAAAAACACCTAGGACTGAAAATGTGGCATATACACACAATGGAATTCTTTTTTCTAAGAGGCTACATGCGCGCGCACACACACACACACACACACACACACAAGGAGATTATTTATTTAGCAACCTCCCCTTTTTAAAGTAGGCTCTATGCCTAGAGTAGAGACCAGGGCAGGGCTCAAACTTACAACCCTGAGATCAAGAATCAGTCAACCAACAGAGCCACCCAGGTGCTGCGATTTATGGCTCTTTTAAAATTGAGTTATACAATGAAATATTATTCAGTCCGAAAAAAGGAAATTCTGACTCTGCTACGCCATGGGTGGACCTTGAAACATTACACTGAGTCAAATAAGCTAGTCACAAGAGACAAATATTGTGTAAGTTCATTTACACAAGGTACCTACCTAGAGTGGTCAAATTTTATTTTTAAAATATTGTACTTGGGCAGCCCCGGTGGCGCAGTGGTTTAGCGCCGCCTGCAGCCCAGGGTGTGATCCTGGAGACCCTGGATCAAGTCCCACGTCCAGCTATCTGCATGGAGCCTGCTTTTCCCTCTGCCTGTGTCTCTGCCTCTCTCTCTCTCTCTCTCTCTCTCTCTCTCTCTCTGTGTCTCTATGAATAAATAAATAAAATCTTTAAAAAAATAAATAAAAAATAAAAGATTGTACTTATTTATTCATGAGACACACACAGAGAGAGGCAGAGACATAGGAAGAGGGAGGAGAAGCAGGCTCCCTGTAGGGAGCCTGATGCAGGACTCAATCCCGGGACTCCAGTACCATGCCCTGAGCCAAAGGCAGATGCTCAACCACTGAGCCACCCAGGTGTCCCTAGAGTGGTCAAATTTTTAGAGGCAGAAGCAGAATGGTTCTTTCCAGAGGCTGTGGGGAAAGAGGAGTATGGAGATATTATTTAAAGGGTACAGAGCTTCAATTTTGCAAAATGATGAGTTCTATGGATGGATGTGGTGATGGTTGCAGAGCATGTAAATGACTTAATGCCACTGAATTATAGACTTAAAAAATGGTTAAGATAGCAAATTTTATGTGTAGTTTACCATAATTTTTTTTAAATGACTAAGGCAAAAAAATAAAAAAATAAAAAAATAAAATAAAATGACTAAGGCTTGAGCAGCCCCGGTGGCCCAATGGTTTAGCGCCACCTTCGGCCCAGGGTGTGATCCTAGAGACCCAGGATCGAGTCCCACATTGAGCTCCCTGCATGGAGCCTGCTTCTCCCTCTGCCTGTGTCTCTGCCTCTCTCTCTGTGTGTCTCTCATGAATAAATAAATAAAAATCTTTAAAAAATAAATAAATAAAAATTAAATTAAATTAAATTAAATGACTAAGGCTCCTACTTAGAAGTGAGCAGTGGTAGAGCTAGTAAAGGCTGCACTTGGTCATACCTAGCACATTGTGAAAGTTTGATAAATAACAGTTGCTTAAATAAATGAGAAAGAATAAGTTGGCTAACAAATGCATGGAAGGCTGGAATGTCCTAGCTTCCTCAAACTGCCATGACCAAACCACTGATAGGTTGTGGCTTCAAGACCAGGGATGTTCCTGAAATTTAGGTTGCTGTGGTTCACAGCCCCAGGTGTTCGTTCCTAAGTAGACCACACCCCACTTGACCAAAGACCAGGGCAGAAATAGGGGAGTCCTGGAATTCTCAGGTTTGAAAGAACTGTAAAGGTAGTGTAGTCTATCCCTTTATCCCAAACTGGGAGTTGAGTTTCTTCCTCCCTATTCCTGCCTAGTCTTATCTGTGGGCATCCTGAGCACTAGCAGAAAACCTGCTGCTAAATCTCCACATTAGCTATGGAAAACAATGAACGAATCAACTCCTCGCAATTCACCCTGTACTGTCACAAGCCATCCTAGTCTTCCTATGACCCACTCCCTTCCCCTGGAAATGGGGGCTTGGGAAACAGAAAACTGTTAGATTTAGGGTCAACAAGGTCACATTCTATTGGACAGGAGCTGGATTGAGCAGCTTCTCTGAAAGAGATAGACATTCTCAATGTCAAGGACCTAGAGAAAAGGTAGATCTTCAGAGATACTAGGATTCAGAAGGCTGGCCTGAGGTACAGACAAATTTTTATCAGAACACAGATTCTAGATCTAGACATCTAGAGGACAGTGGTTGTCTAGATATGGATTCCAGGTGGCATGTGCTAAGATGGCACCTGCTACATAGAGGTAAGTGGAGAGTTGGATGAGACAGGGTCTGAAAGCCTGGGAAAGCAGGTACCCTGCTATGTCAGATTAACTTCATTCAAGTATTCATGCTTATTTTCCTCTAATAAAGTACAGTGTGATTGTTTGATCCTTGTGTTCTTGTGCTATTAGGAGGTATAGAGAGGTATTTGGATTCATCCTTGGGCCAGACTATTAAAGAATGAGCATCAGGTATTGGGGGTAAGCACGGAGAACTCACAGAAGGAAGGAGAATATGAAGAGTCAAGAGCTGGTGCTTGAGGCACTCTCCACCCTAATGAATAATTCTCCCACCAGGTCTCTCAGTGATGCTGGAATTTATCATTATTAGGGAATAATTACCTTAATAAGGATTATCATTTGTAATCAATGGAACATACAATAATCCTTCCCAAAAGCATGGAAAGAAGTCCAGCTCAAATTCTATTTTTGGGAAGCCAATGTAATGATTCCATCTCCTATAGGAGAAGCTAACTAGTGGATCAATTCTGAGCTCAGTTCCATTTGGACTGAAGAGGGTTTTGTACACTGGTTATTAGTGACCCACCTGAGGGAATTAAGGCTATGCTTAAACTGGCAGCTGATAATAATCTTGAGATAAAATTGGCAACAACCTGGGAAAAACAGAGAATTGGCCCATAAAAAAAAAGAATGAGAAGAAAAAGAAATCACAAGAGGGTACAGGGCAGGATACTGGCAAGAGTCACTTTGAAAAGCTGAGTGTGCCAAAGAAGCAGACTTCAAGAAAAGTTGTTGAAAGTAGACAACTGAATGTCTGGAAATCTCTTCTGGACAGTGAAGTAGTTAAAGGAAGAGCTGAAGTCTACACCAATAGATGAGAGACCATGAAACGTAGCTAAAACACAAGACAGTTGTTCAAACAAGAATCTAATGGGCTGTCTATAAGTGACCCAATACACTTTGTTTCCTTTTAATCTATTATAGAAGAAACAAAAATAGTCCCATGACCCTGAGAAACAAAATCCTATATCTAAAACTGTACTTGATGAAAGTTACCCAAGGTGATGGCTGCGTATTCTGCTTAACCTGAACTGCCCAAAGCCTACCAGTCCATGGCACAAGTGAGACTGCAACAGCTCTGATATAAAATGTGCACAGCAAATATCCTCCCACCTACAAAACTGCCTCAAACTTTCGAAGATTTCCTGAAGTCCTCATACAAAGGCGCCAATCCTTTACTGTGCTTCTCAGTTGGTCTTCATTGGTATCTGCTGCCCCAAGAAAACCCTGACATTCTCCTAAGGTTTCTTTCTAAACTGCCAAACCTTATGTTGCAAGAACTTCTGAAGGCCTTTCAGATCTCCTGTGTCAGACAGAACCACACGCATTTTAGCACAGAACTGGAGAAATGTTCATTAAACTTGGAAATATTCCTTTTTGGGTGGGGCCTTCTAATGAGCTGACACTGAGATGAGGAGTACTTCTTTGTTCACGTAATTATAAAGAGAATGCATTACTTTTACAAGCAGCAAAACAACAAAGACACATTTCCATTTTGAAAAAAAGAAATAAGAATATTGACTTGGGTTTCCTAAGACTGCCTGTTACTTTACTCACATTTAAGCTTGAAGACTCTCTCCCTGGTCTCCACCTTGTAGCATTTCCTAGATCAGTGCAAGTATACCAGCCAAGGAGTGGCTCGCGTTAGACATGTCAGCTTTGATATATACTTTCCTTCAATCTCCAGAACTAATCTATATCCAAGATTAATCCTAGCCAAGTCCTAGCAAACGCACTTCCAAAATACTTCTCAAATGGCCTGGATCTCTCCCTTTGCACCACTTCTTCCCTAACCCAAGCTACCTTCATCTTGCCCAGATTACTGCGACTATCTCTTAGTCCACTCTAAGCTGTGGACCCCTCTCCAATCCCTTCTCAACCCAGCAGCCAGAATGATCTTTTCAAAGTGCAAATCTGAAGATGTCATTTTCTATCTTAGCCTCCCAGGGCTTTTAGCATAAAAACCACAATCTTTCGTTTGGCCTTCAAGGCTCTTTCTAGTTTAGCTTCTATTTCTCTAGATACTTCCAGTACATTCTCAGCCATATAACCACACTGGCCTTAGTTCCTCCAAATGGCTACCCTTTTTCTCACTACAGAACTCCTATCTACACATGCTGTTTGCTCTCTCTGACGCCCACATCACTTCCCATTTCATCTAGTTAACTCCTACATGTCAGCTCCCCCGTCACTTCTTTAGGGAAGCCATCTCTGAGCCCCAAGACTAGGTCCAAATGCCATTACTGCATTTGTTCACAGCATTGTGAACCTTTCCTTCAAAGTATTTATTAAAGTTATAATTTTATATTGGTATGTTCATTACTTTAATTCTCATCTCTGCCACTAGGGCATAAACTCCATCTGGGCAAGGACCATGTACTCCTTTGTAATTCCAGCACAAGCCCAGTGTCCAGGCACATAGGAGGCGTTCAATAAATATCTATTGAATGAATGTCAACTTCCTGAATGGTCAAGCAGTTCTTTTCCTACAAGTGGCCCTAAAGTTAATAATTTCAGGGTACATCTGATATCTGGTTTTCCAAATTTTAAGGAAGAAATCTCCAAACACACTACTGATATCTTGAAGGATTTTTTAAGGTTTATCTCTTCCATCAAACAAGTAATGCTATGCTGACCTCTTTGGAAGTGGTGGGAGGCAATATGAAAAGCCCAGGTGAACTTACCCCTATGGTAGACGCCATGTAGTCTGCACACATTTCTGCAAAGTCTCGCTCAAGAACCCCATAGTAGAGGCCATAGAAGAGGAGAGAAATACCAAAGTCCATGGCATCTTCTGGTTTGATCCTGTAAGGGAAGCAGCATGGCTTGTAAGGCCTGCCCTAAGACACAACTGCTTTGGATCACTACTCCAGAACACATAGTGAGGCACCTAAAGTCAGAAGCTTTAAAGGCTAAAGCAAGTGTAGGCAAAACAAGACCAATTCCAGCCTGCTGCCTGTGTTTTATATGGCCTGTCGGTACCGTTTGAACAGGTTAGCACCGTGAGCTACAAAACCAAGCCAGGGTATGGCCTATTGCTCCTCTTCCCCACTCCGTCCCCAGTGCCTACCTCCTCCAACTGGCAACCACACCTTGTAGCTGTCTAGGGCCCACTCTGGTTGGCACCTAAGTGTTGAGACTCCACTGCTGGAAATCACTGTACACCAACCAGTAGAATTTCAGTCTGGAAGCGGAAACTCACCAAGTTGCCTCACCTCCAGCCAGTGCCCAAGTTGAAATGGCTGGGCAAGGGCACACCAGGATCTGAGCTGTCACTGAATAGTAAGTGAAAATAATCCCAGTGGTCACATAAACCCTTGTCAGACTCCTCCTGAGAATGTCTCATTTGATGGCAAGTGGGCACAAAGTATGCCCCAGATCTGAGAGAGCCTATCCATCAAACAAGGTAAGGCAAGGGAAGAGTTTCCCCTCTTGTTATACTCTATATCATCCTAGACTTTGCCTTTTGTTCACAAAGCCTAAATATTATTTGGCCCTTTACAGAAAAAGTTCACCAACCACAGCTTTAGAAGATAAAGATAAAATTAGTAAATCTACACATACCAGTTACTATAAAATTTTAAGTTGTATCTATACATATTCTGTATCATGTCATCAAAGTTAAATTTTGGTTCAAGAGGCGCCTGGGTGGCTCAGGCAGTTAAGTGGCTGGCTCTTGATTTCAGCTCAGGTCATGATCTCAGGGTCCTGGGATTGAGCCCCACATGGGGCTCCCTTCTCAGCAGGGAGTCTGCCTCTCCCTCTACCTCCCACTCATGCTTATGCTCTCTTAAATAAATAAATAAAATATTTTTTAAAATTGGGGGTCCAAGTCTACTAAGGACAGAGATCTTGCCTATACATTAGCAGGCTTGTTTTAATAATTCCAAGGACCAATAATTTGCGACCTTCAGTCTCTGAATGTTCATTACAGAAAACAACCTTTGTTAAAAATCTGTACCAGGAACTGTATAAGTTCACTTAAAGTTGTAACTTATATTTATCTTAATAAGCTGAGTTTATTATCAATCTTGTAATATTTAACCCACTAGACATCATGATCTTATACCAATTAACCTGATTAGTAGCATAAAAATGGTCATGATTCTCAATTCTGTTTTTCTTGTATATTTTTTTTCTTGTATAGTTTATGTAAGTAAAAACAAACTATAATAACAGAATAACTATCTTCAATACAATGTAGCATCTTTTTTCTTCCTTTTTCTTTTTTTAAAATAGGCTCCGGGGATCCCTGGGTGGCGCAGTGGTTTAGCGCCTGCCTTTGGCCCAGGGTGCGATCCTGGAGACCCAGGATCGAATCCCACATCGGGCTCTCGGTGCATGGAGCCTGCTTCTCCCTCTGCCTATGTCTCTGCCTCTCTTTCTCTCTCTCTTTGTGACTATCATAAATAAATAAAAATTAAAATAAAATAAAATAAAATAGGCTCCATGCTGGATACTGCAGGGCCTGAACTCACGACTCTGAGATCAAGACCTGAGCTGAGGGATGTCTGGGTGGCTTAGCAGTTGAGCATCTGTCTGCCTTTGGCTCAGGGCATGATCCCGGGCTCCGGGGATCAAGTCCCGCATCAGGCTCCCTGTGAGGAGCCTGTTTGTTTCTCCCTCTATGTCTCTGCCTCTCTGTGTGTCTCATGAATAAATAAAATCTTTAAAAAAAGGAAAGAAAGGAAAGAAAGGAAAAGAAAATAAAATAAAAGAAAAGAGAAAGAAAAGAGAAAGAAAAAAGAAAAGAAAAGAAAAGAAAAGAAAAGAAAAGAACGAAAGAAAAGACCTGAGCTGATATTGAGAGTCAAATGCTTAACCGACTGAGCTACCCAGGCACCCTACAATGCAGAAATCTTTTTAACCACACAGATTAGGAAGATATCTGGAAATATCTTGGTTTTCTTTGATGGGGCTTGTTGGACTCTACACTGATGAATTCCGATAAACCTCTGTGAAACCTGTTTATGCTTTTAGCCTATACTACTTCTAGAAGAAAGAATTCCATGGGTATTCTCTCACTTTATAAAGTAAGGACTTACTCTTTTCAGTTTTTTTTTTTTTTTTTTTTTTTTTTTTTAGATTTTATTTATTTATTCATGAAAGACACAGAGACAGAGAGAGAGGCAGAGACACAGGCAGAGGGAGAAGCAGGCTCCACACAGGGAGGCTGATTAGGGACTCGATCCCGCGTCTCCAGGATCATGACCTGAGCTGAAGGCGGTGATAAACCGCTGAACCACCCGGGCTGCCCACTCCTTTCAGTTTCAAAGAGACTCTACCTACAGTGTACTAGATTTGGGAAAGAGGCCAATCTGAATCCTCAATCTCTAGCTTCGAGTGCCCAGCCTTAGGCTTAGGATTCCTCATGATCCACAGCCCACAATCCCCATCAACTCAGTCAGGAGACCACATTTCCACTCTCATCTGCCCTGCTTGATCACTATACCCTACAGTCTCAGAGTCTAGGATTTCTTGGTTTCTGCCTCAACTGGGAGTGGGGGGACCTGTATGCTGGTATGAATCTTTTTGAAATCATATGACAATATGAAGCAATAGCCAGAATCTGACTCCTGATAATGTATCCTTAGAAGCAACAGAGCAATGTTATCTGTGACAGCACAATATTGAAAAACACCGTAAGTGTCCAACAATGCGGTAAGAGTTAAATGTTCACAGGTTAATTTTCTAAAAAACTATTTTCTTAGAAATCTGATAAAAGGGGAATTTCAGCTATGTGACAAAGCAACAATGTGTTAAATATAACCGATGCTTATTACACTGCATCTGGACTGTGAGATTCTTAAAACTGGATGTGTTCCTGGAAAGGTGGAGAAGCTTCTGGGCCATCCATCTGTTTGGTCTCATTCTCTCACATCTCAGCCCTGGAACTACTGTGAGGACTCCTACAGATACCACTCTGCTGTTTCCTGCCCTGTATACTTCTAGATGAACTTGTTAGCAGGTGTGGCCAACTGTATCACATGAGTTTGACGGTCTAGTCCAGGGGTTGACAAACTTTTTATGGAAAGGACCAGGTAGTAAGGATTTTGAGTTTTGTGGCCCAAATAGTCTCTGCCACAAATATTCAACTCTATTATTGTTATACTGCAGAAACAGTATATACATAAAAATGAGTGTGACTGTGTTCCAGTAAAAAACTTTCTTTATTTTATAAAAATAGGAAGTAGGCCAATTTGGTCCACAGGACAGCTTACCAACTCCTAGACTCCCTGAACATAAGACCACTCAGGTAGAGTGGACATTCCAATAAACAGTACTTTCATGGACAAGGAAAATGACTCTGTTAGGATGATGGAGTTATAAGTAACTGGCTATAATCATTATTACACTTACCTTTGTGATACTTTTCCATTAAAATATAGGTTCTTGGAAAATATAACCAATGATTTGGGACTCTAACTCTATATATCCAGACATTCCTTTCTCTTTGCCAGCACAAATCATGGAGGGCCAACCTTCCCATTCCCCAAAGTCCAAGTCTCCTACTATCCTGGATGCCATGTCCCCCTTGTTAATAATCAGGACTTGGCTCTAGGAAGAAAAGTATATCACATCAGCCCCTCCTCCCCAAACACAAGTGAAAACAAAAGCAAAGAGTACTTACTTGAATAATAAATTGAGACCAAAGAGGGTAAACATGACAGCCATGTAGCCAACAATGCCAGTGGCATAGCTGATTTTATAGATCAACAGGAACCACTTATAAACCAACCTGGAGAAAGGAGAGAAAATTAGCAAAGCTGACATGGCAACTCTGGCCTAGGAGCTTCTGGATTACCAGAATCTCTTACTCTTACATTACTGGGGACATCAGGTTATTTGCTTAGGACTTACTGAGCAACTTTAGTTACTGTCCAGAGCTGGTCACTCCCTTAATTGCAGAAATACCTCTCCATACCAGGGAGCTAATGCTTTATATTTTCCCAGTCCCAGACCAAGGAAAGAAAAGAGAGCCTTAAAAGAAGGTTTTAGCCTCAAACAAAAAAAAGCATAGCTGACCACAGACAGCTATGTCCTCTCAAATTCAGATCAGCTGGATAAAGAAGTGAAAATTAGTAACTACAGCTATGCTTAGATGGGAACAGATGGTGAAGGTCAGCTGTTCATTAGGAAAGAGAATTCAAGGGAAGATGAAAAAGAGGTAAAATCAGCTATAGGCTTTCCCCCTACTTTAAAAAAAAATTTATTTATTTAAGTAATCTCTACACCTGACATGGGGCTCAAACTCTTGACCCTGAGATCAAGAATTTCACGTTCTTCCGACTGAGGCAGCCAGGTGCCCCAGGCTTTTCCTACTGGGCATGGTTAACCTGAATACTGCTTTGCTCCCATCTACAGGCCAATAATGAATTAGTGTCTAATGAATTTGCTTCCGAAATGATTTTCTTTCTGGAGAAGAAGGGATAAGAAAGGAGACACTCAAAGAATACCTTTGAATGGATTTGTGTGATGGTGGTGGTAGTAGGGTCATACAAAGCTCTTGAAGGAGGAGCAATGCTCTCCAGAATCCAAAGAAAAGCAGTGTGAAATCTGGTTGGTTGACCCCAGCCAGGTTCAGAGAGGAAAGATGGTTCCCTGAATGTATCAGAGCCTTTTAAATGCCATGCAGGTCCTTGATATCAGCAACGACTACTCTATTTGTGGTGAAAGCAAATGAGAAATTCACTTGAATAAACAGCTCAAGCCTGTCTGGCTCCTGAGACCACATTACCACCAACCTTGCTGGGCTGCAGGGAGGAAGCTCAAGGTCCCTACCTATGAGTCCCGTTGTGGCTAAGCAAGCAGTGATGAGTTCTCAGGCAAGGGAAAGGCCCCAAACATTTTGTAGTGCCTGCCCTCAGAAACCACACAATGCTCCATTATCCAGAGTTTGTACTCATCAGATATGAGTGAGATGGTGGAAAGGATGTGGAATTTTAGGCAGTATCTGGATTAAGTGAGTTTTATTAGCTGGGTAATTCCAGGTAAATCAAATCACCACTCTTAAGGTAAGTTTACTTATTTGTAAAATGGGGAAACCATGATACCTTCCTCAATGGATTGTACAGAGCCCATTCCTGGTGTATATAACACATGCTCAATAAATGCTGCATGACTCAGGATGGATGTTTTAAGAAAGTGCTTTGAAATTATAAAGCATTATCAAATGTTAGTTATTATCATCAAAAACTTCCCATGTCATAGACATATTTTCAGTCATTTTACCTACAAGTTGATATTGTTACTTACTAACTCTTAAAGTATATTTTTACACCTTTTCTTCATAGTACCCTTTATGAGGTACCAATTATTGTCACATTTCTAGGGATAAAAAATTCAAGGCTCAGAAAGGTGAAGCCATACAGGTCATGTAATTTACAACTGGCAGGGCTGTTTCCAATCCACATCCACCTGGTTCCAGAGTCTCCGTCTTCTGTCATAGCCCTTAATGTAAATTACCACAGCCAGAAAGAGACTTTGGATCACCAACTTCACCTTGAAGATAAATTTTACTGTGTACAAGGAAACTCATAAGGCCAAAATAAGGTTTGCAGTGAAATGGCATAAAATGCATGGGGAAAAGAGCAACTTGCAACTTGGAAGACTTTGGTTCTGGTAGGTACAACTTTGAGGCTGGCTAGTTCTTCTGCTAGGCTCTCCTGGACCTGTACATATGTCTCTCACAGCACTTACCAACTGCACTGAAACAGCTGCTTTCTTGTCCATCTCCTCCATTAAACCGAGCATTCCTTGAGGGCAGGGACCATGTCTTATCCAGTTCTGTATCCCCAGCGCTCAGCACAGGGCCTGACACATAGCAGGTGCTTGTTGAATGAATGAATGAATGAGAAAATCTCTCTTTCTGTCAAGTACAGATATTAAATGACCTCACAAGCTGGTTGGGAGGATCAAACTAGAAATGCATTTGGATAAAACACAAAGAATAATACAGGCAGGGGCTGCTCTGTGACCAAAGAAGGAAATATTATTTGTTGAAAAATTGCAAATTTACTGAGATTCATTCATTCAACAAAAATTCACAGAGTAGACTACTATGTGCCAGGCCCTGTGGTAGGGCCTGGATATACAGGGACAAACAAAATACATGTGGTTCCCGATCTCACAGTTATAGTTTAGTGGGGGAGATAGATACTCAAGATTTTGTGATATAGGGATGCCTGGGTGGCTCAGCAGTTTAGCGCCTGCCTTCAGCCCAAGGTGTGATCCCGGAGTTCCAGGATCAAGTCCCACATTGGGCTCCCTGCATGGAACCTGCTTCTCCCTCTGCCTGTGTCTCTCTACCTCTGTGTGTGTGTGTGTGTGTGTGTGTCTCATGAATAAATAAATAAAATCTTTATAAATAAATAAATAAACAAACAAACAAACAAATAAATAATAAAATCTTAAAAAAAAAGACTTTGTGATATGTTCTGTGTTGGAAAACTATAGGGCCTGTGAAAGAATATAACAGAAAATCTAATTTAGAGATCAGAGAAGGGTTCATAAAAGAAAATAACACTTAAAATGAGGCCACAATGATCACCAGAATTTGCTTACTTTTAATACAGACCTTGATACAAACTCTAAGGCAAGCTATAAGGAAATATTTTGGGGGTTTTAATCTGTGAAGGTGAGTGGGGAGTTCTCCCAATCAGCTTGTTTTGGTGGGGCCCCATGCCAAATAATCTTGGCAAACATATTTTGTTTTTTGTTTTACAAATTATTACAATTACAATTTTTTCAACCTAAACCCACCCCAATCCCATACATTCCAACCCATTTGCTTCAGGAAACCTAGCTCTTCCCCACTACCTAAACTCTCACCTTGGGGTTGTCTGTACTAGTGGTTTTCGCGTGGCTCGGAAGGTGACAAAAGCTGTGACAGCAGAGAAGAAGATCCAGATCACTAGGAACCTCCACCAGTGCAGCTTCACTGTGAAATAGAGGGGAACAACCCACATCTGAAAGAGGGTCACCATCTGAAACACAAACACAAGCACTTCAGCTCTAGCCAGCTCCCTCCACGTTCTATCCACAAGTCCAAAGTGTATCTTGTGCCTGATCTTCTCCTCAATTTCCAATTTTGGACAGAGGCACCTCCTAGTGATCTTAGAAACCTAGAACCATGCCTGACACCTCCCTTTCATTCCTTACCTATCTGTTGTATATATTCTTCCCTTTCCATGTGAGCCCTTGCTATCCCTTGCCTGGCTCACTACAATGACCTCTTTGTTAAGTCTCCCTCTCCAATCTATCCTTCCCAAAAGCACTAGAATGTTATCTCTAACACAGAGTCTTGAACATGTCATTCCCCCGCTTACAACCCTCCAGTGGTCCCCAGCATACAGGCAGTCAAATCCCCTACAACGTGGCCCCAAACTACTGTTTCAAGAGTAACTTTCTGCTACTCTCCATGCTAGTCAGGCTGTCCCCCTCAGGCTAAAACATCTTTTTCACCACCTGCCTTTCTGCCTGATAATATCATAACCAAGACACATGAAGCCTTCAATTTCCTTTCCAGGCAGAATGAGTCGTGACTTTCTAGTGCTCCAAAAGCACTTTCTTTTCTACCATCATTACAGTGCTTATCTAAGCATAATTCAGATTCATTCTCATTCTGAATGTAAGCTCCTTGAGAGCAGTGACTAGGCCATTTCCTATGTGCTAGGAAATGGTCTAGCAGATGACAGGTCCTCAGTAAACTTAGATATGTGAGAAGAAAGTAAAACTAGAACCCCAAAGGGAGGCCTGTTTCCACTGTAAAGAGTGTCTCAGAACTCAGACTTCAGACTCAGCTGAAGAGTTCCAAATGTACAAAATGATTCTGTCAGAAGTTTGGGCTAACCACCAGTCCTCTACTCCCTGGTGCCTCCTAACTCCCTCCACCAGCCATCCCACTTTAACTAGATGTCACTCTGTACGGGTGAGGAGCAGGTGTAAAAAAAAAAAAAAAGTAGCACTTAATGGAAGCTTTCTTCCTGATGTCATCAAATGAAATGAAAGACATTTAAAAGGGGCTGGGCATGGGGACGAGTTATAGAGAGGAAAACAGCAGCTAGTTTTCTGAAGTTCCATAGTGGAGAAAGCTTTTGAGAAAGTATTTACTTCGGGATTTCTAAACCAGTGCTACCTAAACAAAATATAATGGAAGTCACATATGTAATTTTAAGTTTTCTAGTAGTGACATTTAAAAAAGTAAAAAGAAACGTTGGGGATCCCTGGGTGGCGCAGCGGTTTGGGGCCTGCTTTTGGCCCAGGGCGCGATCCTGGAGAACCAGGATCGAATCCCACATCGGGCTCCCGGTACATGGAGCCTGCTTCTCCCTCTGCCTGTGTCTCTGCCTCTCTCTCTCTCTCTCTCTCTCTCTGTGACTATCATAAATAAAATAAAAATTTTAAAATATATATATATAAAAAAGTTGATATGAATTTTTTAAAAGATTTTATATATTTGAGAGAGAGACAGCAAGAGAGAGCATGAGCAGGGGGAGGGGCAAAGGGAAAGGGAGAAGCAGAGTCTCTGCTGACTAGGAGACTAACACAGAACTCGATCCTAGGACGCTAGGATCATGACTCAAGCAGAAGGCAGACACATAACCGACTAAGCCACCCAGGTGCCCTGAAATTATTTTTTTAAAGATTTTATTTATTTGAGGAAGTGAGGGGGTGGGAGAGAGAGCATACATGCAAGCATGGGGTGAAACAAAGGGACAGGGACAAGTAGACTCCATGCTGAGCATGAACCTCAATGTGGGACTTGAGCTCACAACCCTCAGATTGTGATCTGAGCTGAAATCAAGAGTCAGATGCTCAACCAACTGAGCCACGAAGGCACCCCCAGATAAGACTAATTTTAATAATATGTTATTATTTTAATTTAAAATTTTAATTAAATTAAAATTAATTTAATTTTAATAATATTTTTTATTTTACCAATATATCCAAAATAATATCATTCTAACATTTTCTCATTATTAAAATTATTTATGAATTATTTTACTTTGGTTTTGAAATATTTTACTTCGGCTTTGAAATCTGATGTGTACTTTATGGCATATGTTAAGAAAGACTAGTTATTTTTTTTTTTTTTGACTAGTTACATTTTAAGTGTTCAATAGCCATATGGTAATAGTGACTCCCATATTGGGACAGTGCAGCTAGAGCATCTTTTTAGCATTTAGTTGTCTCCTGAGGCTTCTAACAGACTGCTCTGTGGCAAGAAAAAACCTTAGTGTTTTAGTGTTATTTTGTGTAAGAGAAAAAAAAAAAAGAGATATGAGAGGAGAATGGTGACAAGATTCTACTTTGCTTGAGAGCTTACAAATCTATGTGCCTCTTGGCGGGATGAGCACCGGGTGTTATGCTATATGTTGGCAAACTGAACTCCAAAACAACAACAACAACAACAAAAGCAAATCTGTGTGCCCTCTGGTACTGGCTAATGGTCAGTTAACAATGTAGTCTCAGTACCCACTCTACTGTACAGGAACCTTCAAGTGACTCTCTGAATGAAACACCCTAAAATATTCTGGCCTTTTTTTTTTTTTTAACCTTGGAATTCATTCATTCATTTATTTGTTTGTTTGTTTATTATTTTTATTTATTTTTTTAAATTTTTTTTTTGTGTTCAATTTACCAACATACAGAATAACCCCCAGTGCCCGTCACCCAATCACTCCCACCCCCCGCCCTCCTCCCCTTCTACCACCCCTAGTTCGTTTCCCAGAGTTAGCGGTCTTTACGTTATGTCTTCCTTTCTGATATTTCCCACACATTTCTTCTCCCTTCCCTTATATTCCCTTTCACTATTATTTATATTCCCCACATGAATGAGAACATATAATGTTTGTCCTTCTCTGACTTACTTCACTCAGCATAATACCCTCCAGTATTCTGGCCTTATATGAAAAGTGTGGAACCACCAGGATGTACTAACAATGTCTATACCCAAAGAACATTCCAGGGCACATTCTACGAGATGGGAGGAGACCAGGAAAGGACATCACATCAAACCACACATTAAACTAGGGGATAAGAGTGATGCCTGGGTGGCTCAGTTGGTTAAGTGCCCAACTCTTGATTTCAGCTCAGGTCAGGATCTCAGGGTTGTGAGATCAAGCCCTCATGTCAGCATCGTGCTCAGTGGGGAGTCTGAGATTTTCTCTCTCTCTCAATAAATAATTTTTTTTTTTCAAAATCTTTAAAAAAATACTGTAGGGACACCTGGGTGGCTCAGCAGTTAACCATCTGCCTTTGGCTCAGGGCGTGATCCTGGAGTCCCAGGATTGAGTCCCACATCAGGCTCCCTGCATGGAGCCTGCTTCTCCCTCTGCCTACGTCTCTGCCTCTCTGTGTGTCTCTCTTACAAATATATAAATAAAATCTTAAAAAATAAAAATAAAAATAATACTGTAAACTAGGGAATAAGACAACCAGAATCCTGATATTCAAAGGGAGTAAATAAATGGTGGTAGGATGTAGAGAAAAGAGCTGCAGGGTCTTTAGCCTTCATATTGTTTGCTTTAACAGGCTCATAGGGATATTTACAAAACAGGAGGCCCAGAGACTAGAGAAGAATTGAATTACAGAATGTGGTTACATTTGTCTTCTCTGAGAAAAACAAACAAACAAACAAACAGGAATTTCTGGTCTTCTTCCAGCTTTTCCAAAAACTTGGCTGTTGCAAAAAATCCAGCCTGTCCCCTACCAGCCTTTTCCCCATTCCTCACCAATCATCAATGGCATGTTCTGAGGGGGAATCTAGTAAAGATAATTTTCTCTACATGAGCTGTAGCTCTGCCTATTTTGGATGCAGAAAGAGGCAAAGGACCTGGATTCTATTCTGGGTTGAACAAAGGCATAATTGGGAATAAGTCTAGGCATCAGTGTAATAGGAATGAAAAAATTTTGCCTTACTTTGTAACTCTGAGGCTTAAAACCTTAAGGGTGGTAAAGCTACTCAACTCACATCATGAAAGAAAGAGAGAAAAAAAAGGAAAGGAAGAAGGAAAGGGAAGAGGGAGCAATTTAGGGACAGAATTAGGTTTTGTTTTTTTTTAATTTTTATTTATTCATGATAGACACAGAGAGAGAGGCAGAGACACAGGCAGAGGGAGAAGCAGACTCCATGACGGGAGCCTGATGCAGGACTCGATCCCGGGACTACAGGATCACGCCCTAGGCCAAAGGCAGGTGCAAAACCACTGAGCCATCCAGGGATCCCCATAAGAATTAGGTTTTTTTAAACCAGACAGCCAAGTAGATGCCCCAAACACTTGGGTTCTAATTCTGTCTGCTTCCAACTCACTGGATCACCCTGAGGAGGTCCTTCCTCCTTGAGGGAAAGGTTTGGCTTGATTTTTCAAGCCCTTCAAGTTCTAACATACCAAAGTTCTATTAAGTAGCCTTGTATCTCAGATTTCTGGGGAGAGTGAAGGCAGTGTTCATTCACTCATACATCAAGTATTTATTTTGCAAAAAGAAAAAAGAATGCAAAATAAACATGACCCTTAGTCCTTGTCCTCAAGAACCTAACAGACAAGCATCAGGAGAAAAATATACACCAAACCTTTAATTTAACGATTCTATTAATCTTTAGATGCTTTTTAAAACACTGTTTTGTTTTAAAGATTTTTTTTTTAGGTTGGCTCCAAGCCCAGCATGGAGCCCAATATGGGGTTGACCTCATGACCCTAAGATCAAGACCTGAGCTGAGATCAAGAGTCAGACGCTTAACCTATTAAGCCATCCAGGCACCTCTAAAGATTTTTAAGTAATTTCTACATCCACTGTGGGGCTCAAACCCATAACCCCATGACTGAGAGTTACATGCTCCATTGAATGAGCCATCCATGTGCGCCTCTTTAGACACTTTTTAGAAATCCAAATGGAGGCCAGCCCCGGTGGCGCAGCGGTTTAGCGCCACCTGCAGCTCAGGGTGTGATCCTGGAGATCCAGGATAGAGTCCCACGTCGGACTCCCTGCATGGAGCCTGCTTCTCCCTCTGTTTGTCTCTGGCCTTTCTCTCTCTCTCTCTGTCTCTCATGAATAAATAGAATCTTGGGATCCCTGGGTGGTGCAGCGGTTTGGTGCCTGCCTTTGGCCCAGGGCGCGATCCTGGAGACCCGGGATCGAGTCCCACGTCAGGCTCCCAGTGCATAGAGCCTCCTTCTCCCTCTGCCTGTGTCTCTGCCTCTCTCTCTCTCTCTCTGTGACTATCATAAATAAATAAAAATTAAAATAAATAAATAAATAAATAAATAAATAAATAAATAAAATCTTAAAAAAGAAATTTAAATAGAAATCATTAAAGAATGAATAAACAAAGTAGAATGACATAGTGAAATGGAGATTTTAGAATTAAAGAGATCTAGAAATGAATCCCAATATAGCTATTTACTGTATTACCTTAGGTAAGTCATTTACTCCTGATAAGCCTAAATTTTCTGAACTGTAAAATGGGGTTAAGAGCATCTACTCTCAAAAAATTGTATAGCATAAGTAATTAATGCATGGAAAGCTCTTGGAACAATGCCTAACAAGGTAAGCATTTAATGTAAGTAATGTAATAATGTATTCAATATAGTAGCCCTTTTATATAAAATAACAAGCAAAGTGCATAATTCATAGTAAGCATTCAGTAAATGATAGCTCTTATTATGTCTTCACGTGTTCAAAACTGCATAAAGTCAAATGTAATGAGGCAAAGAATGCAATGAGGCGACCAATAACATGTTGAAAGTGCTGAGTTATAATGAAAGAGACAAATATATATATATATATATATATATAAAAGATCAGTGAAACCAAGAGCTGATTGTTTGAAAAGATAAACAAGGTTGATAAATCTGTAGCCAGACACAACAAGAGAGAGGACCGAAGTAAAATTAGAAACAAACAAAAAAGAAGTAACAACCAACACCACAGAAATACAAAGAACTAAAAGAAACCACTACAAAAAATTATATTAAAAAATTCATCTATAGAAGAATTAGATAAATTCCTAGAAACATTCAATCTTTCAAAACTGGATCTGGCAGAAACAGAAAATCTGAGCAGACAAATTACTAGTAATGAAATTGAATCAGTAATAAAAAAAAAAAATAAATAAATAAATGAAAAACCTCCCAACAAACAAAAGTCCAGGACCAGATGGCTTTACAGGTGAATCTACCATTTAAAGAAGAGAAGAGTTAATACCTATTCTCAAACTATGTGAAAAGAAAAGAAAGCTTCCAAATACATTCTATAAGGCCAGCATTACTCTGATACAAAACCACACAAGACACTACAAAAAACAAACAAAAACCAACCAAACAAAACACCTACAGGCTAACATTCAGAATGCACATAGATGCTAAAGCCCTCAACAAAATATCAGCAAACCACATTCCACGAACATTAAAAGGATAATGCACCATGATCCAGTGGGACTTATTCTGGGAAAGCAAGGATGATTCAATATTCACAAATCATACTTCACATTAACAAAATGAAGGATAAAAATCATATCATTATCTCAATATATGTAGAAAAAGCATTTGAGAAAATTCAATATTCATTCATGATACAAACTTGATAAAGTGGGGGTAGAGAAAATATACCTCAACATAATAAAGGCCATATATGAAAAACCCACAGCCAATACCATACTCAATGGTGAAAAACCAAAAGCTTTTCCTCTACGATAAGACAAGAATGCCCATTTCTGCCACTTTTATTCAACATAGTACTATAAGTCCCAGCCACAGCAATCAGGCAAGAAAAAGAAATAGAAGCCATTTAAATTCGTAAGGAAGAAGTTTAACTATTACTATTTGCAGATGACATACCAGTATGCATAGAAAACCCTGAAGATTCCACCAAAAATTTATTAGAAATAATATATACATTTAGTAAAGTTTCAGAATACAAATTAATACATAGAAATCTGTTTTTTTTTTAAAGATTTTACTTATTCATGAGTGACACAGACAGAAGCGGGGGGGTGGGGGGGCACAGATCAGAAAAGCAGGCTCTATGCAAGGAGCCTGATGTGGGACTCGATCCCAGGACTCCAGGATCACGCCCTGAGCCGAAGGCAGACGCTCAACCACTGAGCTACCCAGGCGTCTCAGAAATCTGTTGAATATCTGTACTCTAATAATGAAATAGCAGAAAGGAAAAGAAAGAAAAAATTCTACCTGCAATTGTACGAAAAAGAATAAAATACCTAGGAGTAAACTTAATCGAGGTGAAAGACCTACACTCTAAAAACTGTAAGACAGGGGATCCCTGGGTGGCGCAGCGGTTTAGCACCTGCCTTTGGCCCAGGGCGCAATCCTGGAGGCCCGGGATCGAATCCCACGTCGGGCTTCCGGTGCATGGAGCCTGCTTCTCCCTCTGCCTGTGTCTCTGCCTCTCTCTCTCTCTCTCTCTCTGTGTGTGACTATCATAAATAAATAAAAATTTAAAAAAATAAAAACTGTAAGACACTGATGAAAGAAACAGATGACACAAATGGAAAGATATCCCATGCTCATGGATTGGAAGAATGAATATTCCTAAAATGTCCATATCACTCAAAGCAATCTACAGATTCAATGTAATCCCTATCAAAATACCAACAGCATTTCTCACAAAACTACTAAAATTTGTATGGAACCACAAGGACTCCAAAGAGCCAAACCATCCTGAGAAAGGAAAGCAAAGCTGGAGGGTTCACAATGCCAGGTTTCAAGATGTACCACACAAAGCTATAGTATGGTACGGCATAAAAACAGACACAAATTATTCCAACTTTAGTACACATGCTGCCAAAGTAAGCACAGCAGACACATAAATCAACAGAGTATAACAAAGAGTTCAGAAACAAACCCATGTTTATATGGCCAATTAATCTACAACAAAGGAGGCAAGATATACAATGGGGTGAAGACAGTCTCTTTAATAACTGGCACTGGGAAAACTGGACAGCTACACACAAAAAAATGAAACTGAACCACTTTCATAAACTATACACAAAAATTAACTCAAAATGGATTAAAGACCTACATGTGAGAACTAAAACCATAAAACTCCCAAAGGAAAACAGACAGTAATTTCTTTGACATTGGCTTTCGTACCATTTTTCTAGATATGCCTCCTCAGCCAAAGGAAACAAAAGCAAAATTAAACTATTTGGACTACACCAAATTAAAAAGCATCTGTAGAGGGGCACCCAGGTGGCTCAGTTGGTTAAGCATCTAACTCTTGGTTTTAGCTCAGGTCATGATCTCAAGATCCTGGGATAAAGCCCCACATCAGGCTCTGCACTCAGCATGGAATCTGCTGGAGATTCTCTCTCTCTCCCTTCCTCCCTTCCTTTCCTTGCTTGTTCTCTTTCTCTCTCTCTCTAAAATAAGTAAATGAAGGACAGCCCAGGTGGGTCAGCGGTTTAGCACTGCCTTCAGCCCAGGGCATGATCCTGGAGACCTGGGATCGAGTCCCATGTCAGGCTCCCTGCATTGAGCCTGCTTCTCCCTCTGCCTCTCTCTCTCTCTCTCTCTCTCTCTCTGTCTCTAATAAATAAATAAAATCTTAAAAAGAAAATAAAATAAGTAAATGAAATCTAAAAAAAAAAAAAAAGCTTCTGTAGAGCAAATAAAACCATCAACAAAATAAAAAAGGCAACCTACTGAATGGGAGAAGATATTTACAAATGATATACCCAATAAGGGGGGTAATATTCAAAATACATAAAGCACTTCTACAGTCCAACACCAAAAAAACAAATAATCTGATTAAAAATGGACAGAAGAGGGCAGCCTGGGTGGCTCAGCGGTTTAGCTCTGTCTTCAGCCCAGGGCCTGATCCTGGAGACCCGGAATCAAGTCCCACATCAGGCTCCCTGCATGGAGCCTGCTTCTCTCTCTGCCTGTGTCTCTGCCTGCCCCTCTCTCTCTCTCTCTCTCTCTCTCATGTATAAATAAATAAAATCTTAAAAAAAAAAAAAAGGACAGAAGACATGAACATTTTTCCAAAGAAATACACGAAAAGATGCTCGCACTAATCATAAATACAAGTCAAAACCACAATGAGACAGTACCACATGCCTGTCAGAATGGCTAAAATCAAAGATGAGAGAAATGAGAAGTGTTGGCAAGGATATAAAGAAAAAGGAACCCTTGTGCACTGTTGGTAAAATGTAAATTGGTGCAGCCACTGCAGAAAACAGTATAAAGTTTCCTCAAAAAATTAAAAATAGAAATATCAGTAATTCTACTATTAGGTATATACCCAAAGGAAACCAAAACACTGATTTGAAAAGATATGTGAACCTCTATGTTTCCTGCAGCATTATTTACGGTAGCAAGATATGGAAGCAACCCAAGTGTCCAATGGTAGATGAATGAATAATAAAGATGTGGTTTATATATACAATGGAATATTACTCAGCCATAAAAAGGGGAGATCTTGCCATTTGTGACAATATGGACAGACCTAGAAGGTATTATGCTAAGTGAATTAAGAGAAAGACAAATACCACATGATCTTACTTATATGTGGAATTTTAAAAAAATAAATGAACAAACAAAAAGCAGAAACAGACCCACAAACAGAACCAACTGAAGGCTGCCAGAGGGGAAGGAGGAAGGGGGATGGGCAAATGGATGAAGGTGAGTAGTAGATACAGAATTCCAGTTAGAAAATGAGTAAGTCATGGGGATAAAAGGTACACCATAGGGAATATAGTAAATGGTATTGTAATACTGTATGCTGATAGATGGATGCTACGCTCACACTTGTGGTGAGCATGTCATAACACACAGACTTGTTGAATCACTATGTTGTACACCTAAAACTGATGTAATATTGTGTGAATTTTTTAAAAAAATCACCAAAACCTCCGGCGGGGGGGGGGGGAGAGGTATAGCAATTTCTTTATGTTTAATTTGTCCTTTCCAAGAAAACACAAACCAAGGATTTGAGGTCACTTTCAGATACCTGGACACAATCTATTAGGTAGGCTTGAAAGCCAGATTATGTTTAGGGCCTAGAAAGCACTGCCTGACAAAGGACAAAGCAGAGGGGCGAGTGAAGAGAATAGCCTCCCAGGAGAAAACTGGTTAAGTTACAACCTTGTCTGGTTAATTTATTTCTACTGTAGTATTTATTAACATTTTTCTTAATACGTAGATTGAAGCTTCTTCATTAAGGAAGGCATTTTTAGTGGCAAGCTTGGTGATATGTAAATTGCTGCAAGTCATCCAAGATTTTCAGAACAATGTCAAGGATTTTGGTGCCATCTGCTGGCAACACTTTACTCAAAAACATTAGCTTTAATAATTTTTGCTCAAGTGCTTATGCCTGATGCTGGCACAAAGTAATGGGAAGCTTTGCCCCTAACTTCACTCCCAGGATTTGAGATGATGAGACATACGTTAATTGAGAGTGATCAAGTACAAACACCAAAGCATCAAGTACTGACATGAGAGTTCAGAAGAAAGACGTAGCAGTGTGGGCAGGAGCCATCAGGGAAGACTGTCTGAAAGAGGAAGAACTCTGGCTGGCTCTGAAGGGGCTTCCATGTGGCCAGCTAGAGGGGAAAACTGAAAGCCATTCACCTTTCTTTTGCTGAATCTACAAATATAAAGCTGAAGTGAAGACTAGCCTGAAACCTATTCACTGATTCATTCTGCAAACATATACTGAGGGACAATCCCAGCTTCTCTGATCTGGAAAATTAGGAACAGCTATATCCCACCTATCTCTCCACAAGACTACACAATTGAAGTGATGGTGTTAGATGCTAACAATAAGACCGCAATTGTATTTAAATGGACTGTCTTTTAGATTTTTTTTCACCTCAGAAACTATAATTCATGAAAAACCAGAAAAGAGCTCTCATATCACATCCTTCTCTGGCATCAGCTGCCTTGCCGGTCTGCTCATGCTCAGTACTTTGGTCTTTAGGATTCTCATCACTTCTGTATTGCACAATGTGGGAGTAGTGATCACCCACCATGCTTAGCTGAAAAGGTATAGTAAGGATGAATTGAAAACTGCACGTCCAGCTAGTAGAGCAAAGTAAGAGGCTTGCAGCTAGCAGAATAATCAGCTCGGAAAAAAATGCTGATAAATGGACAGAAGTCAACTGGAGGAAGGTCTGGGGTATGCTTCACAGCTCTGGTCAATATTTTCATGAATAATTGGGTTGAAAACGCAAATGATCTGCTTACCAAACTGTGGACAGCAAAACGTTTAGCAGCTAGGAGACAACAAAGCAGGGAACATGGAAGACAGAAGAAGCAAGATCCAAAATGAATAAAGCTTGTTTCTAGAGTTTTTTTTTTTAAAGCTCTAACATTCTATGAGCTAGTATGCTTAAATGAAGAACCAAAACCATATGATGAAACCCAATCAACTACCCAAATATAGGATGGAAAATTAGTGGCTTTAATAGCAGTCCCTGTGAAACAGATCTAGGGGTCTCAGTTGACCACAAATTGCCAGGGAATATATGCCAACAGAGCCACTACCAAAAAAGCCAAGGCCATCTTATGCTGCTTAACTAGGAATATGCCAGAATGAAAGAGGCAGCAGCTCTACTGTTCTGCTCTGTCAAAGCATTCTTTTTTCTTTTTTTCTTTTTTTAAAGATTTTATCCATTTATTTATTTGAGAAAGAGCGAGCGTGAGACAGTACAAGCGGGGGAAGTGGCAGAAGGAGAGGGAGAAGCAGGCTCCCTGCCGGGCAGGGTGGGGCCTGATCCCAGGACTGCAGGATCATGACCCAAGTAGAAAGTAGATGCTCAACTGGCTGAGCAGCCCACCAAATTGTAGGGCCCGGGGATCCCTGGGTGGCGCAGCGGTTTAGCGCCTGCCTTTGGCCCAGGGCAGGATCCTGGAGACCCGGGATTGAATCCCACATCGGGCTCCCGGTGCATGGAGCCTGCTTCTCCCTCTGCCTATGTCTCTGCCTCTCTCTCTCTCTCTCTGTGTGACTATCATAAATAAATAATTTTAAAAAAAATTGTAGGGCCCTACAGTTAAGTCTTGGGACTACACTGTACAAAGAACACTGACAAAGACATGGCGATAAGGGAGGAGCCAGGATTACGAAGGGTCTAGAAACCAAATTACATATTGAACAGCTAAAGGCACTAAGACAAAAGACCTGGAGAACTACAGGAAGACATAGCTGTTACCTTCAATTACCTGAAGATTCTCCAGAGGCTCAGTAAGGAGATATATGCAGTGTAGTTCCTGTGACCAAGTATGACTCTACACATTACTAGAATACTCTACAAGGCAGAAACTTGGCTGTCAATTCCCTCCTACCATATCCCTGGCAAACAGTCAACCTTATCACATGAGGCAGACCATTCCATTGCTAACAGATGTGCTAGGTAGTTCTTCCCTGATGCCAACCTGAAAAATCTGCCTCTGTGTACCTTCTGCCTTTGAGTCCAACCCTTATCCTTCAGAGAGGCACACAGTACATTTACTACCTGTTTCTAATGACTACTCTTCTAATACCTAAAATTTTGTCTTTTTCTCCATGTCATCTTGTCTCCAGGCAAGAGTCAGTCAAGTAATAATTTAACAAACACTTACTGAGCTAAGGACTGCAGAATCCAGAGATAAAAAACTAAACCTCAAGAACTTACGTCTACTAAGGAGAAAAACAGCAACTATAATGCAGTATGATAAGTGCTAAGTAGGCCCTGGTGGCCAAGATAGTAGGAGAGGCTTTCACTCAATGTGGGAGAACCAAGGCTTCCTGAAGAAAGGAACCCTTGATCTCTGTCCAGATGCCCTAGTAGATCTAAGGAAAGACAGGCATCTAATGAGTGTTCCAGGATGAGGGAACATGGTATGTCTGAGAAAGTACAAATAAGGAAGGAGCAGTGAGAAATGAGCCTAAAGAGCAGGCAAGGCTCAGAGAAAGCTGATGTATGCATTACATGTAGAGAAGTTTATATTATAGTCTGGGGGAAAAAGTTTGTCTTTCACATAGAAAGTGGACTGCCACCCTTTACCACCTTACCTTTACCACCTTAGTCCATATCCTCTAGTCACATTCCAGTGACTCTCTTAATGTGTTGGTCTAAGAATAATCTATAGTACTTTAAAGATTTCTAGTTAGGAGACTTTGCCACTTATCCATCCCAGGAGGGAACAGCAGTTCAGGGGATAGGAGTTTGAAAAGATACTGTTTTTGGTAACAGGGATGATGAAAGCTTCTCCTTGGAGATCTTTAAAAATAGTATAGATACTTTTCCAGGCAAAAACTTACTCCTTCCCCTGACATCCCTGCGGGAGCTAGGGAGTAAGTAATATTAGACTCAAAAACAGGTGATGAAAACTGAGTGACAGAGAAGGCAAAAAGCAAGCTGAGGCTGGGCTTAGGTTTCCAATCCAGATCTGTCTCCCAGGTCCTGCCTCCCTGGCACCATTCACTTTTGAGTTTGTGATAACCCTGGAAAGGCTGAGGTGGCAATATGATGCAGACATTCAAGGGGTGGAGAAGGATGGACCTGGGCAAAAGTCACTAAAGAAGGAAAACTCAGGCTGGCTCAGTTGGTTAAACGTCTGACTTCGGCTCAGGTCGTGAGCCCAAGGTCCTGGGATCGAGCCCTGCACTGGGCTCCCTGCTCAGCCAGGAGTCTGCTTTCTCCCTCTCCCTCTGCCTCTCCCCCTTCTTGTTTTCTCTCTCTCTTTCTCTGTCAAATGGATGAATAAAAATCTAAAAAAAAAAGGAAAAATCAGGGGAATTAAAAACAGAAATAAATGACCATGGCAGAAACTGACAATTTCCTAGAGCTTTTGGCTCTAGGAAAATGGCTGAGTACTCATATGAGAAAAGTACTTAATCAAGAATCAGATTTTGAGGGGGATCCCTGGGTGGCTCAGTGGGTTAGTTCCTGCCTTCGGCCCAGGGCGTAATCCTGGAGTCCCGGGATTGAGTCCCGCATCAGGCTCCCTCCGTGGAGCCTGCGTCTCCCTCTGCCTGCGTCTCTGCCTCTCTCTCTCAGTCTCTGTCTCTCATGAATAAATAAATAAAATCTTTAAAAAAAAAAATCAGATTTTGGTTTTATGTCCAGCTCCCTAATTTAATGGTCATGTGCTCCCAGCAAATTTCTTCAAGATTTTGCACTTTGGTTTACTAACCTGAAAAGTGGAGGTATATTCTTATCCTATCATATAAAGCTGTTGTGAGATTCCAAAATATCAGATGAGAAAAGTACCTTTTAAAATATCAATGAAATCCAACTATAAGCAGCTTAAGGTAGTATTACTACTGTTGCTGTTCCTGAATAGAACAGTACCCTAAAATTTAAATACAGAAAACAGTAGGACCTTTTAAATAGCAATTAATTTAGATGAAGTTCTTCTTCTAATGTGAAGGATGGACTTGAATTCCTAAACCACGAAAAAAAATATTTGATACTTTTCACAGTGAAACCACAATCAGTCTAATGACTGGCAACATCCATGCTGCTCCATGGCAGTGCTTCTCATAAGGGGTGAATTTCTTCCCCAGGGGACATTTGATGAAGTCTGGAGACATTTTTGGTTTGTCATGATCAGGAGACGAGATGCTAGTAGGTAGAAGCCAGGCATGCTGCTAAAACATTGTACAATGTACATGACAGTCCCTCATGAAAATAAAGAATCATCTGGCCCAAAATGTGAATAGTCTCCCTAGTCAAAAGACCTAGTCTAGGAGAATAGAGCTTGTGTTTTTCCACTCAGGGGTCATGTGTGCCCACTGAAAGGCTGGGTTGCCAACTTGCCCTAGTGAAGAACAGAAAATTTCATTCAGTTTGAAAGAAACAGAGCCTTATCAATTAATTCCATCACTTCTCAGCATGCCCATAAGAAGCATTTTTTTGAAAGCTCTGATAGCGAATCTCAAACAGTTCATGTTTCTACTACTTGACAATAACCCCAGTGTCTCTCCTTTACACAACATTCTCTGGGAAGTTGTTTTGCTTTGATTCTTTTTTATTCCCATTCTTCACTCCATAGAAATTTAATGTGTTAATATGTATATTTTCTTTTGTGTTTGTTCTTACAAACTGTATTTTTTTGTTCATGTATTTTGTTTTTTTAAAGATTTTATTTATTTATTTATTCATGAGAGAGAGAGAGAGAGGCAGAGACACAGGCAGAGGGAGAAGCAGGCTCCATGATGGGAGCCCAACGCGGAACTCGATCTCGGAACTCCAGGATCAAGCCCTGGGCTAAAGGCAGGCTCTGAACTGCTGAGCCACTCAGGGATCCCTGTGCATGTATTTTGATTTATCAGCTGGCACTGTGTCTTTCTGTTTGTTACTTTTCCCACTCAGTACTCTGCTTGGAAGATTCACAAGTTGTTATGGGTAAACCTAATGGTTTGCTTTTAACTGGAGTACAGAATCACAATATGCATCCACCACATTTTACCTATTTATTCAGAGACAAATACCCAGACTGCCTCCATTGCTTCAATTAACTGCTGTAATTAACATTTAAATCAACACCTTCTCACATATCCCTTTAGGATATGTCACAAGATATGTATATATTCCATCTGACTGAATAGTGCCATGTTGCTCTCTATAATACCTGCCCCATCTTCGTACCTACCAAAAACACACAAAAGTTCCCAAAGCCCCTGATCTCTGCCAGCAGTTGGACATATCTAGTGTCTAGATACCAATTATTACCAGTTTTAATCATTACTAATCTCCTATTATGCTATCAGTTAACTTTGCCTATGATACCCTTTATAGAGTAAACCCCCTTAATCAATCTATCTATCTATCTATCTATCTATCTATCTATCTATCTATCTATCCAGCAAGGGACAGAAGGGATTGGGAAGGGCAGAGAAGGAGAGAAAGAATCACAAGTAGACTCCACGCCCAGCATGGAGTCTGATACGGGGCTTGATCCTACAACCCTGAGACCATAACTCAAGCCAAACTCAAGTCAGACACTTAACTGACTGAGCCACCCAATCCCATCCCCTTAATGTTAATATAATCAAATTCATCAAATTCAAAAATTTTTATTTGTCCACATAATTTTTACTAACTATATAGTTTTGCTTTTTGTAATTAGATCTTTAATCTATCCT
The DNA here is from genome assembly GCF_003254725.2 of Canis lupus dingo. Classification (NCBI taxonomy): domain Eukaryota; kingdom Metazoa; phylum Chordata; class Mammalia; order Carnivora; family Canidae; genus Canis; species Canis lupus. The sequence goes on from NC_064263.1 coordinate 26,341,136, forward strand.
TAGTCCCCTTTGTATGCAGTGTGATATAGAAATCTAGCTTTAAATTTCTCCATAAATTTCTGAGTTTTCTCAATACAATCTACTTAACAATGAGTATTTTCTTCACTTATTGGTGGTTACACTTTACTGTCTTTTTTAAAAGATTATTTATTTATTTAAGAGAGAGAGAGAGACGCCAGAGAGCACAAGCAGGGGGAATAGCAGAGAGTGAGGGAGAAGCAGACTCCCTGATGAGTAGGGAGCTAGATGTGGGGCTTTATCCCACTTGAACTGAAGGTAGATGCTTAACCAACTAAGCCACCAAGGCACCCCTTATTGTCTTTTTTAAAAAGGATTGTTTTATTTATTTGAGAGAGAGAAAAAAAAAAGTGGGAGGGTGAAAGAGAGAGTCTCAGACTCTGCACGGAGCCTGGAGCCTGACACAGGTCTCAATCTCACAACCCTGAGATCATAACCTGAGCCGAAACCAAGAATCAGATAACTGACTGAGCCACCCAGGCTCCCCTACACTTTTATTACATATTAAGTTCCCATTATACAGGGATCTGTCTCTGAGATCTTTAGTCTGTTCAACTGGTCTATTTGTCTATTCTTATGGTAAGTCTTACTATTTGGAAAGGCAAGTCAGTGTCTTGGGAATTGTTTTCTTTCTTGCTTTTATTTTTGAACTTCAAGTAGAGGGGGAAAATGAGTTAATCAAAATCTGTAATGAATATTCTCATCATTAGTCATGCATGGGCAACTTTTAATTTTTAAAAATTACTTTTGATTCTGGTAAAAACTCATAAAATTTACCATCTTAATCACTTTTAAATGTATGCTTCAGTAGTGCTAAGTAGTATTCCCATTGTTTTGTAATAGATCTCCAGAACCTTTTCATCATACAAAACTGAGAAAATTCTATGATCATTAAACCACAACTCCCTATTTCCTGCTCTGCCCCAGCTCCTAGAACCACCATTCTATTCTCTGCCTCTATGAATGTGACTACATGTAGGTACCTCTTACGAGTGGAAGACAAATAGAAGCATTGGTCATTTTGTGACTGGCTTATTTCATTTAGCATCATGTCCTAAAGGATCGTCATGTTGAAACATATGACAAAATTCCTTCCTTTTTAAGTTAATTATTCTTTAATAATATGATAACTACTGAACTTACCACCAAACATAAAAGTGGAACATCTAAAACTACTTCAATCTACCTATGTGCTCTTCTCTATTCTATCCTCCAATCTTCCATCCAACATCACCCTTCCATCTACCTATCACCCTTGATTTTATCATTCCTTGCTGCTTAGAATACAGTTGCATTACACATATACATACTTTTAAAATATATCAGTTTTGGTTTTTTTTTTCATTTTCCAGTTTTGTTTTTAACTTTCTATGAAAGGCATCAAGTTATGAGAAATCTTCTGAATCTTTTACACTTAATATTAATTTGCTAAGATTCATCCTTACCATTACTTGTAACTACAGTTAATTATTTTTTGTGTTATTTTATATATTTCATGTAATATGTATGGTTTTATAAGTTCTGTAATATTCCATTGCATGAATACATCACAATTAACTTATCCATTCACCTGTATTTCAGTATTGAGTCATTTTTAAGTTTTTGCTATTACAAATAATGCTGTTATGGAAATTCTGGTACATTCTCCTAGGATGCATATGCAAAACTCCAAGATCAAACTGAAACTGAATGGGGAAGATATCTGCAAATGATGTGTCTGATAAGGGGTTAATTCAAGATATATAAAGAACCTATATAGTTCAACACCAAAAAACAATAACGAAGGAATCTGAATAAAAACGGGCAGAGGAGGGGTGCCTGGGTGGCTCAGTAAGTTGAGCATCTGACTCTTGGTTTTGGTTCCAGTTGTGATCTCAGAGTCCTGGGACTGAGCACTGTGCAGGGCTTCCTGCACTTCTGGAAGTCTGCTTCCCTTCCCTCTGCCCCTCGCCCTGCTCTTGCACATTTACACAGTCTCTCTCTCTCAAATAAATCTTTAAAAAAAAAAAAAAAATTTAAAAAAAAGGGCAGAGGACCTGAATAGACAATATTCCAAAGAAGACCTACAGATGGCCAACAAGTACATGAAAAGATGCTCAACCACTGGCCATCAGGGAAATGCAAATCAAAACTATGGTGAGTTATGACCTCACATAGAATGGCTAGTATCAAAAAAAAAGAAGTAACAACTATTGGCTAGGATGTGAAGAAAAGGGAAGCCTCACGTACTGTAAGTTGGTACAGCTGCTGTGGAAAATATGGTAGAAGTTCCTCAAAAAATTTAAAATAGAAATACCATATGATTTGGTAATTCCACTATTGATTAATTTACCACCCCCTGCCAAAAGAAACCAGTAATTTGAAAAGATATGTGCAATCTCTATGTTTATTGCAGCATTATTTACAATAGTTAAGACATGGAGGGAACCTAAATGTCTAGTGATAGATGAATGAAGATGTGGTATGTGTGTGTGATATTATGCAGCCATAAAAAACAATGAGATCTTGCCATTTGTGACAACATGGATGAACCTAGAGGGTATCATGCTAAGTGAAGTAAGTCAGGTAGAGAAAGACAAATACCATATAACTTCACTTGTATGTGGAATTAAAACAACAATAACATCAAAACAAATGAACAAACAAAAAAAAACAGATTCATAAATACAGAGATAAACAGGTAGTTGGCCAGAGGGGAGAAGGATAGGGGAATGGGCAAAATAGATGAAGGGAATTAAGAGATACAAACTTTCAGGAGAAAATAGGTGAAGGGAATTAAGAGATACAAACTTTCAGGAGAAAACAGGTGAAAGGAATTAAGAGATACAAACTTTCAGTCAGGAGACTAAAAACTACAGCACAGGGAATACAGTTAATAAGACTATAATAATGTATGGCGACAGATGATAAATAGACTTATAGTGAGCACTGTATAATGTATGGAATTGTTGAATCACTATGTTGAACACCTGAAAATTATATAACATTCTGTATCAACCATACTTAAATAAAAATTTTAAGGAAATTGACATATCAAATATAAAAACTAGTCAACAATATAAACAACCGATAGAAGAAACCAAATGCCTAGAAAGCATGAAAACATGCTCAATCACTAATCTAGTAATTAAAAAAGGTAGTTAATAATTTAGATATGTTTACTCTATTAGATTGACAAAAAGCAAGAAAGGAACAGAGAGGAACTATAAAAAACAACCATAAAACGAGTAACAAATGGAAATAAGTACATATCAATTAGTGATTACTTTGGGGTATTTTTATAAGACATTTTATTTTTTTTAAGATTTATTTGTTTATTTATTTATTTATTCAGAGAGAGAGAGAGAGAGAGGCAGAGGGAGAAGCAGGCTCCATGCAGGAAGCCCGACGTGGGACTCGATCCTCAATCTCCAGGATCACACCCCGGGCTGCAGGCGGCACTAAACCACTGTGCCACCGGGGCTGCCCTTATCAGACATTTTAAAATAAGTTTTATGTAAGCAATATCTGTACCCAACATGGGGCTTAAATTTACAACCCTGAGATCAAGAGTCGCACACTCCTCCAACTGAGCCAGATGGATAGGCAACCCCTATCAATAATTACTTTGAATGTAAATGGGTTAAACACTCCATTCAAAAGACATAATGGGTGACAAAATGGATAAAAAAAGCAAGATTCATCTATATGCTGCCTAAAAGAGACACATTTCAGACCTAAAGACACATACAAAATGAAAGTGAGGGGATGGCAAATGGTAGTGAAAAGAAAGCCAGCATAGCAATACTTATACCAGACAAAGTAGACTTTAAAGCAAAGACTGTAACAAGAGATAAAGAAGGACACTATATATAATCATAAAGGAGACAATCCAACAAGAAGCTGTAACAATTGTAAATATTTATACACCCAACTGGGAGTACCTAAATACATAAAACAGCTAATAACACACTTAAAGGAAGTAACTGACAGTGATACAATAATAGTAAGAGAATTTAACACTCCACTTACATCAATGGATAGATCATCCAAACAGAAAATCAACAAGGAAACAAGGAAACAGTGGCTTTGAATGACAAAATGGACGACATGAATCAAACAGATATATTCAGAATAGTCTCTCCAGGAGAGACCACCCATTAGGCCACAAGACACATCTCAACAAATTCAAAATAAACTCAAAATGGATTAAGGATCTAAATGTGAGACCTAAAACCATAAAAATCCTAAAAGAGAGCACAAGCAATAATTTCTCTGACATCAGTCATAGAAGCATTTTCTAGATATGTCTGTCTCCTGAGGCAAGAGAAATGAGAGCAAAATTAAACTACTGGGATTATAACAAAATAAAAAGCTTCTGCACAGCAAAGGAAATAATCAACAAAACTAAAAGACAACCTCCTGAATGGGAAGATATGGGAGAAGATGTTTGCTAATAACATATCCAATAAAGGGTCAGTATCCAAAGCACATAACGAATTTATACAACTCAACACCAAAAAACCCCAATTAATCCAATTAAAAGTGGGCAGAAGACATGAATAGATATTTCTCCAAAGACATACTGATGGCAACAGACACATGAAAAGATGCTCAACATCATTCACCATCAGGGAAATGCAAATCAAAACTATGATGAGGTATGACTTTATACCTGTCAGAATGGCTAAAATCAAAAACACAAGAAACAACAAATGGTCAGGATGTGGGAAAAAAAGGAACCCTTGTGTACTATGGGAATGCAAAATGGTATAGTCACTGCGGAAAATAATACGGAAGTTCCTCAAAAAATTAAAAATAAAATTACTGTATGATCCAGTAATTCCATTCCTGGGTAATTTACCCAAAGAACATAAAAACCTTAAATGGAAAGATATATACACCTCTGTTTATTGCAGTATTATTTACAATAGCCAAATTATGCAAGCAGCCCAAGTTTTAATCAATGAATGAATAATGATGATGTGGTACACACACACACACACACACACACACACAGGAATATTATTCAATCATAAAAAAAGAATGGAAAAAAATAATTTAAAAAAATAATAAAAAAAAGAATGGGATCTTGCCATTTGTAATAACATGGATGGATCTAGTGTGTAATGCTAAGTGAAATATGTCAGTCTGAGAAAGACAAACACTATATGATTTCCTTCATGTATACTTTAAGAAACAAAACAAATGAACAAGAAAAAAAAGAGACAAACCAAAAATAGACTCTTAATTTTAGAGAATAAACTGATGGTTACCAGAGGGGAGGTGGGTAGGGGCAATGAGTGAAATAGGTGAAGGGGATTGATAGTATACTTACTGCGATAAGCCCTGAGTAATGTATAGAATTGCTGAATCATTATATTTTACACCTGAAACTAATGTAACATTGTATATTAGCTATACTGGAAATAAAATAAAATCAAAATAAAAAAAATTTTTTTACAAAATAAATTTTTTAAAAAGTGTGGTATAGACATAAACATAGACATATCGTTAAATAGAATAGAACTGAGAGTACAAAAATAAATGCATCCATCTATGGTCAATTACTTTTTTTTTTTAATAAAAGTAACAAGACCATTCAATGGAAAAAGCATTCTCTTCAAAAATGGTGCTAAGGTAACTCAATAGTCACATCCAAAAAATGAAGTTAGACCCTTACTTCACACCATTTACAATAAGTAACTCAAAATAGACCAAAGACATGTAAGTAAGAGCTAAAAATATAAAACCCTTCAAAGAACACACAGAGATAAAGCTTAATAGTCTTGGATTTGGCAACAGATTCTTAGATATAACACTGAAAGCACAAAGAACAAAAGAATAATAGGTTTAAGGGTGCAAACTTGAAACAAGTAGTAAATAAACCATGGAGATCTATTGCAAAGTATAATGCATATGGACAATACTGTAGTCTAATCATCAAACTTGCTAAGAGACTAGACCTTAATTATTCTAACCACTAAAAAAGGATAATTATATGATGTGATGGAGGTGTGATGTTATAATGGCAATCATAATGCAATAGATAAATGTATCAGTTAACATGTACACTATCTTGCAAGATGAGTAAAAAATCTGAGAAGCCAGGTACTAAGGAGAAGAAATGTGAAGCCAAGAAGGCTGATGCTGGTGGCAAGATTAAGAAGCCTCGCTGCAGTCAAAACCATGTCCTAGTCAGAGGAACTGGTAGCTATACCTGATGAGCTATGTATCCCAAAAAAGGCCATGTACAAGAGGAAGTATTCAGCCGCTAAATCCAGAGTTGAAAAAAAGGTTCTTGCTACTGTCACAAAATCAGCTGGTGGTGACAAGAATGTGGTACTTGAGTGGTTAAACTTCACACGTGCTTAGGTATTATCCTAGTGAAGATGTGCCTTAAAAGCTGTTGAGACATGGCAAAAAACCTTTCAGTCAGCATATGAAAACTGTGAGCTAGTATCACACCTGAGACCATTCTGATCACCCTTACTGGGCACCGCAGGGGTATGAGGGTAGTGTTCCTGAAGCAGCTGAGCAGTGGTTTGCTACTTGTAAACCACTTCTCTGGCCTTCAGAGTTCCTCTGCATAGAACACACCAAAAATCTGCCATTGCGGGCAGCCCGGGTGGCTCAGCGGTTTAGCACCATCTTCAGCCCAGGGCCTGATCCTGAAGACCTTGGGATCGAGTCCCACGTCAGGCTCCTTGCATGGAACCTGCCCCTCTCTCTCTGTCTCTGTGTGTCTCTCATGAACAAATAAATAAAATCTTAAAAAAAAAAAAAAAATCTGCCATTGCCACCTTCACCAAAATTGCTATCAGCAGTGTGAATATCCCAAAACATCTCACTGATGCTTACTTCAAGAAGTCAGCAGTTGCATAAACCCAGACACCAGGAAAGTGAGATCTTTGACACAGAGGAGAAATATGAGATTAAAGAGCAGCACAAGGTTGATCAGAAAGCTGTGGACTCGAAAATTCTGCCAAAAATCAAAGCGGTTCCTCAGCTTCAGGGCTACCTCTGCTCTGTGTTTTCTCTCATAAATGGAGTTTATCCTCACAAATTGGTATTCTAAATTTCTTACAAAGAACCTAATTAATTAAATAACTGATCCATTAAAATGTTTATGCACCAAAGGACACTATCAAGAAGGTAAAAAGGCAACCCACAGAATGGGAGAAAATATTTATAAATTACATATCTAATAATGGTCCAGTATCCAGACTATATAAAGAACTCTTACAACAACAAAAAAGAGAAAAAACAAACAAAAACAATTAAAAAATAGACCAGAGATTTCTCCATGGAAGATATACATGTGGCCAATAAACATATTAAAAGATCCTCAACATCATGAGTCATTAGGGAAATACAAACCAAACCACAATGAGATACTACTTCATGCCCACAAGGGTGACTATATTTAAAAAGAGAGAGAGAGAGAGAGAGAAGAAGAAAAAGGAAAGAAAACAAAAAGAACAAGTGTTGGTGAGAATGTGGAGAAACTGGAACCCAAAGCATTGAGGGTTACTATGTTAAATGGAACAGCTACTATAGAAGATTGTTCTCAAAAAGTTAAACAGTTCTGCTCCAGGACATACCCAAGAACTGAATACAGGTGTTCATATAAAAGTTTATAATGAATGTTCACAGCAGCACTATTCACAATAGCCAAAGGGAGGAAACAACCCAAATGTCCATCAACTGATGAAAGGATGAACAAAATGTGGCAAATCTATACAACAAAATATTCAGCCACAAAAAGGAATAAAATAAAGTACTGATAGTACAATACTGTTGAACCTTGAAAACCTCATGCTATGTGAAAGAAGTCAGACAAAAGGCTACATATTGTATAATTTCATTTATATGAATATCCAGAATAGGCAAATACATAGAAAACAGATCAGATATTACCAGGGCCTGGTGGGAGGGGGAAATAGGGAATGACTGCTTAATGGGTATAGGGTCTCCTTTTGGGGTAATGAAAATGTTCTAGAACTAAATAGTGGTGATGGCTGCAAAACACTGGGTGTGCTAAAAGCCACTGAATTATATACATTAAAATGGTTAGAGGGGATCCCTGGGTGGCGCAGCGGTTTGGCGCCTGCCTTTGGCCCAGGGTGCGATCCTGGAGACCCTGGATCGAATCCCACGTCGGGCTCCCGGTGCATGGAGCCTGCTTCTCCCTCTGCCTATGTCTCTCTCTCTCTCTCTCTCTCTCTCTCTCTGTGACTATCATAAATAAATTAAAAAAATAAAATAAAATAAATGGTTAGAATAGTGAATTTTTTTTAAGTTTTTTTTTTTTTTTTTACTTGAGAGAAAGAGAGCATGAGCGGGAGGGGCAGAAGGAGAAGGAGAGAGAATCTAAAACAGACTCTGTGCTGAAGAACAGAGCCTGACGTGGGGCTTGATCTCAGTACCTCAGGATCATGACCTGAGCTGAAACGGAGAATTGGCCGCTTAACCAACTCCACCATTCAGGTGACCCACAGAATAGTGAATTTCTTTATGTGAAATTGTTCTCAATAAAAAATAAAGTTCTATTCTTCTTCTACATAGTATCTAAAAACATTTTTATGTCTTGAGCTTTTTCTCTCAGGAGAGTGAGCAACAGTGGTTACCAAAAGGAGTTTTAGAGTTTACAAAACACTTTGCCATAGAATCTTACATAATCTTCACAACTCATGAGGTAGATACCACCCCAACCTAGAGATAAGAAAAACAGGCTCAGAGAGTCATATAGCTACAAAGTGAGACAGCTGACTAATCAAGTCAGATTGGGCTGGCTCCATCGTATTATACTGTTTACAAGGCAAACAGCTCCAACTTCTGATAAGCTTGAAAAAGGGTAGGAGAGGTTACTGTGTCTGTGCATCTTGGGCAGCTTTTCTTCTTCCAAAGTTAGTATTTAAATTAAAGCAGTAAAAATATTCATTGTACACAAATTAATAAAAGTTTTTAAAAAACCAATCTAGATCATTACTGTATAACAGCAGCATAAAGCGGATATTATAGATTTTCTTTTTCAATTTTTGCAAGATAAGGGTTTAAGTTTCTCAGTACAAGATATTTTATAATGTTAGCATGTCTGCTCACCAGCGAAGTTCAACATAATGTTTACAGGGTATGGCAGTAAAGTAATGAGATAATTGTGCGTGTTCCTTATATAACTGACTGCATTAAGTTAGTCACATTTCCTATTAAGGATTAACAAATGAATGACATTATCATTGGGTTTTCTAACATTCTGATAACTCCTATATGTTCCTGAGAAGCAGAGGAGTTAGGGTTACCCAGCTCTCTATCAATCAAAGCAGTCTCTTTAATTATTTTCCATACTGGGCTTTTCCTTAAGATATTATTTGAAGAAAGGATTCCACAGTTTCTTTAAAAATACTTATTGAAAACCACTGTAGTACATACATGTAGCCTTACTTCCTTTAGAGGTTTTTATGAATCTTTACAGATTACTCAACATTATGTATTAAGATTATCTCTAAATACCAGCATAGAAATACCAAGGGGGCTCTCACTCTACACTTGGTTTATGAGTGGTCTTATTTTTCCAGGCTCTATTCAACATTCTTGGTTATCCCCATTCTATTTTTCCAGGCTCTATTCAACATTCTTGGTTATCCCCATTCTATGCACTATATTAACACACTGACAAACAAGTGACTTATCTCAGATAACAGGGCAAAGCATGACCAGGGTCCAGACGTGAAGCCCCACCTCAGGTGGCTTAGCCTGCTGTATGGTCTCCAGTTCAAAAAGTATTGGTGTAGGGCAGCCCCGGTGGTGCAGCGGTTTAGTACCGCCTACAGCCCAGGGCATGATCCTGGAGACCCTGGATTGAGTCCCAGGTCAGGCTCTCTGCATGGAGCCTGCTTCTCCCTCTGCCTGTGTCTTTGCCTCTCATTCTCTCTCTGTGTCTCTATGAATAAATAAATAAAATTAAAAAAAAAAAAAAAGTCTTGGTGTAATGTGGTCCATCAGTGCACTGTGACCTGAAGGTACAGATGTCTCTATTTGTGGTGCATAGCAACACTTGAGCTGGCTATAAGCCAGTTATGTTCAGAACTTGTATCTGCTCAAGGGCAAAGATTATCCTGTCTTTCTCCTATGCTCCAGGTTATCTCTCAGTTCCCTTGATGGAAAACCCTTTCCAGGAGCAATATATGCACAATAGAAATTATGAAATATGTAACAGAAGACCTGGGTTCAAATTCTGGCTCTATTAGTATTTCCTTCACGACTCCAACTCCCTGGGCCTGTTTGTTCCTGGTATTTACCTCACTGGTAATCAGGAGGATTAAATGAAATAATGCAGCAGTTCACATCATGTGGGCTACAGACCCCTGGGCATGTCTGACCATATTACCAGAGGTTTGAAAAAGCATATACTAGAGAAAAAGAACCACTTAGGGATCAAGATTAAAAACTCTGGAGTACAACTGTCTGGGTTCAAATAATAGTTTTATCACTGGAGCAAATTAGTTTTCCTGTCTCAGTTCCTCATTTATAATTGGAGAAAACATTACCTTACTGAATTATTACAAGGATTAGCTAAGTCCACACTTGTGAGGTACTTAGAACAGTGACTGGCAGAGTGAGAATTTAATAAATGTTAGCTACTGTTACTATTATATATATGCTTGTATATTCTATACAAAGTATTATCACATAGAAGTTTGCCAAGTTTATGTTAAAGGGTTGTTATTTTTGTAAAGGTTAAAAACTTCTAAGAAAATAGTCACAAAAAAAATCCAGTATACTACACCTGTCATGTCCTAATCCAGAATGCTTGAATCTATGATTTTAATCTTCTCAAATCAATAACACTTGTTTTTTGGCCTAACATATGTTCTTTTCTGGAAAATGGTCCATGTACACTGGAGAAAACTATGTATTCTGCTATTATTGGGGGTAGTATATGTCCTGGGTGTCTGTTAGTTCTAACTGGCTTATAATGTTGCTCAAGTCCTTTACTAACTATTGATATCCTATCTGGTTGTTCTATCCATTAGTGAAAGTCAAGTACTGAACTCTGCAACCATTATTAAAGAACTGTCTATTCCTCTTCAATTCTGTCAATTTTTGTTTCACATAGAACATCTCCTTCATGGATCGGTCCCAAAATGTTTAAAAGGGAAGATCTACTTTTCTGGCCATGAAAGTAGTCTCAGGTTCTATCTGTATTTTCACCAAATGAATTATGTGTCTCTTAAACACATGCCCACCATACACTATTCACTATTCATACATAATGTTTATCACTGTCTGTTCCCTGCCTATAGGCAGCCTGGGTTAGGCCGGACCCTAGAATACTTAGGAAGGGTCTCTTTTGATAACTGTCAGAAAAAGAAGTGAGAAGCAGTGGCTTACATTGTAGGAGCGGGGGTGCCTCTGTTTCCACTGCACCAGGAGTAGCTGGGCCACCACCAAAGTAGCGATGAGGATGAGGACCATTTCAGCGTGCATGGCTTCGTGGCCGCGGTGCTTGGCATGCATGCGTGCGTGTTCAACCCTGAAAGCCAAACAGATGAGGTGAGGCAGGTCAGGAAAGAAGTGCTGATAAAAGGGCAGTGCTTTCCAGAGATATCCTACCAGTCCATAACTCAGAACATATTCTTATGCTTTGCAGCTGCAGGGTACTGTACAAATTAGGGGTGAGGAAAACACTCATCTGGGAGAACAGGCATTTGGGGACATAACAGGGACTCTGTGGGCCCCAGTCAGGAGCTCAGCTATTAAAGATGGGTTGTTTGCTGCCCATCCTCAAGAGCAAAAACAGCTGACACTTGTCCTATAGGAAACAGGACCCAGGAGAAGCCTGCTGTCATTGCCCATTTCAGCCCTATTTCAACCTGTCACTAGAAGAAGAAAGTAACCCAGAGAGAAGGGGATAACCATAAAGTCTCATACTCTTAGTCAATAATATTTATGACACCAATAAAGAAGTACTAGCAGACGTGTACTAATCAAAGGTTAAAATCTTGCTTTGTTTGTCCTATCCTGTCAGGACCAGGGATCCTGAAGACTAAAGCCTGAAAAATCTAGACTGCTTTAACCTTATACTAATCCAACAGTGTCTTTGCCATCAGCATCCACAGGTAAATAGTCTCCTCAAGGGCTTAAGGAAGAGTACAGCTGGAAACTCTTATTTAACCTAAGGTTGGCATTCTCTGGTCCAGAGGACTGGCAACAAATGATTTCCTTGGCCAATATCTGCCTCTAAGAATAGAGTCAGAGTTAGCTAACAGAGAGAAACAAGGAAGAAGTTAGAAAACTAAATATAAATATAGCCTGTAGTCAGGATCTTTTATGGAAATTCTCTATACACGGGGGTATTAGGGAGAGAAGGAAAGGACAACATAAATGCTATCTTCGTAGAATACCCAATAGCAATGACAGACTATGCAAGAAGAGCCCAGTGGGATGAATTACAGATTAATGATAAAGCAAATATAGCAAAAAGCTAATTGTAGAATCTAGGTAGTGGACATAAAGGTGTTTATAATTTTTTCAATTTTTCTGAGATTTTTTTACAATAAAATATTAGGGAGGAAACATGGTGGCGGGGATTGGCAGCCAAATATCAGCAGGCAGCCACAGCACCTAAGGATTCATTTTATATAAACTCATCCAGGGTGGGAGAATATTATAAAAAGACAATATGTAGGAGTCAGAAACTTAGGTTCAGACATCCATGTGACCTTGGCCAAGAAAATTCACATCTCTACACCACAATTTCCTCATCTGTCACAAGTAGTCCATATCTTGGCTCCCTCCCTCAGAGGGTTGTTGTAAGGATAAACTAAACTAAAAGGGCAAAGGACACTTTAAAAGCCTAATGACTGTGGGGAGTTATAAAGATAACAGATACATTTCTTATTCTTAGCATGTGACTGAATGGATGTATACAATAAAAAAAAAAAAAAATCAAAGAAATATGGAGAAAAGACCAGAGAACAACTCCTAGTTCAGGTTCCCACCCAATGCAAACATCTTTACAATCTTTATTTTTTTGTTTTTTTGTTTTTACAATCTTTGTTTGAATACTTCCACTGGCTAAGAACATATGCCTCTTTTTTTTTTTTAAGATTTTATTTATTTATTCATGAGAGACACAGAGAGAGGCAGAGACACAGACAGAGGGAGAAGCAGGCTCCATGCAGGGAGCCCAACGTGGGACTCGATCTCAGGACTCTGGGATCATGCCCTGAGCTGAAGGCAGGCGCTTTAACCACTGAGCTGCCCAGACATCCCAGAACATACACCTCTTAAAGTAATTAGAGAACCATGTGTCTGGCACAATGTAGGTACTCAAGTGTGCTTATGAAGGAATAAAATTCCAGCACTTTAAGGGTAGGAGCTCACTACGTCTCAGTATACTACAATTATTAATGATGTCTCTAATGACAAAACAAAACCTATCTTTCTATAGCTTTAATCTCCTGGACCTAACCTTATGCTCTGGAACGACAAAGGACATATTCACTCTTCTTTCCCACTGTTGCTCTTTCAAAGATTTATCATGATCTTATTTTTAAAAAACAAAACCAAAAATAATCCTCTTCCTACCATCACTCTTCTGTGCCCTTTTAAGCTAACAGTTCTAGATCTTTTAAATGCCATTCGTATAACATAATATGAAAACCATTAATCCTGGTTGCCTTCTTCTAGATGTTATCTAGGTGAAGATCTTCTTAATATGCAGCATTTACAACAAAATCAGTATGGACTCAGTGAAGCAGAGGACAGTGGCACCGTATCTCCCTAAGCAGATAGCATATTTCTATGAACATCTTCCAAATTTTGGAAAGTTTTGATAGCTGAAGTACACAACTGGTGCATATTAAACTTAAAGTTTTCTAAAATCTTGCTGGGTTTGTCATATAAGTTGGTATCTTTGCCATTCTCTATTTTTATAATCTAATAGAAGGGGGTTTTTGGACTACTAATAAAGTTTACGTGGCTGATTTCAACTCATTGGTCAGCTACTCTGTGAAGCTTGTGGAGCTGAAGCACTCTGAAAGCTCTACAATAAGTAATCAGGATAATAAGGTATCTGTTGACTCACTCTAGTTACAAAGCAAGTTAGTAGTAGAGTTGAGATCAGAAGATGCTATTCCCATTTTCCAGCCAGAGTTCTCTGCTCTGTTTCATGCATAATGATGATGTTAATAATGATGATAGTCATATGCAAAGCAAGTAACACTTACTGGGAGCTTACCACATGTCAGGTATTGTTCCAAGAATTTCACGTATATTAATCCTCACAACTCTATAAGGTGTAGGTACTACTGTAACCTTCATTGTGCAAACTGGGGAAACTAAGGTAGTAAGCAATCAAGTAACTTGCCCAAGATAGCATAAATAGGAAATGGCAGAACTAGTAGTATTCAAATTCAGATAAATAGTTTGGTGCAATTACCTACTTACTCCCCAGAACTGAAGGAGCCACCCAGGAGTGACCCAAGTACTAGAAAAGATCCCAAATGACCTCTCCTACTGGTCAAGAGTCACTGCCTCCCCACAGACAAGGAAGCAAAAGGGTAGATATACAACTCTTTTAGAAGGATTAATTTACAGCTCCCAGCCTGAGGTGCCCACACTGTCATACTTACCTCCATTGCTCCTCTGGGGAGAGGTCTGACATATCAACCTGTAGAAAAAAAAACACCAAAAAAATCGATCAATGTCTTAGAACTGTGCCTGCCCAACAGAAGGTGCTCATATATTCATCATTATCTTCAAGGAATTATGAGAATCTTCAAAAAAAAAAAAGAGAATCTTCAACTGTCACAATCTTTATTGAAGCCTTCCCCGATACTCTACTTCCTACCGATCTCTCTGTTCTCTAACCACTTAGTCTCAAGTCTATGACTGACAGTATATTGCATATCTGTGCTAAGCAATAAGGACAGGAGAGTAAACCTAACTCCTAAGATGTTCACAGCCTAGTTGGGAAATCACACATACATACATAAAATGTCTTTGTTATATACTGAGGACTAGCTATGGAAAAATAAAGAAGTGGCTTCTGATCCAATTTGCAGTGTTATAGACTGGCAAAGACTTCCTGGAGGAGATGTGAAATATTATCCAGATGAAGAAATGAGAGAAATGTGTTCCATGCAAAGGGACTAACATTAAAGGAATAAAGTTGTACCACATACGAATAAGTGAGTATGGCTAGAGCAAAAAGTATGAATTAGGATTAGTGGGAGATGAAGCTAGATAAAATATTCTATCATATGTCTTTGACTCTAAATGGCCCCCTGGCAACAGGCAGAACATTAGGCTAGGGAAAACTAAGTTTTAGTCCCTGCTCTGCTACTAGCAGTATGATCTTCCAATTTCAAAGTTCTGGTTCTGTTAGTCTTGTCCTTTAGAGCAGGGCTGCTCAATCTTGGCACTAGGGATATTTGGGGCTGGATAATTTTTTGCTGGGATGAGGAGCTCTCTGTACATTGTAGGATATTTTAGCAGCATCCCTGGCCTCTACCCACTAGATGCCAAAAGCATCTATCTCCACAGAAGCAACAAAGTCTACAGACATTGTAAAATCTCCCCTGTGGGATGAAAATTGCCTCCAATTGAAAACTACTCTGTACTAAACTGCTCTATACTAAACTCTTTGAGTTCAGGACTCAAGTCTTCTACTTCCTTATAGCCATACAAAAGCATAACCAAGTGTCAGTACATAAGTCAAAAACATCACATTGACCTGAGCTGAAAATGTTTCTTGATGTAGAGAAAAGAGACAAGGCCTCAGTCAAACGAATCAACTAACAAATATTCCTTTAGTACTTATGATGTTCAAGGCCCAATTTCCCAATGTTCCTATGATAAGTTCAGAAAAGTACTTTACACAGAATGTTTGAAGTAAAATGGGCAGAACTCTCCTACTGAGTCAAATCAGCACATATTTACCAAGCACCCTTTATGTGTGTATACTGTGTACTCCCATCACTATTTAAGGAGGACTTTTTGATTTTTATATGTCCCAGCCAAGTTAATTAAAAGGGGGGGAGGGGCACCTGGGTGGCTCAGTGGTTGAACATCTGCCTTTGGCTCAGGTCATGATCCCAGAGTCCTGGGAATGAGTCCCACAACAGTCTCCTTGTAGGGAGCCTGCTTCTCCTTCTGCCTATATGTGTCTCTCATGGAAAAAAAAAAAAAAAAAAAAGGGAGGGGGGGTATCTCAAGCCTTCACCCAGCCAATCAGGATAATGAAGTCAACCACCTCCTCCCTTTTCCTACTTTACACAATGCCTCATAGAATGTATTCATGTGTCCAAACTCAGGCCTTCATCTTCCTAGAATGACAGAAGTCCCAGAATATCTCAGGACAAGTGGATATAAGAAATGAAAACGCTGGAACACCTGGGTGGCTCAGCAGTGGAGTGTCTGCCTTCTGCTCAGGGCGTGATACTGGTCCCCGGATTGAGTCCCACATCAGGCTGCAGTCCCATATCAGGCTCCCTGCGAGGAGCCTGCTTCTCCCTCTGCCTATGTCTCTACCTCTCTCTTTGTGTCTCTCATGAATAAATAAAATCTTAAAAAAAAAAAAAAAAAGGAATGAAAATGCCCATCTGGGCAGTATCTAAGCAGACAATTAAGGACCACATTTCTTTCTTTCTTTTAAAGATTTATTTATTTGAGAGAGAGCGTGCATGCTTGCACAGGTAGGGCAAGGGGGAGGGAGGAAGGGAGGGAGGGATAAGCATACTCCCTGCTGAGCAGAGAGCACAATGTGGGGCCTGATTCCAGGACCCAGAGATCATGACTTGAGCCAAAACCAAGAGTTAGACACCTAACTGACTGAGCCACCCAGGTGCCCCAATGTAACTGCTTCTTAAGGCCAGGACCAGGATTAAAGATTAAGGTGGAGATAAGCAAGGGACCTAAGGCTCAAAATTTAAGGTGGCACTCATTGTCAGGTACTGATTCTCCATATACATGACCTTGAAAGTGCCTTGTTTGCTTCACCCTAGTCCTGGCCTGCTTCTGTCTATCTTACTCCCAACCCATAAACCTGGAAGATCCCACAGAGCCAAGGAGAATACACTGTGTTGTATCTTTCAAGGAAAATAGAACAGAGCTGAACTTAGACTAAGCACTCAGTGAGTACTACAGGAATTGAACAGAATTCTCTCCAATACAATAAGTATGATGACAAATCAGCACCCCACCTGGAGATGGAGATGCTTAAATGGGAGTGTACACAAACACTTGAAAAACACTTAACAAGCATCTGGGAAAGAAGTATTCATTTGACAGCAGGAGGCACCCAGAAAACCACATTTAAAAACTACATGTCAGAACAAAAAGAAACAACACAACTACATCTTCAAAGAAGCAAGACAAGCACCATTTTACATTTCCATCCCTCCTCTGAAGGGAAAACTAAGATCCAAAGAACTGAGCCAGCCACGGAATGCTTCTTCATGAGAGTGTGGTCAAGCGTGCTACTATCTATACATACCTTAGTCTCTCTGTCTAGAAAACAGAGAATAAGACTTCTGACTTCACTGTGGAGTTCTGACAGTAAGAAGATTCAAGGTGACCAAGTGATTTCATTGCCTTTTCTTCTTGAGAGTGGAAACACTTTATAAAGTACCAGGAAAGGCTGGGGAACCAAATGTTGATGAAACGTAGTACAGGGCTGCTTTTGGAGCCTCAGGGAAAACACCTCAGTAGGGCAAATACTAAGGCTGAAACTAGACCTGGGCTTAGAAGACTGTTTAGAACTTCATGGAGTACTACGGATGCAAGGAGTAGAGACATGATTTGGCTTTAATATTTGCCACCGAACCAAATGATTATTTAACATCCATACTGGTCTCTCAGCGCAAGTGGAAAAAAACAAGGAAAGCTGTCAACTATAGCTATAATTAACCTGTACCATCTGGAAATACATCTTTATTTGCTCCCTCATTAATGAGTTTATTCATCTGGGCCCAAGTAGTAAGTCAGTCTGATTGTGCCTTGTCCAGAGCTCAGGCAGCTAATTAGGGAGGCTCTCTGGGCACAGTTACTGATTGATGGGCCCACATTCCACTCCCAAGACCCACACATAGAATGTTTTCTTGCCAACCAATCACTCCCCTCATAGAAGCTCACAAGGCCCCTAGTAGTGCCAATCTACCTAAATCCAGATTTGAAAGAAGTTAAACCAAACATATCAGGCAGAGAATAAGAGAAAACGTCATTAAAAAAACAAAATGCTCAGGTGCAAGACTCAGGGACTCACCCTTATAATGCCACAAACAGGCCTCTTGTCCCCCACAAATATCAGACACTCTGTGGTCTCTAAGTCTTTTTTTTTTTTAAGATTGTATTTATTTATTCATGAGAGACACAGGCAGAGGGAGAAGCAGGTTCCTCAAGGGAAGCCTGATGTGAGACTCGATCCCAGAACTCCGAGATCATGACCTGAGCCAAAGTCAGACGCTCAACCACTGAACCACCCAGGCGTCCCTGTGGTCTCTACGTCTTTACACAGGTTGGTTACCTTGTCCATTAAGCCCCTCTCTTCCACCAAACCACATTATGCCTTCCTACAAAATCTAAAACCTCAAAGGCTCTTTAGACTGACCCCATTTACTGAAGAAACAAACATCCTTTACCACCTTGCTAAGCATGGGCCACAGCCCAGCATCATCAGTACCCTGAGAGCTTATTTAGAACAAGAGAATGTTACTCTATTCCAGACTTTCTAAATCAGAAGCCACACTAAATAAGACAAGCAGGTAATTCATATAAAGTTTGAGAAGCACTGCTACTGCACCCCAGCACTCACACTGACAACTTGTCCTTGTCATATACTTCTATGCACCTGATTATTTTATTAACAGCTTTACTGAGATCTAATTCACATACCATAAAATTCACCCATTCAGTGTATTACTCAGTGATTCTTAGTATATGGAGTAGTGCTGCCATCACCACTTTTCAGTTTAGAACATTTTACCACCCCAAAAAGAAACCACATACCAGTTAGCACTCCCTCTCCGTCCTTCCCTAGCCCAAGGAACCACTAATTGACTTTCTGACTTTATCTATAAATTGCCTATTCTAGATGTTTCATATAAATAGGATCATACAATAGGTGGTCTTCTGTGATTGGCTTCTTTCACTTGGCTTACTGTTTTCAATGATCATCAGGTTATAGCACATATTCCCTTTTTTGTTGCCAAACAATACTGCACTGTATGGACATACCACATTTATCTATCCACTCTTCAATTACTGGATATTTGGGTTGTTTATATTTTCTGGCTATTACAAATAATGTTACTATGAACATTCATCTACAAGTCTTTGTGTAGACATGTTTTCACTTCTCTTGAGCATATATATCTAGGAGTAAAATCATTGGGTCATATAGTAATTCTATGCTTAACCTTTTGAGAAACTGCCAAATTGTTTTCCATAGCAGATGCACCATTTTACATTTCCATCAGCATTGTATGAAAGTTCCAATATCTCCACATCCTCAACATTTGTTATTCTCTTCTGGATAAAAGCATTCTAGTTAGTGGGAAATAGTATCACAATGTATTTCCAATTTTACATTTCTCTGAAGGATAATGATGCTGAGCACCTTTCTTTATGTTTATTGGTCATTTATATATGACCTGAGCACCTTTCTTTATGTTTATTGGTCATTTATATATGACTCCAGAGGAGTCTGGAGAAAAAGTTTATTCAGATCCTTTGTCCACTTCTAAAAAGTAGACTATTGAGATCAATTTTAAGCTCATAGCAAAACTGAATGGAAAATAGAGATTGCCCATATGTCCCCTGCACCCAAATATGCAGAGCCTCCCCCATTAACAATATCCCCCCACCAGAGTAGTACATTTGTTCCAACTGATGAACCTACACTGACACATAATTTTACCCAAAGTTCATAGTTTACCTTAAAGCTCATTACTGTTATATATTCTACTGGTTTGGGCAAATGTATAATGTATAAAGAGATGTATGCAACACTCAATTATCATACAGAATAGTTTCACAGTCCTAAAAATCCTGTCTCTTTTCATGGTTTGATTGTTCATTTCTTCTTAGTGAATAATATTCACAAAGATATTCCACCATCTGGATGTACCACAGTTTATTTATCCACTCACCTACTGAAGGACATCTTGCTTGCTTCCAATATTTGGCAACTATGAATAAAGCTGCTATAAACATCTGTGTGCAGGTCTCTGGATGGACACAGATTTTTAACTCTTACGGGGAAACACTATGGAGCACAATTACTGGATTGCATTATAATAGAATGTTTAGTTTTCTTCTCCTTCAATACTGTATTCGCTATTCTGGGTCTCTTTATATGGGCCTCTCCATATAAAGTTTAGAATCAGTTTGTCAATATCCACAAGAGAACTTGCTGGGATTCTGACAGGCATTGTCAAGTTGGCATAAATCAAGTTGGGAAGAACAGATATCTTGATAACATTGAGTCTTCCTATACCTGAACATAGAATATCACTCCATTTCTTTAGTTCTTCTTTATTTTTTAAATGCTTAATTCATTTATTTGAAAGAGAGCAAACAAGCAAGAGCAGGCAGAGAGGCAGGGAAAGGGAGAGAGAGAGAATCCCAAGCCGACTCCAGTCTGAGTACAGAGCCCAGTGTGGGGCTCAATCTTACAACCCTGAGATCATGACTTGAGCCAAAGCCAAGAGTGTCATGCTTAACTGACTGAGCCACACAGGTATCCTAGTTCTTCTTTAATATTTTGATCAGAGCTTTACAGTTTTCCTCACATAGGTCTGATAAACATTTTGCTAGAGTTGTTAGTATCTATAGAGCTAAATTGTACTGTGTTTTTAATTTCAAATTACACTTGTTCATTGCTGAAACATAGGAATGCAACCGGCTTTTTTTTTTTTATTAACCTTGCTAGATTTATATTATCCTGAAACCCTGCTATAATCAAATAGTTAGTTCCAGGAGGGTTTTTTTTTTTTTTTTTTATTCTTTTGGATTTTCTACACAGACAATTATGTCATCTGTGAATAAAGATGTTATTTCTTCCTTCCAAATCTGTATAGATTTTATTCTCTTTTCTTATTACATTAGTTAGGACTAATGATTTTGAAAAGCATGGAGAGGGGACATCATTACTTTGTTCCTAAGCTTATGGGAAAGCTTCAATCTTCTCACCATCAAGTATGATGTTAGCTGTAACTTTTTTTGTATTCTTTATCAAGTTGAGGAAGTTCCTCTCTATTCCTAGTTTTCTGAGAATTTTTATTTTAAATAGTATGGGATTTTATCAAGGGATCCCTGGGTGGCGCAGCGGTTTAGCGCCTGCCTTTGGCCCAGGGCGTGATCCTGGAGACCCGGGATCAAGTCCCACGTCGGGCTCCCGGTGTATGGAGCCTGCTTCTCCCTCTGCCTGTGTCTCTGCCTCTCTCTCTCTCTCTCTCACTGTGTGCCTATCATAAAAAAAAAAAAAAAAAAAAGGTTTTCCTATTTCTATTCATACATTTATGTAATTTTTCTTCTTTAACCTGTTGATGTGATGGATTACATTAACTGATTTTCAAATGTTGGACCAACTTGCACACCTGGGATAAATCCCACTTGGTCATGGTGTATGATGCTTTTTATACACTGTCAGATTCAATTTGTTAATATCTTACTGATGATTTTTACATTGATGTTCATGAAAGACACTAATTTGTATTTTTCTCAACAAGTCCCTTCTTTCACTTATTAGTAATTTGTGTCCTCTTTTTTTTAGTTAGCCTGGCTGCCAATCTACTAGCTTTATCAATTTTTTTTTTTAAGATTTTATTTATGAGAGACACACAGAGAGAGGCAGAGACATAGGCAGAGGGAGAAGCAGGCTCCCGACAGGGAGCCTGATGCAGGATTCAATCCTACAACCCCAGGATCATGACCTGAGCCAAAGGTAGATGCTCAACCACTGAGCCACCCAAGTGCCCCTATCAATCTTTCAAAGGATTAGATTTTTATTTTCTCTTTTTTTTAATTCATTGATTTCTGCTCTGTTTTTCATTATTTCTTTTCTCCTGCTTACTTTGGTTTTATTTATTTATTTATTTTATTTTTTTTTTAACTTTTATTTATTTATGATAGTCACAGAGAGAGAGAGGCGCAGAGACACAGGCAGAGGGAGAAGCAGGCTCCATGCACCGGGAGCCCGACGTGGGATTCGATCCCGGGTCTCCAGGATCGCGCCCTGGGCCAAAGGCAGGCGCCAAACCGCTGCGCCACCCAGGGATCCCTTACTTTGGTTTTAATGTGTTCTTTTTCTAGTTTCCAAAGGTGGATCCTTAAGTGATTGATTTTACTTTTTTTAATGTTTTTATTTTTTCAAGTAGTGGACTTGCTTCTTTAATTGGAGATGAACTCAGCACCCAATGGCAAGGATCCACACTCTAATGGAAGAGCCAACTACAGAATGGTTGTTCTCTTGAAGAAACCAGTAACTTGCATTTGATTTTTCCTGCTTGGCTCATTCCCAAATGTTCAGGATTTGGATCCTAAAATCTCCAGTATTTAACTAATTCTTTGTGAGTGGAAGGGGCTGGGACTGTTTATCCACACATAAACTGATCCTTGTCATAAATCACTTTTATAATGAGAAAGCAACTAGGACACATTGTCATGTGTTTCCCACGCTCCAAATCTTCTTTGGTAATGCACAAGTTATACCCACATGGGCAGGGGTAGAAATGTCTCCAAGACTTTGTCATATTGCAAGTCCTTGATCTCCACCTCATCATGAAACACAGCCACTGTCACTGGGGCTAGTAGAGGTCTGTTGCCTCAACGAGCCAAAGCTGCCCCAGGAACAGTCTAATTTGGCAGGCATGGGCCCCAACCCAAATGATTGTCCTGTCTTCTAAGCGTGGCTTTTGTTGTATCCCACAAATTTTGGTAAGCTGTGTTTTCATCTTCATTTAGCTCAAATATATTTAAATTTCTCTTGAGATTTCTTCTTTGATCCATGTGTTATTGAAAAGTATTTTGTTTGGTCTTTAAGTATTTGCGGATTTTTTGTCTTTGTTATTGATTTCTACCTGAATTCCATTATGCTCTGACAGGAGACAATGTATGATTCCTATTCTTTTAAATTTGTTAAATTGTGTTCTATGGCCCACTTGGTCATCTATCTTGGTGAATGTTCCATATAAACTTGAGAAGAATGTCTCTATTTTGCTGTTGTCAGATAAAGCAGCATACAAATGTCCATTATATCCACTTGGTTGATGGTGTTACTGAATACAGCTACGTATTTACTTTCTGCCTCCTGAATCTGTTTGCTTCTGACACAGGAATGTTAAACTCTCCAACTAGAATATTTGTGATTTTTCTATTTCTCCTTTCAATTCTATCAGTTTTTGCCTTACATATTTTGATACCTTTTGTTAGGCACATACATAGTAAGGATTGCTATGTCTTCTTGAAGGATTGACTCTTTCATCACTACATATGCCCCTCTTGATCCCTAATTAACTTTCCTTCTCTGAAATGTGCTCTGTTGGGACACCTGGATGGCTCAGTTGGTTAAGCACTTGACTCTTCATTTTGGTTTGGGTAATGATCTCAGGGTCATGAGATCCAGCCCTCCACCAGGCTGTACACTCAGTGGGGAGTCTGCTTGAGCTTTTCTCCCTCTCCCTCTGCCCCCTCCCCGACCTCACATGCTCCCTCTAAAATAAATAAATTTTGAAGTCTGCTCTTTCTGAAATACAGCTAGTCTTGCTTTCTTTTGATTAATATAGTATGGTATATCTTTCTCCATTCATTTACTTCTAATTTATATGTGTCCTTTTGCTTAAAATGGGGTTCTTATAGGCAATATATAGTGGATCTTGTTTTTTATTCACTCTGACAATCTTTAATTGGTGCATTTGGATCACTGATGTTCAAAGTAACTACTGATATAGTTGGATTAATATCTACTATATTTGTTAATATTTTGTTTGTTGTCCTTATTCTTGGCTCCTGTTTTTGTCTTCCAAGCTTTTATGATTTTTAAGTAGGCTCCATGCCCTGGGTGGAACCCAACATGGGGCTTGAACTCACAACTGAGATGAAGATCTGAGCTAAAATCAAGAGTTGGAAGCACGCAGGCATTCCCAAGATTTTGTGATTTTAATGCAGAATTTTATATAATTATATTTTCTCCCATTTCTTAGCTTATCACTTTTACTTCTGTTTTTATTTCAGTGGTTGCCCTAGGGTTTGCAGTATACATAAACAACTAATTAAGTCCATTTTCAAATAATACTATACCACTTCATGGGCAATATGAGTACCTTATAACAAAATAATCCTAGTTCCTCCCTCTCATCCTTTGTTTCATTGCTGCCATTTATTTCACTTTTTCATAAGCATATCTACATACACACACTATACATAGACACATAAATGCATACATAATCAAATACAGTGTTGGTATTATTATTTTGAAAAACTACTGTTAGATCAATTAAAAGTTTAAAAAGAACATCTACAAAAATCCTATAGCTTAAAATTATATTCTTTTTAAAATATTTTTTATAGATTTTATTATTTATTCATGAGAGACACAGAGAGTGAGAGAGACAGAGACACAGGCAGAGGGAGAAGCAGGCTCCATGCAGGGAGCCCGACATGGGATCCGATCCCGGGTCCCCAAGATCATGCCCTGGGCTGAAGGTGGCATTAAACCACTGAGCCACCGGGGCTGCCCTAAAATTATATTCGATACTAAAAAACTAAATGCTTTCCCTTTAAAATCAGAAACAATGTCAGTATGTCCACCCTCACCACTACTATTCAATATAATACTGAAGTTTTTAGCCAGCATAATAAGGCAATAAGGGGAGATAAAAGGCACACAAATTGGAGAGAATTAAAACTGCCCCTATTTGCAGATGAATGATGTTCTACATAGAAAATCCCAAGGAATCTTGCTCCAGAAGGAACTGTCTGAGGGATCGTAAGGGATTTCTAAATATGGGAAAGGGGAATAAATCACTTGTTGAAGTCAATTGTACATATATTTTTGCAGGTCTAAAGAAAGAACAAGGTCTAAAGAAAGAACAAGGCCTATATAACAGGAATCCAGTTCTTCAGGGATACCAAAAGGGAATTTTCAAGTCATTTTTGGTGCAACCTAGCTGTGGAAATTAGCATACAATTGTTTGAGCCTTGCTGAATAAAAGTTTAACCTTCCAAAAAAAAAAAAAAAAAATCCCAAAGAATCTATAAAAAGAAAAAAATCTGAGAATAAGAATTCAGTAACATGGTAGAATACAATATAAACACACTCCAAATATATATTTCTATGTATTAGTAATGAACACAGAAACACTGAAATTAAAAATATAAAATTCATAATCATTCATAAAAAAAGAACAACTAAATGTTCTATTCTATATTCACATATTCCTTTTCTGGTATTTCCTTCCCTTATGTAGGTCTGAGTTTCTGACTTCTATCATTTTCCTTCTAAGTAACATTTCTTTTAAGAAAATATATGAGGGAGGGGGAGGGTGGAGAGGGGATGGGCAGAGGGAGAAGAGAGAATCTTAAGCAAGCACCACACCTAGCCCTCAGCCCAACTCGGGGCTCGATCTCACAAGCCTGAGATCATGACCTGAGCCAGAGTCAAGAGTTGGATGCTTAACCAACTGAGCCACCTGGGTGCCCCTTTTCTCAACACTTTAAACATTTCATTCTACTTCTTCTTACTTGCATTGTTTCTGAGGAAAAGTTGGATTTAATTCTTATCCTTGCTCCTCTGTAGGTACAGTGATTTTTCCTCCGGCTTCTTTCAGGATTTTCTATCTTTGATTTTCTACAGTTTGAAAAATGATATGTCTAGGTGTAGTTTTTTGGCATGGAAGATTTTTGTATCTGTACTATAAATATAAGCACATAAACATAAAGCAAACATATAAATTAGGCCTCAAAACTATCTATGATGTTTGATATATTTATACATTTACTCAATTCTCACTTAAGGTACTGTTGTTCTAAAAAAAAAAAAAGGTACTGTTGTTCTAAATGTGCAGGTCCAGGGCTAGGCATGGGGATGCACAGATGAACGAAAGTTTTTTTCTTGCTCTTGAGGAGAAAAATAAAAAATAAAATAATTAAGCTGTATTGGGTCATCTGGGTGACTCAGTGGTTGAGCATCTGCCTTTGGCTCGGGTCACAATCCCTGGGTCCTGGGGTCAAGTCCTGCATCAGGCTCCCCACAGGAAGCCTGCTTCTCCCTATGTCTCCGCCTGTCTCTCTGGGTCTCTCATGAATAAATAAACAAAATCTTAAAAAAAAAAAGATTAGACTGTTTTAAAAGTATGAATTTACTCAGCCCGGAGCACAATTGTTTCTACTTTACAGAAGGCACAGATGATATATGAAGGAGAGAAATGACTCATTCAAAATCACAGTTGCAAAGAGTGATGGCAAAAGGGTCACAGAACTTATGGGTAAAATCAAAGACAGGGCTTAGGGCCTTAAACGACCAAATCAATGGCTAGTCACAAAATCCTCCTAGAGTCACATTATGATTTTCATGGGGCCCAGGTACTTCTGCCTTTGTGGGCCCCTTACTCCATTAAAAAAAAAAATACATACATATATATTTTTAAATACAGTGCTCAGTTGGGCAGCACATACACTAAAATTGGAATCATACAGAGAAGATCAGCATGGCCCTTCTGCAAGGATGACACACAAAAATATATTTTATGACTATATTGCTATAAAGATGTATAATCCAAGCTAGACTATATTCACATTTTTCTTCTTAAAGGAAATTAAGACATTTTTGTGGGTCCCTGGGCACTGTGTCTAATGGATAAGTCAGCTCTGGGTCCTGCTGTCTCCCCACAGCTATGAACCAAGTGTTCTCTCCCCAGATGCCAAGTCACTTTGCTCTACAGCTTCTAAGATTCTATCTCTCCTGGGCCTATTTGACCAAACAGCATGAGGTTTAAGTTCACACTAAATCTCACAGCCTAAATCCACCATAAAAGGTAGCCTCGGGTGGCTCGGTGGTTTAGCGCTGCCTTCTGCCCAGGGCGTGATCCTAGAGACCCAGGATCGAGTCCCACATCAGGCTCCCTGCGTGGAGCCTGCTTCTTCCTCGGTCTGTGTCTCTGTCTCTCTCTCTCCCTCTCTGTCGCTCATGAATAAATAAATATTAAAAAAAAAAAAAAGGTAGCCTCACTCTATTCATATGAGCACTATAATGTCATTGGAAAAATCACTTGACAATAATGTGTATTCTGTGTTCTAGAAAGGTTTAGATACATTAATGATCACACCCAAAGTAATAAACAGACATGTCACTGACCTGCAAACACCAAAGGCATGAGAAGCATATACCTGGCATCTTGAAAGTAGCCAATTAGTATTTGTTTGTTCACTCATTCAGTCACAAGACAAGCATAAAACAAAGTCTATTCCCTTATAAAATTTACCTTCTAATAAGAAAACGGATAATAAACATGTAAACAAACATATATTTATATATGAAATAAATTCTGGTAGTGTTACGAAGGAAAATAAAACACGTAAGAAAAGAAAAGAAAAAGGCAGATTGGGCAGCCCGGGTGGCTCAGCGGTTGAGTGCCGCCTTCAGCCCAGGGTCTGATCCCGGAGACCCGGGATCGAGTCCCACGTCGGGCTCCCTGCATGGAGCCTGCTTCTCCCTCTGCCTGTGTCTCTGCCCCTCTCTCTCTCTCCCCGTGTTTCTCACGAATAAATAAAATCTTAAAAAAATAAAAAGAATAAAGAAAAGGCAGATTATTTTGTTGCTACACTGTAGACACTCATTTCCCCAAAAGATTTCCAACAACAGGAGAACATGCTGGGTGAGATAGCCAGTAGAACATACCCCATAAGGTATGTCTTGTTTCCTTGGGTTTTATCTCATTCCCACTTTTCACCCCCAAAAATGGCTTTAGGGCAAAGATTATCTTTCTCAGTGAAGAAAAGAGCAGTTGAGGTCCTAGTAATCTAGCATAGCTATTTAATTGTTATATATCAATGAACAGGGAATTTCCTCTATGCCTCAATTTCCCCATATATAAAATGAGGGGGTGGCTTAAGTAATTTTCAATGTCCTTTAAAGCTAAAATACTGTAATAATTCACACCAAATCTGTCTAACTCCAAAGCTTTGGAGTCAACTGTAATACCATGGCTTTCCAAACTGCCAGTTTCCTTAGTTACCATAGAATTAAAAACAAAATGCCTTCAATATGGTAAGGTGTGATTTAACAGGATGCTACCAAATTAAATCAATGAAACTTCACCAAGTGACTACCACAGGCATGCATCAGGAATATTAATCAGTCAGGGGATGGCCTCTTGTACTAGCTTCAAGTACCTGCTAACTACAAAGGACCCTAAACTCCTGAACCCCATCTACCAGGCAAACTGGAATTTCAGAGGTCCCAACTGATCCTTCCAAATCAGGGACTGATCAACCATGCAGCTAGAGACTTCATTCTTTCACAAAAATTAGAGATGAATAAACCCAACCTTTGTGGTGAGGTATTCACGTTGGTAGGGGGCAGGGAAGGGGAGGAAACAGGACACAACAAACTATTAAACATAAAATAGTATGACATTAAAACAAAATACTATGTAAGCCCAAAGAAAGAGATTAGCTAGTTCCTGGACCTGGTAGGAATACAGCACACCAGGCTGGCTGCCTCTTCTATCCTGTGGGGACAGATGCTCTGGTCCACTGGGTGATTAGGATAACAAGTACAAAGGTTCACAGGCTCTCCATATTTGTAGCTCTCCATTCTCCTCTCATTCACATGCTTCTTCAACTCCGTAGCCTTGCCAAGATTTCAAGGCCAATAAATCAAAGTGCAACCACCTCGCTTTTAAAAAAAGACTTCATGAATCAGCTGGGAATCACGCAGACGTTGGATCTGCTTGGCCAAACTGTAAGGAGACCTGATATAGACAGCACACTTTGAGCAGGAAAGTGAAAGTAGATGCTAGTGGTAACAACTGCTATGGCTGCTGCCTGTCCATCACACCACCTCTCCTACCATCATCAGAAAGCCAGGCCAGCTGAGTTGGCAAGGCCAACCCGTCCTCCAGGCCAGCTTATTCTCTAGGTCAGCTGAGTTGGGAAGCATTTTAATGAAAAGTTTCAAATATATATAAAAGTAGAAGGAATAATTTAATGACCTTTTCCCCACTCAACAATTATCAAATTTGGGGGCGCCTAACATTCTTTGATTCTTCAAGTCCTTTCCCATCAAATTCCTACTTTTCAGACTAGCTTCTTCCCCACCTGGCCCTCTCTTACTTTCTCCTACGTGCACTCCAGCCTCCCATGCACTCTATACCTTTTTACCAATAAGATCCAATCCAGGTGCCACCTCTTACAGAAACCCTTTCAGAGCAAAAAACGATCCTTTGTATGAACTCCTTTAGAGTTTGGACTATTCATCTGCTAATCGCATCTACCCACCTATGGAATCTTCCTTGAATTTTTCATTGCCACACCTCTTTAGTTCAGACTTTATCCCTTGCTCTCTCTTACTAGAGTACTGCAGTGACATCCCAGGTGATCTCCCTGAATCTAATCTTGCCAGAACAGATTCATATATGACAGCAGCCACAGTTCTCTTTATCAGACACAAAATTGACCTCATCACCCTCTACTTAGACTTTGTTTTTTCTTTTTTAAATAATGAATTTTTTTTAGTATTCAAATCTGCCATTCATAATACTTTTTATTTTATTTTATTTTATTTTATTTTTTCATTCATTCATGAGAGACACAGAGAGAGAGAGAGAGAGAAAGAGAGAGAGAGGCAGAGACACAGGCAGAGGGAGAAGCAGGCTCCATGCAGGGAGCCCGATGTGGGACTTGATCCCAGGACTCCAGGATCATGCTCTGGGCCGAAGGCAAGTGCTAAACCGCTGAGCCACATAGGGATCCCCCTCTACTTAGACTTTGATAACTTTCTATTGCCTTTGGGTTAAAGCCCAAACTTCTTTGTATGATACACAAGGTACTTCATAATCTGGTTCAACCAGATACTTACCTCACTACTCTCCACCAAATGGCCTACACTCCAGCCACAGAGAACCACCTATCATTCTAACATGCCCTTCCTTTTATCGCTTAGTGCTTTGTCCCGTGCCATCTTCTCTCCCTAGAATTCTTTCCTCCCCTTCATCACCTAGTTCATTTCTATCACCTCCTTTATGAGACAGACATTCTCCACTGTTACTCATTCACACATCTATTCAACAACTGTTAGATGAACAAACATATGGTAAGTTCTAGACTGGGGATACAATGATAAATAACAGCTCTCACTCTCAAGATGCTTAGGCTCTGGTAGATCTCCTCAGGTGGAGTGATTCCTCTCTCTTCTGCAGAAATTTGCAATTTACACATATCTCCAAAGTTACATTTATTAGTTTTTATACTTGTCTCTGAGTCTATTTCCATAACTAGATTCTAATCATCTTGAGGTCAAGAATCTTTTTTAAAAAGTTTTCTTGAGGCACAGCATCTATTTTAGGTGGACCACTGAATGATTGTTCACATATTTACAGAGTTGTACAATCATCTTATCTTAAATAATTTCCATCACTTTAAAAACAAACCTCATTCTCATTTGCCAACACCCCATTCATACCCTCAGACCTGATCAACTACTAGTCTACTTTATATCTCTACAGATTTGTCTTTTCTGGACCTTTTTTTTTCTTTTTCTTTATTTTAAGATTTCATTTATTTATTCATAAGAGACACACAGAGAGAGAGGCAGAGACATAGGTAAAAGGAGAAGCAGGCTCCATGCAGGGAGCCCAATGTGGGCCTCGATCCCAGGACTCCAGGATCACACCCTGAGCTGAAGGCAGATGCTTAACTGCTGAGCCACCCAGGTGTCTCATGGACCTTTCAAATACATGAAATACAAACTGCAGTTTTTTTTGACTGGCTTCTTTCAGACACTATGTTTTTTCAAGGATCATCCATGTTCTAACATGTATCAGTAGGTCACTCTTTTTTCTTGCCAAGTAATGTTCCATTGTGTGGCTATATGTTTTATTTATTCATTTATCAGTTGATAGACATTTGCGTTGTTTCTACTTTGGGGCTATTATGAATAATATTGCTGTGAACATTTATGCATAAGCTTTTGTGTGTACACATGTTTTTATTTCTCAAGTTATCTATCTTAGGAGTGAAATTACTGGGTCATATGGTACCTCTATGTTTAACCTTTTGAGGAATCACCAAATCATTTCCCACAGCAGCTCCATCACTTTACATTTCCGCTACCAGCCTATGAGGGTTCCATTTTCTCCACCTCCTTGGCAACACTTATTTTGTTATTATAGTATCATAGTGGGTATGAAGTGGTATCTCACTGTGGTTTTGATTTGCATTTCTCTGATGGCTAATAAAGTTTAAAATCTTTTCATGCGCTTACTAGCCATTTGTATATTTTCTTGGGAAAAAAAGTCAAATTCAGATAATCCAGTAAAGACTGGACAGATGATTTATCTTTCTCTTGCTGAGCTGTAAGAGTTCTTTATATATTCTGAATGAAAGTTCCTCATCAGATATATAATTTGCAAATATCTTCCCCCATTCAGCAATCTTACTGGATGTGAAGTGGGTCCGAGGATCATCTGAATCTTATTCACTTTTGTGTTTCAAAGAACTAGCCTGGGAATGCCTGACTGGCTCAGTCAGTTGAAGAGTTGAGCATCTTACTCGATTTTGGCTAAGATCATGATCTCAGGGTCTGCACGAAGTCTGCTTGGGATTCTCTCTCCCTTTGCCCCCTCTCTGCTCATGCTCTTATGTGTGTTCTCTCAAATAAATACATAAAATCTTAAAAAAAAATTACAGGCCCAAAGAACTGGCCTGTAATCTGGTACACCATATGTGTTCAATAAATGTTAGATGGATGTTACTTAACATTTTACAGCTTTGACGACAAGGATAATGCCTTACTCATTCAGCATCCCCTCCATACTTCACACCTAGCACTAGAAATAAAGCACATGCTTTGGAAATAGATACTAATTCTCCTTTGAACAAACAGTGGAGATGAAGTCACATAGAATGGCCAAACAATTTTTCATATTTCCTCTCCCCTCCCCCTAAAACTTCTCCCCTGATCCCTTCTATTTGCATGGTATCGCCGATTAGTCAAGTCAAAGCAAAAGTCCCCAAAATCTGAAAGTCAAGCTTGAGTATCTCCCTTATACCTAGTATCCAATCCACAAGCAAGTTCTGTAGGCTCTACTTCAAAACATATTCTAAATTCATCCACTTTCCCCATCATCTCTGCTATCCTACCTCCAATGCTATCATCTCTCACCTGAACTACTGCAAGTCTCCTAACTGTTCTCCTTGAATGTCCTTCTACAATTCATTCTTCTCAAAGCAGCCAGAAAGGTATTTTTTAACGCAAACCAGCAGGGAAGTCTAGGTGGCTCAGTTGGTTAAGCACTGGTCTCAGGTTAGGATCTCAGGGTCTAGAGATCCAGTCCAGTCTTGGGCTCTGCTTGAGATTCTCTTCCTCTCCCTCTCTGCTCCTCCTCTGCGTTCACTCATGTAGTCTAAGATAAATAAATAAATCTTAAAAAAAAAATGCACACCAGCTCACCTCACTTTCATCTTTCAAACCATCCAAAATCTATTCATTGTACACTCAATAAAATTCAACAGGTTTAGTGGCATCTATGAGACCTTAACAGATCTGGCTCTGCCAAAATTCCCTGACCTCATTGGTACTATTTTCCTTGATTCAGACACACTGGCTTTCACTTTGGTCCCCAGATGTGTCTAACTCATTCCCACTGATTTGTACTTCTCCCTCCATGTGACACATGTCTGTTTCCAAATCTTCAAATTCCTAGGTCTTCTTCATTCAGGTGTTGGTTCAAATATCACCTTAGAGGCTTTTCATAACCTTTCCTAGTTGTTCTCCATCATATCACCCTACCTTCTTCAGAGGACTTATCATCATTTGCAGTTATTTTGTTCTGCATGCACCCATTAGAAAGTAAACTTCACAAGAGCAACGACCTTGGTTGTTTTGTTCATTGCAGAGTTACTGGGACCAAGAAAAATGCCTGTCTATTGTACGCACAGTATTTGAAGAAAGAAAGATTGAACGAGCAATACAGATTACATATTTAATAAACGCTTGATGAATATGTGAGTGGATTAAAGGAGAGGTACAGAAAGCACAAAGAATAAGTGGAAGCACTAGTATTTTTTATAGCTGCTCACTTTTTCTCACCTTCACTGCCTTTGCTTTTGCTCAGACCCTCATTATGTTTTAGCTACTCAAGTACTCCCAACTAATTTCTTCTTTTCTCAACCTGATCCCTCCAAAAATAACTTCTACATTTCTATCAGACTTCAACATTCCTTAGAATGATCTAACATTGATCTAACGTGTTCAGATCGTTTATCACTGCTATCCCCCTACATTTAGCCTATACTTCAGTTATATACAAATTATTTCAGTTCCTAGAATATTCTATGTTGTTTAATGCCTGGAAGCCTTTGTATAGCTTTTCATTTTGCTGGACCACTATTCCTATCTCATAGACTTTATCTATTGGACTCAAATTTAATTCTTAAGAACTAAGAACCTTCTCTGCTAAGTCTTTAATGATTCCCCTAAGCAGAGTTAGTTAATCAGTCCCTCCTTTGGGTCACCACGGTATGACACCCATTTACACTATACCATAATTATTTGTTTCCATGTCTATCTTCCCCTACATGACTATTAGCCCCCTGAGAGTAGGAGCCAGGTTTTCATCTTTGTGCTCCCTGCACAGTATCTGCAGCATATATAAGCACTCAATAACTGATGACTGAAGCAATGAGTAAACAAATCTTAACTCCTCAGCGTGGCATTCAAAATCAACCTCATGTTGGTCCCAACCTATGTTTCTAGATCTAGCACTTAGTCCTCCCTTACTTGATGATCTCCAAATACATCCTTCTTTTTCACATTTACTTGGGAGCTTTATTCCTAATGTTCTCTCTCTAGTGATATTTAAATCATCCATTAAGGTCCAGCTCAGAAGTCTCCCTCTCCATGAAGTCTTCCCTAATTCTATCAATGAGAAGGGATTTACTTCCCCAATAGTACTTTGCTTTTTCTACTGTTAAGGTAATTAGGACCTCTTATTTTATAATTATAGCCACTACCTTTGTAACTGAACTACATGTCCTATTTTCTTTTTTTTTTTTTTCTAAGATTTTATTTATTTATTCATGAGAAACACAGAGAGGAGAGAGAAAGAGGCAGAGACACAGGCAGAGGGAGAAGCAGGCTCCATGCAGGGAGCTCAACGTGGGACTTGATCCCGGGTCTCCAGGACCAGGCCCTGGGCTGAAGGCGGTGCTAAACGCCCTATGTCCTATTTTCTAACAGAACTGTAAGCTCCTATGTCCTATTTTCTAACAGAACTGTAAGCTCCTTGAAAGCTACAAACATGATCTAGCATCCTTTCTCTCAACCCAAGTGCCTAACACAGCGCCTTGTACAAAACAAGCAGTTATCAATAAATGTTTTAGTAGTGAAGAATAGTTGCTCAAGGATTAGAGATTCTGGGATCCCTGGGTGGCGCAGTGGTTTAGCGCCTGCCTTTGGCCCAGGGTGTGATCCTGGAGACCCGGGATCGAATCCCACGTCGGGCTCCCGGTGCATGGAGCCTGCTTCTCCCTCCGCCTATGTCTCTGCCTCTCTCTCTCTCTCTCTCTCTCTGTGTGACTATCATAAATAAATAAAAATTAAAAAAAAAAAAGAAAGGCTAACAGTTTAAAAAAAAAAAAGGATTAGAGATTCTTTGCCTCCATCTCTTCACATATATGATTTTTACTCACCTTGGTGTCAACTGGCCTCCTATTCATATGGTAAACTTTTACCTCTCCTTTAAGAATTAGCCCAATGTCATATCCTCTCTGAAGTCTTCCCTAACTCTCCCAAATATATGGAGGCACTCCATCCATGTACCTGTGGCACCTTGTATAACTCTACTCATAACACATACTGTCATTATCAGTTGATGGGTTCCTTTTCCCACTAGACCATTAACTCTTTTGGAGCAGATAGTCTCATTATCCATTTATGAATTCCTGAGACCAAACAAAGTATCTGGCATAATTAAACACTCAATAAAGATGTAGTGAAGTTCAAAAATAGTGAGTCCATGTTATGGAGACACCAGTAATAGAGATCATAGAGTCCTATAGCCAGGTTCAAATCCTACCTCCACTTACAACCTATGTAATCTTGAGTAAATTAAAATTACTTAGCTGTGCCTTGGTTTTTCTCACCTAGAAATTAACATAATAGCATTAAAAAGAATTAAAAGAGCTAACGCCATGTAAAATGCTTACTATAGTGCCTGGTACATAGTATGCACTAAAAAAGTTAGCTATTGTTATCATTAGAATAGAAGGAGAAAAACTGTTTCTGCCGGGTGCTGACAGATTCAAGAAAAGCTGAGGCTCAAGCCTATGGGCAATGAGGAGTAAAATGTCATTAGAGTCCTCTTAAGTAACAGACACATTAAGTTATTGAGAATATCCTATTGGAAAAGGGGAAGGAGAACAGAGGGAACACAAACCTTGGCAGGCTTATGCTTTATGCTCTCTGCCTCCAGTTCCCTGCTTCTTTCCCCACCGTTTCTCCCTAGTTGCTCAGGGACAAAAGCCCCATGGCCATAACTCAGCATCCCCTTGGGAAAGCTGTACTTTAGAGAGAACTAATGAGTTTATGTTTACCTACAGATTTTCCTCTGAGGAGCAAAAAGATAACAAACTACTCCAAGAAGGGAAAATACAAATAAAGTGGAGATAAGGAATGACACCAGATGGATTATCTTGGGTTGGCTTTCATGGAGTAGGCTTTCAGGACAAATAGCCCCACCCCCACCCCAGATTGAACCTACACACCCCAGAGGCATTCTCTGGCAGTGCCTGTGCTTGTATGTGCTTCCATGAGTCAAAGATGCAGAGAAGCAGGATCTGGGAAAAGGAACAAGTACTAAAAAGTTGAAGCTACAGAAATAAAAATTCTAGCCCAATTTGAAGAATACTGCAACAGAGGTATTCAAAGAGGGAACAGGATGAAAACAGGAGAAAAGGGGATCCGTGGGTGGCTCAGCAGTTTGGGGCCTGTCTTCAGCCCAGGGCATGGTCCTGGGGTCCCGGAACCGAGTCCTGCGTCGGGCTCTCTGCATGGAGCTTGCTCCTCCCTCTGCCTGTGTCTCTGCTTCTCTTTCTTTCTGTGTCTTTCATGAATAAATAAAATCTTAAAAAAAAAAAAAAAAAAAAAAAAAAAAACCAGGAGAAAAGCTCCCTACTATTAGAGGGTTTTAAACATAGACTGGGATTGATCACTTGCTGAAGATATTCGACAAGGATGATGGACTAGATTTAAGATTCAAACTCAGAAAACATTTGAATATCTACTCTATGCTAGCCACTGTGAGAGATTAGGTGCTAGGAATATAGAGATGAAAAATAATATAGCTGTCCCTTCCAGAAGTTCATTGCCCAATGGGGGAGACAAACAATACAATGTGGTAAGTGCCGACAGAAATCTATATCCGGTACTATGGGGCAGAGAGCAAGTCCTCAGATTCTGTGTCTGTGACTCACTGGTAAGGAGCAATATGGCATTAATTACAAATGGAAATGCTTCATAAGCAGTTTGTAAGCAAATGCTATCAGGTGCTATTGTGTTATTTCCAGAACAGACGGTTAAGCGTCAGTTAACCTTCTTTTTTTTTTTTAAGATTTTATTTATTTATTCATGAAAGACAGAGAGAGAGAGAGAGGCAGAGACACAGGCAGAGGGAGAAGCAGGCTCCATGCAGGGAGCCTGATGCAGGACTCGATCCTGGAACTCCAGGATCAAGCCCTGGGCTGAAGGCAGGCCCTAAACCACTGATGTGGGATCCCCACATCAGGTAACCTTTGCTATCAAGTCAATACTTACCTTTTCCTGAACATAACCCACACCTACAAACATTCTTAATTATGACATCTTTTTTTTTTTTTTTTTAAGTAGGCCCCAAGTCCAACATGGAGCCCAACACAGGGCTTGAACTCATAACCCTGAGAATAAGACCTGAACTGAGATCAAGAGTCACCCAGGTGCCCGTATCATTTATTTAATAAATATATTGATGTCTGCTATGTGCCAAGCAGTGGGTAGGTAAGTCACTGAGGAATGTAAAGAGAAAAACAGTCTCTGCATTCAAGGAGTTAGAACATTCCTCTTCATCTTTTCCTCTCTCTCTCCTATCCCATTTTATTGACCAGATGACAATTTAAATTCCTTCTGAAAATAGATGAGTTATTAAGATATAAGCCTAATCAAGAAGTGACTTGCAAAAAGCAAGAGTGAGCTGGGGATAGGTGAATGGGAAACCAAATGGGATACACTGTCTGCAGACAGGGTATCTGCCCAAGTATGAGACTCTCTGCATTAAAAAGTCAAGGGTTAAATGTGGGCCTTTTTGTCTACAACTTCCCTATTACCATTTTTTTTCTTCTCTCAACTTAATATTATTAGCATAGATTATTAACAATAATTATATATGGGGTGCCAGGATGGCTCAGTAGGTTTGGCATCTGCCTTTCACATGGGCCATGATCCTGGGGTCCTGGAATCAAGCCCTGCATTGGGCTCCCTGCTCAGCAGGGAAGGGAGTCAGCTTCTCCCTGTTCCCCTACTGCTTGTATGCTCACGCTCACACACATGCTCACTATAAATAATCTTAATTTATTATAAATAATCTTGAAACAAAACCAAAAACACAATAATTATACTTTCACTCACTCTGTCATTCACTAGTATTTACCTGATAGAAATAAAATAGTACCTGAATACCTGATAGGAACTATAGGAAACAGGCCAGGTAAAATACTGGGATCCAGGACTTGCAAAGTTGCAAGAGATCTCTAAAACATCATCTAAGTCCAAACCTGTCATTTTACAGATGGAGAAGTGAGGTACAGAGAGGTTGAAATCTTTTATGAATTCATATCTTCATGCATTTATTGAATCATACTCTTTGCCAGGCACCATGGATATAAGGATGGACAGGGCTTTCAAGGAGAACCTAATCTCATGGGAGACAGACAAATACATGACCCCAAATTATCTCTGTAAATGACGTCACATACTTAAGTAGTAGAAATATCCAATGTAGGACAATATTAGAAGTATACAGTACTCACACCACCCAGAGTGGTTAAGAGCACAGGTGCTGGAGTCATCTTGGATTTGAACACTAGCTCTGTCACATACCTAGCTGTATAACACTGGACAAGTTACTTAAATTCTCTATACCTCAGTTTCTGCATCTGTAGGATGGGGATAACCATAATAGTAGCTACAGTAAGGTTTTGATGTTAAATTAGATAATGTACTTAAACAGTTGGCACAGGACCTAACACTAAGTATCTTATTTTGCCTTTGACACCCACCTGCTGAGCCCTGGTCTCAGAATCTTCCTCAACACAGCCTTCTAAGCATCTATTATCATTCAGCTGTGTCTGAGGTAAAACAAATCTGCTATTCCTAGTCTAGAACCCAAGTGTATTGTTTACTATGCTTTTTTCCTACTACACTATGCTATTATTCATTTTATATGCCTTAAACATAGTCCAAAGATAAATGGTCAGACATCCAAGATTAAACCTCAGTCACACGTGCCTCAATCCCTCAATAAGATCTTGGTTTTGGCCAAAAATCTCTAGAGAAGAAAACCCCTGGAAACAAGAAACATATATCAAGTGTCTATAGGGAGAGACCCACAGGAGGGGGAGAAAAAAAAAAACACAACAAAACAAAGCTATGATTACTACTTTAAGGAAGCAAGGGATTTCTACTGCCATGCTGCTAAGGGTTTACCAGTCTAGCAGGGAAGAGGAGATAGGACATGAATTGCCACTTCCTCGTTGATTTACCTACCACACCTACTGCCTAGCACAGCACCTGTGACATGTTTTTTTATCAGTCTTTCTCTTCTCATGCTAGTCCATGAACTCCGTGAAGGCAATTATCACGCCTTCTCCATCTTGGTATCCTCAAGCATAGCATAGTGCCTGGCACACAAAAGGTGTTTCCGAAAAAGTTGATAAATTTATAAATGAACACAGAAAAAAAAACATCAAAGGCAAGGAAAGAAGACATCAGTGTAGATCAGAATACTTCTAGAAGTCAAGTCATCAGCCTTGGGCTAGAACCTTAAGTACAGGTGGATTTGGAAACACACAGAGAGAAAGGAAAGGCATTCGAGGCAGACAGGACAGCACCACCAACAAAGACCTGGCAGTAACCAGAAACATGGTGCACAGTATGTTAGAACCAGAAAGAGTTTTAAACATGATTTAGTCCAGGGGCCCCCATGTGGCTCAGTCGTTAAGTGTTTGCCTTCAGCTCAGGTCACGATCTCCCGGATCCTGGGATAGAGCCTGCATAGGGCTCCCTACTCAGCAGGGAGTCTGTCTTTCCCTCTCCATCTGCCCCTCTCCCTCCCTACTTATGTTTACTCTCAAATAAATTGAATCTTGGGGATCCCTGGGTGGCTCAGCGGTTTGGCGGCTGCCTTTGGCCCAGGCGCGATCCTGGAGTCCCAGGATCGAGTTCCGCATCAGGTTCCCCACATGGAGCCTGCTTCTCCCCCCTCCTCTGTCTCTGCCTCTCTCTCTCTCTCTTTCTATATATATATATGTATATATATACACACACGTATATATATATATATATCATAAATAAATCTTTAAAAATAAATAAATACATAAATAAAAATAAATTGAATCTTGGGCAGCCCAAGTGGCTCAGCAGTTTAGCACCGCCTTTAGCCCGGGGCCTGATCCTGGAGACCCAGATCGAGTCCCACAGAGTCCCACATCAGGCTCCCTGCATGGAGCCTGCTTCTCCCTCTGCCTGGGTCTCTGTCTCTCTGTCTCTCTCTGTGTCTGTCATGAATAAATAAATAAAATCTTTAAAAAAAAGGGATCCCTGGGTGGCGCAGCGGTTTGGCGCCTGCCTTTGGCCCAGGGCGCGATCCCGGAGACCCGGGATCGAGTCCCACATCGGGCTCCCGGTGCATGGAGCCTGCTTCTCCCTCTGCCTGTGTCTCTGCCTCTCTCTCTCTCTCTCTGTGACTATCATAAATAAATAAAAAATTTTAAAAAAAATCTTTAAAAAAAATAAAAATTAAATTAAAAAACATTGAATCTCAAAAAAAAACAAACCACCATGATTCAGTCCAACAGTTCAATTCTCATAGAGATGTTGTAAACATTCAATAAAAAACCATGTACTACTGAGCAGAGGAGCTGGCATATTACAAATACTAACTGGTAGCTATTATTACTATTACTTAAAAATAATAATTATACAACACTTAGTGGGTGCCTGTTGTATGGCAGGCAGCATGCTGAGGGAAAGAACTACAACAATGAGCAAGATAGACTTGGGCTTTCCTCTCTCATCTAAGAGTTTGGTGGGGAAGACAGACAAAATAATCCTTGGTAGGCCTGGGCTAGGAGTATGGGGGAAGGCAGCTGAAGGAACAAACGGTAGGGTCATCCAATCAGGGGCAGTCACAGATAGCACCTTGATTATCAAAGTGTGTCTTAAGATATACAAGGGGTTCTGAGTCTCTTCAAGGACCCCAAGGCTTCAAATCAAGATTCTTCTTGAAAATAGGTATGGCTGGGATCCCTGGGTGGTGCAGCGGTTTGGCGCCTGCCTGTGGCCCAGGGCGCGATCCTGGAGACTCGGGATCGAATCCCACGTCGGGCTCCCTGCATGGAGCCTGCTTCTCCCTCTGCCTGTGTCTCTGCCTCTCTCTCTCTCTCTCTCTCTCTGTGTGTGACTATCATGAATAAATAAATAAAATCTTAAAAAAGAAAATAGGTATGGCTAAATAAAGGTTTAAAAGCCACCAATCTAGTCCAATCTCCTCTTTTAACAAGAATAAAATAGGGCCCAGATGAGGTAAATTACATACTTGAGGCAACAATACCTCAAGTTAGTTGTAGACTGGTATTCTTGCTTTGAACTTGAGCTGCAAACTACTCACTGATCTGCATGATATAACATCATTCTGGCAGATGAACAAGCACTGGGAGTAGACACATCCAGAATTCACAGGCACTGGCCAGGCAGGCAGGCTAGCTGGCCCTGATTGGATGTTGACATGCTTTTTCTACCTTAGATCCCAAGCCAGCTCTCCGTGCCAAAATGAGGTCTCCAATTCCTCTCTGAGGTTGGCCAGCTACACCTTCCAGGAGGAGCTAACTGGCTCCAGGAGTGGGTCTGCTTCTGGGCCACCTATCTCATAACAATGCTTTATCCTACTAACGTCCTCCAGGGCCATGTGGTTTGGCAAGTTGAGACCAAGAACTGAGTTTAACCAGTTATTACATCCTGTTTAATACCTAGCCTAGGCTGGCTAGACCCATCTCTCATCTCCCTAACTACCCCTAAACTAATCACTCCTCCCATTCAGGAGGGTTAGCAGAATCAAGTTATCAGTAAATTAAAGGACCTGTATAGAAAAAACAACATTCCTTTTGTCAATCCCTACTTTATATCTCTCAGGAATGAAATGCTACTTCATGTTTTGGAGATGAAACTTCTGTATATATTGGGACGCCTGGGTGGCTCAGCGGTTGAGCATCTGCCTTTGGCTCAGGGTGTGATCCCAGAGTCGTGGGATCAAGTCCCACATCAGGCTTCCTGCAGGAAGCCTGCTTCTCCCTCTGCTTATGTCTCTGCCTCTCTCTCTCTCTCTCTCTGTCTTTCATGAATAAGTAAATAAAATCTTTTTTTTTTTTTTTTTTTTAAAGAGAAACTTCTGTATATAAAGAAAGGGGTAGTTTACTTTGGTAAGATGAGTCTGCAGTTTAGGCCTTTAAACTGAGGGGAAACAAATACTTTGGAATCTGGAAAAATATATGGGTTTAAACCACTTAGTAGTTGCAAGATCCTCAGCATTCTCAAATACTCTGAACCTCAACTTCCCTGATTATAATTAGGGAATATTAACAAAATCACTGTCACAAATGTGAGACTCAAAATGCTCTTTTGAATCATAGTCACTTATGAAATGTACTGTATCAATTTTCACATGAGATCATAAGACTATACAGTTTTAAATTACCTACCCAGAGGGGACGCCTGGGTGGCTCAGTGGTTGAGCGTTTGCCTTTGGCTCAGGTCATGATCCCCAGGTCCTGGGATCAAGTCCTGCATCGGACTCCCTGTAGGGAGCCTGCTTTCCCCCTCTGCCTATGTCTCTGCCTCTCTGTGTCTCTCATGAATAATAAATTTTTAAAAAATTACCTACCC
Source organism: Canis lupus dingo (assembly GCF_003254725.2). Lineage (NCBI taxonomy): Eukaryota > Metazoa > Chordata > Mammalia > Carnivora > Canidae > Canis > Canis lupus. The sequence goes on from NC_064263.1 coordinate 26,383,548, forward strand.
ACAGCACAAATAATAGAGAAATGGAACGAAGGTGCTCAGTACAGCACAGGCTAAGCTCAGGATAGCACAGGCAGACCTGGGTTAGAATGTGAACCTCCCCACTCACAAACAGTAGAATCCTAGAAAAGTTATGCAACCTCAGTCTTCTCAGGTATAAAATGCAGTTAATACCATCTAACTCACAGGGCTGCTGCTATTAGTAATGAATGAGATAATGCAAGTAGATGATTTTAAACAGGGGCTGGTTTATGGTAAGGACTCAATAAACTGTAACCTTTCCTAAACCCTCTTTTCCAAACACCTCTCCAAAACAAGAGAGGCATTTTAGCAAAGCCTTTGTCACCTCAATTACTAGAGAAGCAAATAATGAAAAGACAAAAGAGGAAAGGAATGAATGAACTGATGGCTGCTATTCCAGACCACTTATCATGCTAACGGCATCTGATATTGGAAAACACAAGTACAATATCCTGAAGACAAAACCACAGCATGTGCCATCTTTCCAAAGAAGTGGCAAAAAGTACCAACTGCCTCTTAGTTAGGCTACCCGCTACCCTTATCCGGTGCCTTAAGGTAGTCTCCCCATCAAACAGAAAAGGGCTACCGGAAGACAACTCTATCACCACATGCAAATCACTTCTTTGTAAACCCAATCTTTATTTTTTCAGCTCAAAACCCACCTCTGTCAGAAAGATTTCACTGACTCCCCCTAGCAGACTTAAGTGCTTGCCCCCACTGAATTTTTTACACAGTTCCATTATAACAATTATCTAGCACTATAGAGCTATTTGCGTGTCTCTTCCCCACATTGTAACTTAGGGTAAAGATCCTGTCTTACTTTTGAATTGCCAGTGCATAACACACAGTAGACCTCCATAATTACAAATTATAAGGATGAATTTCACCTTCTTCACTAATTAAGGCTGCTAAGAAACAGCTGGGTAGACTTTAATAGAAACTCACATAAACTAAGGTCCGCCAGACCAGACCCCTGGTTTTTTGTTTGTTCGTTTGTTTGGGGGGAAGGGAACTTGAAGGGATAACTGGCTGTTCCTGCTTGTCAGAGTTATTTTCTCAGACACACAAAAGATAGAACTAGTCCATATAGAATTTCCAGACAGATTATATTCTTTCGCAGTAAGTAAAACAAGTTAATAGAAGTTTCTGGGACGGATGCTGGTGGTGACATATAAAGCTGATTTCTAGGCATGACACTCTAATAAGTCTATAACATACTCATAGTAAGTATATTACACAACTAGAAGCTCTTAAGTTCTTAAAACATAAGAAAAGCTAAGAAGCAAAAATCAAAAGTGTCTTAGATCACTTGAAGACTTTTTCTTTTCTCCTCTCCCAGTACTTTTGCTCTCTATCCCAATAGTCCCTGATATACATAACTGAAATAAGCCGCCCTCAAAGGAAAGCTCATGACTAACAAACCATACGTAATAACTTTAATACCATATTTACTTTTTCCAGGGCACTTTCAAACACACCTCACTGAACCACAGCCAACTGTAATCACAGAAACTTAAAGCTGGAAGGGGCCTTAGAGGTCATGTCCACAGCCACCACCCGCTGTCACCAACTGAGCGATATCAAATACCTCGAGTGGTTAGCAGGTATGGGTCTAAAGTGCTTCTTTAAAAACCTCCCCCTGCTCTAACCACCTGTCACTTACTCAGTCTCATCCTGCCACCTTAATCATCCCACTCAGGTAAACCGAATCCACTAAGTCATCCCACCACGAAGCAACAGTCTTGACTTCTCCAGTCCACTTCTACTCCCTTTCTTTGAGCCTCACCCCCAGTCTTCCCCAGGCTCCCATCCCCAAAACCAAGACCTGTAATATTCTGATCTCTCAGCGATCCCCTCGATTCCACTCCTGGCAATCAATCCCTTTCCTCCCATCCCTCTGTGCTGTCCATCTACTGTCCTGTGCAAAGTCACAAGCACCCCTTGTTCTGAATATACCTTTGGCCTCAGAATCATCTCCCTTTCCTTTGTCACCTTCTCTTTACTTCTCAGCGCCATCCCTTCATTCCTTTCAAACTCAGGGTCCCTTTCCCTCCCAGTGATTCAAGGGCCACTGGCAATTTAATACATCAGTTGTTCAACGCCTATTAAACAGGAAAAGGGGACATACATCCTCAAGGAGCTCACCTTCAAAGAACTAATACGTCCAGAAGGCGCCAGAAATAGAGAATCATTTATCCCATAAGATTCAGTTCCTCTGGGAAGCCTTCTCTAGCCCCAAATGAATTGGTCCCCTCTTTTCAGTGCCACCATTATACCGCTGATGCAATGACTTGTCTGCCTTGTGGGTCTCCCACCGCTAGGCTATGGGCTGTTCCATGGGAGGGCCCCTATATCCCTAGCACTTAGTCCAGGACTCAGCACAAAGACAGCATGTAATGTTTGTCAACTGAGTGAATGAATTCCGGTATATAATCATTCATTCATCCATTCAGTGCCCAAAACTTTACTGAGTGCACATTATGTACAAAGTCCTAGAGTGTAAGGATAGATAAAATAGTTCTTACATAAAAATAACGCTATATCACTAGTAGACTAGCACTCTCCCGCGGTCCGCGTCCCCAACCCCCACCCCAAATCCAGACTCGACTCTCCCACGGCGAAAGCCCGGCCTTCCCTTACAGAAGTCCACGCCCCTCCAACTCAAGCTCCCTCTGAGCCCTTCAGTCACACCCTAGGACCCCCAGCTAATAATCTCAAATCTTAACCCCCCCACCCTCCCTGGCTTCTCTCCCTGTCCTCCACCTCCACCCTTGAGGTTACTGCAAGTCTCCTACCCCCATGACCGCCTCTGAGTCCCCGAGCCCAGGGTACCTCTGATTTCACTCTCCTCGCACCCGCCCCCCAGTTGGCTCCTTCCCTTTCAGGGTCCCGCCTCCCCCAGGACCTTACTCTCCTCCCCTCCCTTCAATTTCAGGCTGAGCCTCTTCCCTCCTTGACTCTGAACTCTTCTTACCTCATCTAGCTCCCGTTCCCCGGCAGCACCTCCTCCAACCTCCACCTCCACCACTGCCGCCATCTTCACAACTCTCCCCCTCCCTTCGTCCCCCCGCTAGCCAGCTGCTTCCGCCGCTCAAGTGCTCCTAGCCAATCGGCGGCTCGAGCTCCAGCAGGGGGGCGGGGCATCAAGACAGGCGGAGCTCCGAGAGGGACTAAGAGACCGTCTACCTGCTACTCCGTAAAGGTCAGGGAGGGAAGGTTTCCGTGCACTTCCAAGCTTCCGTGAAGGAGGGTTCTTGGAAAATGAGAAATTGGGTTTGTATTATTCTCAGTGCAAATATTTCACCAATTCTCCCTTTTGGACAGCCAAAGAGAAGGGTCTCTAAATCGTCAACTTTCGCGACGCTCCCTCACTCTGAGCTCCAAGAAGTGAAGCGTGGAGGCCAAGGACTACATTTCCCAGAATGCATTGAATCTGACCCGGAAGTTTAAGTTCCGAGCTCTGAAAGACTTGTAGCGAGTGAAAATTTGCATAATATATGCCTAAAAATATACATTTAAAAATAGACGTAAAGCATACATAGATACACACGAAATGTATTTTTCTTGCTGTTAGCGAATGTCTTCTTGCCTCGATGGGAGTCATTTTTCAGAAACAGCGGCTTCTTGAGGCCACAGAGCAATTTCCCGGACCTGGAGAGGCGTCAGAGGCGTGATCCAGGTCAGACGGCGGAGGTCAGAGGGCCGAATTGGCGGGAGAATGGGTTCGTGGTCCACGGTCTGAGGCTGCGGTGGCTCTTCGAGGTCCGTTGTCCCGGGTGAGGGGCTTTGGGAGGCTGTTGATGCGGAGGGAAGTTGCCGAGAATGGGTGGCGGAGCAGGAATACACAAAACAGCGTGTTCCAAGGTTTTTTTTTGGGGGGGGGGGGTGCTGCGCGGCTTAGAAGAGCCTCGCGCGACCTCCACTGCCCCAAACTGCTTCTTGGCCTCTCACGCCTTAGGATCACTTCACACATCTCGATACTCTTTCCGACTACGCGTCCTGCATCCCCAGCTCCCATCTGTATTCTCTGTGCTGCGCCCCAACTTAAACTTGCTAACTCATTTCCAACCCCTTGTTAGCCTTACTTCTTACAACTTACAACCTGTGGCCCCTGCACACTTAACCCCTGAGCATCCCAGCTGGATCTATGGGGGAGAATAGTGCCAGGGATGAGCAGTGGACTCCCACTAGGGTGCCTGTCAACTTTGTTTTAGGACCAACCAGAAGTTACAGGGTAATATTTACACCATCTACAGGCATCTTATTTACTTAAAATGGGAATTGTTATTATGTGAAACAATGCAGAGAATATTGTAATCACCTTATACCCAATCACCCCAAATTGACTATTGACATCATGATCAATTTGCGTCCTCATTTTTTTTTGCGTCCTCATTTTTTAAAAAGATAAAATAATACAGATATTATATAAGGTTGAACTTCTCTGTGTCTTCAATTCTCAGACCCAGTACCCTTTCATCTTTCCGAGACACAACTATTGTCACAATTAGCTGGATATGTTTCCAGTCTATGGGGAAAAATTCTGTGTATTCACAGTGTAAGTGTATTCATTTTGTTTTTTGATGAACATAAGTGCTGTTTTCTTTTTTTTTTTATAAGTGCTGTTTTCTATATCACTCTGTAACTTACCCTTTCGCTGTATTTTTTGAAGACTGTCCATGTTTATGTAATATTTACATCTAATTCATGTCTTTTAACAGATAATATTCCATTATATAATATATATAGTAGTTCCCGTATTCCCATTTATCCATTCTTCAACTAATGGGCATTAGAATTTTATGGTTTTTTGCTATTAGAAATATTTTATATGTCTGTACACATGGTCTTAGAGGAAGAAGGAGTTGCAGTTTCTTTATTACCAGGGAGTATAAGGATTCTTTTAAATACGGATTCTTGGTCATTCAGATCTTATGTGACTTGTATTTCTATCTTCTTTCCAGTTTTCTATTGGACTTTTGTCCTTTCTTACTGATTTGTAATATTTGAAAATATACATTCTGAATACTGTCCAAGTTTTTATGAGTTGTGGATATCTTCTTCCAGTCATTTCTACTTTAATCTTGTTTTTGTTACCTTAAAGTATTTTTCATGTTTCCATCTTTGATTCATTTGAGGATAATTTTTCAAATATGTTATGAGGTAGGGATCTACTTGTATTTTTCTTCACAAGTAGACCAAGTTTTGGGGGTTTTTTGTTGTTGTTGTTTAAAGATTTTTATTTATTTATTCATGAGAGAGAGAGAGAGAGAGAGAGGGAGAGACACAGGCAGAGGGAGAAGCAGGCGCCAATGCAGGGAGCCCGATGTGGGACTCGATCCCGGGACCCCCAGATCACGCCCTGATCTGAAGGTAGACACTAAACTGCTGAGCCGGGATCCATGGGTGGTGCAGCGGTTTGGCACCTGCCTTTGGCCCAGGGGCGATCCTGGAGACCCGGGATTGAATCCCACATCGGGCTCCCGGTGCATGGAGCCTGCTTCTCCCTCTGCCTGTGTCTCTGCCTCTCTCTCTCTCTGTGTGTGTGACTATCATAAATTAAATAAATTAAATAATAATAAATAAATAAATAAATAAATAACTGCTGAGCCACCCAGGCATCCCTGGACCAAGTTTTTGAACACCATTTATTACCTCATCTTCTTTCTTAATATTTTATTTATTTATTCATGAGAGACACAGAGAGAGAGAGAGAGGCAGAGACACAGGCAGAGGGAGAAGCAGGCTCCATGCAGGGAGCCTGTCGTGGGACTCGATCCTAGGTCTCCAGGATCAGGCCCTGGGCTGAAGGCGGCAGTAAACCACTGAGCCACACGGGCTGCCCTACCTCATCTTTTTTTTGACAGCCTCATGACTCTGTTCTATCTTACAATCAACAGGTAAAGTCCCATTTATATGCATCTGTTTCTGGGATCTGTTTGTCTGTCTTTTTAGAATTTGTGGCCGTTTATTTGTTGATGAGTTTGTCAGAATCTTCTGCTGAAATTCTGATTGGAAGTATATTGACTTAATAAACTACTTTTTTCAATGGCTTTTTGTACCTACTGTGTTTCAGCATCTCCCCGAGGTGTGAGAGGTGATGAACATGACAAAAATCTGCATCCTAAAAGTGCTCTCTACATAGTGAGGTAAACAGGCCAGTGCCAAAAAATAAGAACTACAGCATGTACAAGCATGAGGAGGTTGGAAAGCACTTATCTTGGAGAACTGCAAGCAGTTTGATAGACTGTGATCTTCATGAAAAAGATTGTATATATCTTACTCCTCATTGTGTATTCTATACCAATGCACTGCCTGGTACCTACTAAAATATTAACTAAATAAAATATCCAAGATTGACAGCTTCAGGGTCCCCAAGCCTAGAGTGTAGTTTGGGGGCTGGCCAAGTCAGTCCTCTGTGTTAGTGATGAGAGATGGAGTTTTCACATCAAATCACAAATGTAGAAGAAAAAAAAATAAACAACGGGCATCCCAGGTGGCTCAGTGGTTTAGTGCCGCCTTCAGCCCAGGGCCTGATCCTGGAGACCTAGGATCAAGTCCCACGTTGGGCTCCCTGCATGGAGCCTGCTTCTCCCTCTGCCTGTGTCTCTGCCTCTCTCTCCTCTCTGTGTTTCTCATGAATAAATAAATGAAATCTTAGAAAAAAAATCACAAACGTATGCTGGGAGTTTCTCCAAAATAGAGACCATATCTTATTTATTATTTTTATATATCCAATACATCTTTTTTGTGCCGAGAGTAAGAAAAAATGTTGAAGTTCAATGAGTGCCTATAGTGGGAATAATCAACTCTAATTAATCTGAAGGCCTAGAAACTCATTCTGCATTCTTCCCACTTTGAAGCCATGGCACCGTATTGAATGTGACCTATGAAGAGTGCTTGACTTTTGGATGACCTTCACTGTTTCCACTGGCATAGCAATGTACCCCACTATGAGCACTCCATGACTGCTGGCCCTTTGGAGCTCAATTTTTATGGTCATTCATTCAGAAGACATTTGCTAATCTGGAACTATATGTTTCTCCCTCTTATATTGAAGATACAGAAATGAATTAGACATGAAGCTTGTCCTCTAAGAGCTTACAGTTGGTCAAGGGACATAAGACATATATTCAGATAGGGCACCTGGGTGGCTCAGTCAATTAAACTTCTGCCTTTGGCTCAGATCATAATCTCAGGGTCCTGAGATTGGGCCCTACATTGGGCTCCCTGCTCAGCAGAGAGCCTACTTCTCCCTCTCCCTCTGCCACTCCCCCTACTTGTGGTCTCTTGTTCTCTCTCTCTTTCTCTCTCTCTCTCTCTCATAAATAAATAAATCTTTAAAAAAAAAAAATGGGATGCCTGGGTGGCTCAGCAGTTAAATGCCTGCCTTTGGCCCAGGAAGTGATCTGGAGTCCAAGGATCGAGTCCCACATCAGGCTTCCTACATGGAACCTGCTTCTCTCTCTGCCTATTTCTCTGCCTCTCTCTGTGTGTCTCTCATGAATAAGTAAAATCTTTAAAAAAAGACATATACCTAGATAATTGTAACACAGAATCAAGAGGATGGAAATATCAATTGAGCTGGTTGAGATGGAGATGATATTTGAGCATCAGAGATGCATTTGATTTGACGAGTGCAAAAGAGAAAGAACATTTCAAGCAAAGACAATGGAATGAAGAAAGTCTTGGAGATGAGGGGAAGAAATTGGAGATTGAGGGAGTAGGGAAGGAGGCAAGAAGACCAAACATTATGGCCAGAAATGTATTAGGAATCATGGACTCATTCTTAGGGGCCAGATGGGTAGCAAACAAGGGTAAAAAGGCAGGGTATAAATATTTGGGGAGAGATCACACTTAAAGGCATTCAGGCAACTTTAAAACACCTCTACCCAAGGAATTGTTGAAGCCAGGTGATGGATGAGTAAAAGTCCATTATACTAATATGTATGTTTTTGCATATATTTAAAATGTTCCATAAAGAAGTTTGGCAAAAGACAAAGTGCAGATGTCCATAATGAGCTTTCAATATTAAATAAAACAATGAGAGGTAAAATACATCCTCTGATGAAAGGAGTAGGAGCAGATGAAGCAGAAAATGTAGAGCTCTACATTATAGATACCTTGAGGGGCAAAGCTGCATTAATATTTATTAAGTACCTACCATGTAAAAAGGGATTTGCATACATCAACAAGCCCTTGAAGATTCCTAATAGGGGAGTAACAATGAAAAACAAAGTTAAGATTAATTTTGTTTTATTTTTTACTTTTTAAAAGAAGGTTGATTTTAAAGGGAAGAAAAAATTAAGATGTAATTGAACATTTGTCACATCTTTGCTATGTACTAGGTTCTAGTGGCATAATGTAGGTGAATGATTAAAGGCACAACTCATGCCTTTGGGAGTTCACCTACATATTAACCCACTATACTCATAGTAACATATTTTGTACTTGCCACTCTGTTGCCCTGTGAATGCATTCCAGTTGTTTCATGTTTGTTGGAATCTCCCCTCCGAGCCAGATCTGTTCCCTGCCCATTGCCCATCATGGGCACCAAAAACAGTCTTACTCACTGCTGCAGAAATTACCAGAGAACCAGCCATGGCTAGTTTGTTTTTCTTATGTTTTTTTCTTCAGGAGTAACGTGAGGATTCTTTCTCTTCTGGAAGCAGACAGGACCAAAACATAGGCAGTGCCAAAGTGGTGACAGAAGAAATCTTAGGAGAAAGTATTTTTGCCTTGTACTTGGGAGAACTGCTGGACCTACCATGGCTCCTGTAAAGATTAGCCACGTGGTATCATTTTCCTCTCAGGTAATGTTAATTAGCAGGCATAGTTTTTTCTTGGTGACTGAAAGGAGTGACAAGAAAAGGAGACTTGGCTGCACTTTCAGGAAACTCCCAGTTTAATCGAAGAGACATTGCCCCTTCTTTGGAGATCCAAAGTCAAAGGAAGACACATAGGTCTTGTGCTCACATTGTTCCCAGAGCAATGCAGGATGGGTAAAAGAAGCATTCCCAGGAATTAAAAGGTAAAGAAGGAAACAACCTCAGGATTCCACCCTTAGTTGGAAGGAAATTGCTAAAACTGTAGGTCTACGGTCTGTACCAGGGTAGTTACTCTCTCATTGAGAGCAGGCCAGAACACTCAAAGTCATCTCTGACCTGTGAGGATATCATCCCCACCATCAAAGGTGATCTCAGCCTCCTACCTAGAAGTTCACTTTCTGGAAATCCCGATTATCCCAATTAGATCTAGATGCTGGGCCCTGGGCCCAGGATTGATCCAATGTGGTGATTCTTAGGGACTTCCCACCCTTTCCCACCCTTTCCTCTGTTGTCATTTCTATCCGTTTACACTTTCTTCCCACTCCTCACCTTCTATTACCTTCTGTTTCTCAGAGGGTACCTTGGCATTTTGGGTGACATAAGTCTGCATTTATAGCAGGATCATTATGACAATCAAAAACATCCCCACTTATTTTGGAAAGACCTTTAAGAGAGTCTTTAAGAACTACTATATCAACTCCTAAGTGAAATAAAATAAATATTACCCATGTTCTTCTTACCAACATAATCAGCCGGAATGGTTTTCTTTATACACTGAGCCTTATAAAATGCTAGCGATCATTCCTTACCACCTAATACTGAGGTTTTCAAACTATACTCTGTGGGCACCCAGTTCTGGAAATGCAGACAGTCTTTAGGCCCCCCAACCTGTGTTTTAACCAGAGCTTTGTTTTTATTTGTGGAAAATACACACACACACACACACACACACACACACACACACATTTTAGGGTATTTTTTCAGTTAAGAGGATGGATTTTATTGCTAAAACAAAATTGAAAACCATGAATATAATCTCCCTCCCCTTTACTTATGGATGAAGAAACTTAGATGCAGAGAGAGAAAGTAGTTTGCTCAGGGCCTTTCCACAAAAAAATACTAATTTTGAATTCAAACCAAGAATTACTTTATTTCCAACCATCAGTTGTAAACTTAGAATAAAAATCCTTGCCTTTCTTTTCTCATAGGGTTAAAGATAAATAGATGTCTGTGAAAGCGCTTTATAAATGAAAAGAAAGAAATAGTGCAGTGTGGTGGTTAAGAGCTCTGGATTCAGAAACAGGTGTTCTAACTTTGGTTATTTGGCTTTGTGGCCTTGGGTAAGTTTCTGAACCTAAGCTCAGCTTATCGATCTGTTAATTAAGAAACTGTTAAGTAAACTAAATAGTAAACTAAAGTGTTACAAGGAGGGATGCCTGGGTCGCTCAGTGGTTGAGCGTCTGCCTTTGGCTCAGGATGTGATCCCGGAGACCTGGGATCGAGTTCCACATCAGGCTCCCTGCATGGAGCCTGCTTCTCCCTCTGCCTCTGTGTGTGTGTGTGGATAAATAAATAAAATCTTTAAAAAAAAAAAAAGTGTTAGGAGGATGAAATGAGGTAGTTTTGTAAATAAAGGAGGGGTAAACGGTCTGTAAATCCCTTGTCATGTGATAACTGTATTTTTATGGACCATGTAGTGTTCCTTCTACCATGTTAAAATGCCTGGAAAGGTTTGAGAATGTAGGGGTCCCTCCTTTGCGGGCATCCTTCTTGGCTTTGGTTCAGTGAGTTTTCTGATTTGCTCCGTCTCTCTCTGACATAGGATCCCAAGTATCCTGTGGAGAACTTGCTGAACCCAGACAGTCCAAGGGGACCTTGGCTCAGCTGCCCTCAGGACAAGAGTGGGCAACTGAAAGTAGAACTCCAGCTGGAGAGGGTAGTGCCCATTGGCTACATTGATGTGGGTGAGTGAGTTCTCCGAGCTCTGGAAACCTCTGTGTGAGACACAGGAGTAACATTCCCCTCCAAATGTGCCACCAAAATGTCTCTATTCAGTCGAACTGAGCACCTTCCATGGTGTGAACGTGAGATATGGCCCTTGCCCTGGGGACAGGTGTATGGTGTTGGCAAACTCTGAGGATTCTGTTCACATAGAATGCAACAGGGATAGCATTCCCTGAATTATGCAATATACCTGCCCTGCTTTGATCTGAGCAGACTGGGTAAAGCCTGAGGACACTGACATAATTATAAATGCCAAGATGTAGAACCTGTATACACCTCTAAATATCATTGTCAAGAGCAGGCTGGGGCTGAGCTCTGCATACTAATCTAAGAAGGCTCCATAGGAGTTTATGGGCTGAGAAGGTTGGCCTTAGAATTCTCTGGAGTAGAGAATTGACATATACCATTGGTCTCAGCTCTGTCAGGACGGAGAGGTGTCAGGCTCCTTAGCAGGGGTTAATAGAGAAATATTAGCATTGCCTGCCAGAGCCAGAGGGTGAGGAAACAGAAAGTCTACTGAGTCAGGGAAGGTTTCCAGCTGGTAGGACCACTGTGAACCTTCATATTGTTATTTTGTGGACTGAGATCTCGTCCACTTCAAGTGCTGGCTCACTATGTTCCTTGATCTTTCTAGGCTTCCAAATAGCCCCAGAGTAGAAGAATGTCCTTTTCCTACCCAATTCTTTGTGCGCAGTAGGGGGAGCATCTGTCTTCCCGTCACCTTTAAATTCTTCTCTCAACCTTTTGTCCCCAGGTAACTGTGGCTGTGCTTTCCTGCAAATTGATGTGGGCCGTTCTTCCTGGTCCCTGGACAGACCTTTTGTTACCCTGCTCCCTGCAACCATGCTCATGTCCTTAGCTGATTCAAAGCAGGGGAAAAACCGCTCAAGTGTCCGCATGTTTAAGGATGGTAAGGAAGGGCACCTCCGTGGCTCAGTTAAGCGTCTGCCTTTGGCTCAGGTCATGATCCCAGGGTCCTGGGATTGAGCCCCATGTCAGGCTCCGCTTTCAGCGAGGAATCTGCTTCTTCATCTCCCTCTGCCCCTCCCCCTGCTTGTACTCATCTTGCACAGTCTCTCTCTCTCTCTCATAAATTAATAAAATCTTGAAAAATTAAAAAAAAATTTAATTAGGCGACTTCCCTGACTCAGGCCACCTCTCCGGGTCAGGGAACCTCGCCCAGGAGCGTTCCCTATTAAAGCACTCTCGAACCTAAAAAAAAAAAAAAAAAATTTATTAAAAAATAAAAATGGTAAGGAAGGCGAAAAGCAGAAATGAGAGAGTCTGAGCAAGAAAGATTATAAAAAAGAGATGCTGTGCTGTGAAGCTAGATGACCTGCTATAGAGGGCCATGGAGCTGAGCTGGTTGGTGGGCTTGGAGGAGGGGCCTGTGCAGGTGCTCAGTTATATCTGGGGTAGGTAGGGAGCGAACAGCTGTGTGGTGTGTTTGTGTATGAGTTCTCTGTGATGAGAATAGATGATAGCCGGGAATATTGATAAGCTATGATTTGTATTTACACATAACATGATTGGGTGGAGGTGGCTATAGAACTCTTATTTGTGAGTGGTGTTTTTATTTGTACAAATGTACATTAGTGTGAGTACAGTAGTCCCCCTGCAGTCAACCACAGCCCAGAAGCAGATGATGCTCCCTCTGACATAATGTCAAAAGGTCAAGTAGTAGTGCCTGCATCAGTCACCTCACTTCATTTCATCACGTAGGCATTTTATCATCTCATAGCATCACAAGAAAAAGGGTGAGTAGATTACGATGTTTTGAGAGAGGGAGACCACATTCATATAACTTTAATTATAATATATTACTATAATTGCTCTATTTTATTATTAGTTATTGTTGTTAATCTCTCCCTGTGCCTTATTTATAAGTTCAGCTTTATCATAGGTATGCACATATAGGAAAAAGCAGTTTGTATCTGTAGTTTCAAGCATCCACTAGGAGTCTTGGAACATGTGCCCTACAGATAAGGATGGACAACTATACACGTGTTAGTAGAGAATGTTTCTGTAAGTGATAGAAAACTATAGGATGGCTATATTGAGGTACTATACGGTAATTCCTGAGTGCCAATCTATGCAAATCTCTGTGTTCACTACACTCTGCAGAAGAAATATAAGATCTGATTCCTGGCCTCTGGGGATTTACAGTCTAGCAAGGATTTATCTATGTTGAAATTCAGGTGTTTGTAATGTCTCAAAGGAAGAGTGATATGGGAGGAGCACAGGAGGTGCAGGAGCTGAGGTACTACCAGATAGGATAGTGCTGGGAGCTAAAGGTGGAAAGGGTTTGCAGTATTGGTATGTCATAGTGTGAAGGCCATGGAGTGCTGAGGGAGGCAGAGGTCTCGTGGTCCAGGAAGAGTAGATACAGCTCCCTACCAGGCAGGTGGTCACCTCAGACCCCAGAGCTACAGGTACATCCTGTAAAATAAGATATTGAGAAGGTCCCCAGAAAGTTGTAGCATGAAGATGTGCTCATGCCGGGCATGGTGTGGGACGCTGAGGAGGGATGGTGGGAAGGCAAGGCCCTGAGTCTGAGTGCACCTTGATGGGTCTGCATGGTGCTGCATGCCAAGCACCAAGGCATGAAGGGCCAGTTACTGATGACCTCCATTCTTCCTTTTGTTGGAGTTTACCCTATGCAGTCCGTCTCTTCTTCCCTCTCCTCAATACTGACCTTCTCATCCTTTCTCCCTTCCATTCACACATTTCCTTTCCCTCTCATTTTCTTTCTTTTTCCTTTGAGGTGATTTCCTGGCTCCAGCCTCAGGTGAGTCATGGGATCGACTTCGCCTGACCTGCTCCCAACCATTCACACGTCAGCAGTCTTTTGGCCTGGCCTTCCTCCGGGTGTGTTCCTCCCTGGACTCCTTAGATGACCCTGTGAGGGCTCCCTCAGCCCCCGAGAGCTCTAGGCTGAGCCAGGTATGTACGATACTAGAACAAGGACTTCGTATTTTCCTACCTTTTTTTTCAATTTCTGGGTAGAAAGCTGGTGCTTGATTGAGGGATAAACACGTGTGCACGTACACATACACACTCAAATAAAAACATAAATGGGCTTGCTACCCTTTCTTACAGGTGCCAGTTAACACCTCTCCTCCCCATTGATCCGTGGGAGACTCAAGGGAGTGAGCCTTCAGTACTGTGAAGCTATTAGACCACTCATTCTTTATCAAGAGTGAAGTTTCTTTCTGGATTCAAACTTAATCTCATCCTTTAGGCTTAGGTTCCTGTGGGCTATAGCTTTCATCAGACTTTTCCTTCCGGCACCTGCAAGTCCTGGGGCTCACTTACTGTCTGTCCATCATCATTCTCACCTGACCCACCTGCCAGGAGAACAAGTTATAATCTTAGATACGTGTTCTGCAATTTCATCTGTTTTCCTGCCTTCTCTCCCCTCACAGCACACAAATACTGCTAAGAGACAATGGATAGGTATCTGGTCAGTTTCTCTCCCCTTGTCTCAGCCAGTCTTCTAGTTATTTTTTTCCTCCTAAGCCTATTCTGACTCCCCCTGCTTTCTTGCCACTGGTGTCTTCATTAATCTTTCTGATACCCTCCATCATAATTCACTCACAAACAAGTACAAAGACAGAATCACATACAGCTAGAGTCATAGAATTCTAGAGGTGAAAAAATACTTAGAGATCATCAGGCCTCATTCTGCACCTCATTCTCCATCTCAGCTAGGAGAACCTCCATATTCAGATTCACATAGTGACTCAGAGCAGAGGAGGGACTAGAGATCAATTCTCCTGCCATTGTACCACAGGCCTTCCTATGCACACAGTATAGCTCTAGAAGCTCCAAACATCTGACATCACCAAAAGAAGCTCAGCCCCAGGAGTCAATGTCACAGGTGTCATTGCTGTTAAAGTTACTGAGAAAAACAAGAGACTGGGCGTGGAGAAGAGAAGAGGAGATGCTTTTGTAGTATAGCCTTGGGAGAGACCCAGGGAACTGAGACAAAGTAGAGCCTAGCCTGAGATTTACTCCTCCTTCTTTGGAAGGGCTAAAAAATGCAGCAGGACCAGTGGAAACAGTTCCAGTTCCAGCCAGATTCTGGTACTGCAGTGCCCAGGGGCTGATACGAATGGAGCTACAGCCCCGTGGCCCCGGCTCCAATTAAACGGAAGCTCTGCGAAATTAGGGACCTGTTTGCCTTACTCCATACTGGTT
Organism: Canis lupus dingo; assembly: GCF_003254725.2. Classification (NCBI taxonomy): domain Eukaryota; kingdom Metazoa; phylum Chordata; class Mammalia; order Carnivora; family Canidae; genus Canis; species Canis lupus. The sequence goes on from NC_064263.1 coordinate 26,398,598, forward strand.
CTTGGCAGCTAGAACAGAGCATGCAAGTGGGTTTTTACAATAACTGATCATCCAGGGGCAAATTGCAGATAGGAACACCATAAAATTTACCAACCAAACTGAGAGACATTTAAAGTGCAAAAAAGAGTGCCATTAATTATATCAAGACAACAGTATCATCCCAGGCGAATCAGGACATGTGGTCTCCCTAATTATAGGCTAAATAAGAGTTTCTTAGAACCTTTTCCATTTTGGCCATCTAAATTACCCTGCACTGGGGATCCCTGGGTGGCTCAGCGGTTTGGTGCCTGCCTTCGGCCCAGGGTGTGATCCTGGGGTCCTGGGATCGAGTTCCGCATCGGACTCCCTGCGTGGAGCCTGCTTCTCCTTCTGCCTGTGTCTCTCCCTGTTTCTCTCATGAATAAATAAATTTTTAAAAATTTTTAAAAAATTACCCTGTACCTTTAAGACCCAGGTGGGATAGCAGAGGGACTCAGCAGCCCCAGAGCCATAATGTCAAAGGTGTTGAACATTAGTAGCAGAGTGAAACATACTGCACACACCTCAGTGAAACCACGGGGAAAGAGATCCCGAAACATTTCTACTCCTAAGGGTTGGTGCATGGAAATAGGTTGATGGCACTTGGTTTTATAATTTAAGATATCTAAAATTCCATAGGTTTTTTTTCCCTAATGTGTCATTCTAGTGGTATATTATAGTGAAAGCAAAACATAAGGGCTTTTTAGCCCTATGAAATAAGATCTTTTGTGGCACTGGTTTTTCCAGTTAGGAAACAGAAGCACAGAGAAATTTAGTGAGATGCCCCAGGTCATGTGACCAAATAAGCCAAGCGACCTGACTACACTTAATTTGTGCATAGGAGCCCAATTCCTAATCTCATTTAGAGTTAAATAAACCCATCCAGTTATCTTTTCTAGTAACATTCACTGTAAAATTTATGAGACAAGGCAAAGAAAAAATAAAATCCCTGGAAAATTAAAATATTTCAAAATTAGTGATAGGTCCAAGATGAAACTATGATGGCACTTATAAAGTATTAAACCATGAATGCGATTACTTAAATAAATATAACAAGCTGTGAATGTGAACAAAAATACTACTTCTCATATTTGCAGAATGAAGCCAAGGTCATGCTTCACAAGAAAGATGTTTATCTCTAATAGAATCTGTGATAAGGGCGCCTGAGTGGCTTAGTTGGTAGAGTATTGGACTCTTGATTTCAGCTCAGGTCTTGATTTCAGCTCAGGTCTTGATCTCAAGGTCATGAGTTCAAGCCCCATGTTGGGCACAGAGCCTACATGCATACATATTAAAAAGAAGAGTGTGATAGAAGAATCAGAGCTGCAAATTAAGGACAAAATTTTTTACTTCTTTTAAATTCAAGGGAAAAAGGAAATTTGGAAAAATAAAAAAGGAAATAGGTACAAATGAATTGACATGGATAAATTGAATTTTGAAAAATAGAAACTGTAGCACATGCCACATAAAATCTATATGGAAATGATCTATTGCATGATTATCATATGCAGACATTTCTAGAGTTAGAAGTAAAGAGGTTTATAAAATACCTATGATAGTTACATATAGTGGCTACTGCTAGTGGCTAGGCTAATACTTGTGGTATCTATATATACATATGTACATACACATCTCTTTCTATCAATAGGTAGAAATGATGGCTAAAATTGATAGGTTTTTAGTTGCAGGTGAACAAAATTGTACACAAAAGAAATCATACTGGAAATTAAACAATATTATTAAATAATATTTAGAAGAGAAAAATTATAAGAATGTTCTCTTTTGAACTATTTTTAAATACAGAGAAACATGGGTATATTTCTTTCTCTCCTAGGTGTATAAAGAGAGAGAAGTGATTTGAGTTTTGTACCTACACGAATCAATTTTATGTACATACAGATTGAAACTACATATGTATATATGTAGTTTATATGTAGCATATATATATATATATATATATATATATATATATATATATATATGCTTTCCAAAGTTTGCACATGATTGTCAGTCCTCTGGCCCTGTTTTTCCCAAAAGCATATATTCTTTGATCTTTCTGAATAATGACAAAACCCTTAGCATTGGGAAACTAAGTATACAAAACTACTGGATCTCATACCCTAGAGCCGGAAGAGAGTGTGCGCACAAGCAAAAGTACCACATAAAGTTATAATAAATATACTTACTCATTAAGGTGAAGTCCTCAGGTTTGGGACTACCCTGATACTTGGTGGCAGTGCCCCCTGGTGGTGAATGTGTGTTCTCCATTTTCTTCTCAGGGTTCTGATGCTCAGGAGTCTGGTCCCAGTCCCTGGCTTGCTAATCCTTCCATTCGGAGGACATTCTTCCCAGATCCTCAGACGTATGTAGCTACCAGAATCGAGTTTGCTTGTCCACTTTTCATTTTTTTCTCCTAAAAAAAGGAAAGCCTACCAAATCATTCACAGGCACTAACTGCCTGGTTTCCCCCCACTTAATCACATCCTCTAGACCTAACTCTGTATATCAAAGTGGCTTTCTTGGTTAGATGCTACCGACTTGGGTGAGCAGAATGAGAGTCTCTGTTCTGAATGAAACCAAGTCTCTGTTTTCTCTGCAGGAGCACCAAGGACAATTCAGAGCTTAGGGATATCCTAAAGCACCTGCAGCCAGGGTCTTTGGGACGTTCAGCCCGCATGGTGCTTTCAGCTGCCCGCAGGGTACCCCCTGCGAGTGTGGCAAACACAAAAACCAGCCACGTGGAACCAGGTCCCAGTCACCCAGCCAGCTGCAGGTGAGTCCCCACAACCTGCCTTTGGCTCCTCACTCTCCCTAGCCCCATCCTTCCTCCCTGAATCCACTGCTACTATCCAAGGATGCCTTACCAATGAGACTTCATGTGGGAAAAATACAGTTGTCAGTATCTTGTTACCAGAAGAGAAATCAGATACTGTATAGTAATAATTGAAATAACACTGGCCTGGAAGTCAGGAATCCATATCCCTTTGGGCCCCAACTCCCACATCTTCAAAGTGAAGGAATTAAAGCATATGAATAGAGGCCTCTTGCACCATTAATGTCTTGTGATCCCTTCAGAAGGACAGTTAAGTCAGAGTAGTGGTGTATGGAGCATATTGAGTAAAGTAAGGGAATAGCATGATTTTATCACAGAGGAAGAGAGGATTAAAAATGTCGTAGCTCCTACTTTGCACCAGACAATGCAAGGGCACTTTTACTAACTTAAGTATTTAATGTTCATAACAAACCTATGAGGTAGATACTGTTACTGTTATATTCATTTTACAAAAGAACCTAAGGTTCAGAAAGGTTCTGAATCATATAGTTAATAAGTGGCAAAACCAGAATTTGAACCCCAGAGTTCTTGGTTTTTACTGTTCTAGACAGCAAGAGAGAAAATAAGTAGAGTTTCATTGAAAACCTTTAGTTTCACTCATTGCTTCATTGGGAATTTTTTTTTTTAAGATTTTATTTATTCATGAGACACAGAAAGAGGCAGAGACCTAGGCAGAGGGAGAAGCAGGCTCCCTGCAGGGAGCCTGATGTGGGTTCGATCCCAGGATTCCACATCCTGAGCCAAAGGCAGACACTCAACCACTGAGCCACCCAGGTGGCTCAATTTTTTTTTTTTTTTTTTTAATCTGACAAAGAGAAAGAACAGACAAGCAGGAGGAGTTGCAGGCAGAGGGAGAGAGAAAAGCAGGCTCTCTGCTGAGCAGGGAGCCCGATGCGGGACTCAGTCCCAGGACTCTGGGGTCATGACCTGAGCTGAAGGCAGATGTTTAACCAACTGAGCCACCCAAGCACCTTCATTGAAAACATTTTTAAAAAGGAAACAGAAAAAAAATAATAAAATAAAAAAAATAAAAAGGAAACAGTTTGGGCACCTGGGTGGCTCAGTGATCTGAGCCCTAGCTCACTCTCTTGGTTGTTGGTAGGATTCAATTCCTCCTGGGCTGTCAGACTTCCCTCACTTCCTTCACCATGAGAGCCTAGAGCATCTCATAGTGTAGAAGCTTGCTTCATCACAGTAAGCAAGCTACAGAGCAAGGGGGCAGGCAGCAAGAAAGAGGTCAGTGGGGTGCCTGGCTGGCCAAGTCGGAAGACCATGAGACTCTTAATCTCGAGGTTCTAAGGTCGAGCCCCATGATGGATATAGAGATTACTAAAATATAAATAAACTTTTATGAAAAGAAAAAAGTCAGTCTTTTATAACCTAATCACAGGACTGGCATCCTATCACTTCTTGCCATAATCTGTTTATTCGAAGCAAATTACTAGGTTTTGGCTAAATTAAGCAGGAAGCATGAGTACCAGGAGACAGGAATCAATAGGACTCATTTCAGAAGCGGTGTGCCATAAGGAAGGATATAGTTTATTATTTTAAGAGACAGAAAATAGGAAGGAACTAATCTTTTGGGGATACCAGATCAGCTGGGCACTGGAGCTATGAAACTACCTTGGAAAATACTAAATACTATATAAAATGTTTCTTAAGTTCCAAATAGCTGGACAAATGGTTGTTGCTGGGTTTTGTTGCCACTCATTGGATAGATATTTATTGAGTATCTCTATGTGCAAGGCTCTGTGCTGGGTGTCAGGAATACCACAGTAAATAAAATAGTAGTGCTGCTACCCAAATGGAGAGACATCTCCATGTCATACAAGTAAGTCTGAAACGTCAGACTGTGATAAGTACCTCAGAAGCAAAGCATAATAGGATGATCAGATTTAGATTAGAGAATCCAGGGAAAGTGCCTCACATGAATTAGCATCTCATCAAAGACTTGAAGAGTGAGAAAGAATTAGCCAGGCAAAAAAGATAGAAAGAATATTCTTAAAAGAAGGAACATCAGGGTGCCTGGGTGGCTCAGTCGGTTAAGCATATGCCTTTGGCTCAGATCATGATCTCGGGGTCCTGGGATTGAGCCCCACTTCAGGCTCCTTGCTCAGTGGGGAGTCTGCTTGTTACTCTCCCTCTGCCCCTCCCCGCACTCTACTCTCTTTCTCCCAAATAAATAAATCAAATCTTTAAAAAAGAAGAAGAAATATCATATGTGAAGGCCTTTTTGTTCGTGTACTAGATTTAATGAGTATTTCTAACACAGAGCTCAGACCAGAGGAGCAAAACTCCGTGAATGATGTGGGCAGGACAAAGAGACGGAAGGTACAAGCCCACAGGTGAGTAGGTCAACCTGAAAGACCCACATCACCTCCCCAAATCTTATTGCCCTTCTACACCTGTCCTTCTTTTCCTACTTGTGTCTTAGTGGGGTCAGAGAGTACCATTGGTACTCCTACTTGTTTCTTTTTTTTTTTTTTTCTCCTACTTGTTTCTTGATCTCCGTGTCCAGACCTAGAAGGTAAGTAGAGAAAAGATGTCCTTGTCTACATGTTGCTAGTTAGGCAAGGAGGTAGCTCTATAGTGAATTAGAATCTGAAGATGAACATACACTGTGTCTCATGGACTTTGTTAAAATGAAATCTTTTTCTGTTTCAAAGAATACTGTCAAGAAAATAAAAATAAAAAGAACACACAGAATATGTGAGAAAATATTTGCATATCATATTCATAAGGGACTTTTTTTCTAGAATACATAGAGAACGCTTACAACTTAACAATAAAAAGATAACCTAATTTTTTAGTGGACAAAAGATCTGAATAGACTTTTCTCCAGAGAAGATATACAAATGGCCAACAAGCACATGAAAAGATGCTTAATATCATTAGCCATCAGAGAAAAGCAAATCAAAACCACAGTGATCAACCCACTAGGTTAACAGTAATCAAAAAGACAGTAGCAGAGGCTCCTGGCTTGCTCAGTCAGTAAAGCATGCAACCCTTGATCGCAGGGTCCTGAGTTGGAGTCCCACATAGGGTATAGAACTTACTTTAAAAGTAAATTTTTTAAAAGACAATAACAAATGTTGGCAAAGATGTGGAGAAATTGGAACTGTCATACACTGCTAGTGAAAATGTAAAATGGTGCACCCACTCTGATAAAATCTGGCAGTTCTTCAAAAGGCTAAATATAGAATTATCATATGACCCAACAATTCCACTTCTAGGAATAGACCCCAAAGAATGGACAACAGGGGCGACTGGGTGTCTCAGTCAGTTAAAGAGTCTGCCTTTGGCTCAGCTCATGATCTCAGGGGATCAAGCCCTGCATCTGGCTCCCTGCTCAGGTGAGCAGGGAGCCTGCTTCTCCCTCTCTCTCTGCCCTCCCCCCCACACACTAGTGCTTCTCTCTCTCTCTCTCAAATAAATAAAATCTTTAAAAAAAAAATAATAATTGAGGGGATTCCTGGGTGGCTCAGCGGTTTGGCGCCCACCTTTGGCCCGGGGCGCAATCCTGGAGTCCCGGGATTGAGTCCCATGTCGGGCTCCCTGCATGGAGCCTGCTTCCCCCTCTACCTGTGTCTCTGCCTCTCTCTCTGTGTCTCTCATGAATAAATAAAATCTTAAAAAAAAAATTGATAACAGGTGTTCACACTAAAACATATAGACAAAGGCTCATAGCAACATTATTTATGATCGTCAAAAAGTAGAAACAGCCCAAATGTCCATCAACTGATGATCAGATAAACAGGATGTGGTATATTGATACCATAGAATATTGTTCAACCATGAAAGAAGAATAAAGTACTGATGCAAGCTACAATATGGATGAATCTTGAAACATGCTAAGTGACAGAAGTCAGTCAAAAAAGACCACACAGTATATAATTGCATGTATATGAAATGTCCAAAATAGACAAATCCACAGAGACAGAAGGTAAATTAGTGGTTGCTAGGGCCTGGCAGGGGGGCAGGGGGTGTTTAGTGACTACTAGTGGGTTTAGGGTTTCCTTTTGGGGTGATAAAAATGTTCTAGAATAGGTAGTCGTGGTGGTTATATAGCCTTGTGAATATCCCAAAGCTGTATATTAAAGTATACTTTAATAGGATGAATTTTATTGGATGTGCATTATATCTCAATAAAAGAATAATTTTTAAAACCTGAAAGCAATAAGAGAACTTCTGGACTCAGATGTTCAAGGCTACATGACTTCCCTCAATTTGGGTCCATTAAGCTTCTGCTTCTACATCTAGGAGTCCACACTCTTGTGTCCTAACCTGAGGCTCCTTCAGCCCCTGTGGCCTCTTACTAATAGCTGGTCTTTCTTCTTTCTCACAGGCCTTTATCCAGCTCGAACTCGAGGCCCAACCAGAGGAGGACAGCAAAGGCAGGTCAGAGAGAACACCACCGACCCCAGGCTCAAAGCAGTGAGGTCCAGGACAGTGCACAGTGCCCCGTTTGTGCAGGTGAGCTGCTGGGGCCCAGGGGGTTATTGTGGGACTACGAGGCCTCCCTTGAGGGAAGACTAGAAGACCTGGGAATGTTGCCAGGGAACATTCGAGCTTGGACTCCTGGTCTTCTCCACGGTTACATACAAGTCCGCATTGAACACATGCTCACATTGTGTTGGCCAAGCTAAAGAAAGGACTCAGGCCCTATCCCCAGAGGAAACATGAAACAAAACAATATGAAATACTATCAGAGAGAGCCTAGCATTTCCTTCCCAACTGTTTCCTCCGGGTCCCAATTCTCTAAGTCCCCGTTCAAATGGTGCTTATCTGCCAAATCTTGTCTGATCTTTTCAGATCATCTTTCCCAGCTGAGCCCCTGCAGCATTCTCAGATTACCTTGCACTTAGCACATCTCACCTCTGCTTTGTTTCACAGCCGCCTGTGGCCGTAGCTTCTCTTTACCCCTGAACTCTGCAGTGCAGAAGGACTTGCCTAGGTCTCTGCCCCCCAGCTCCGGGCACAGTGTAGGGCCTACAGTAAACCCTTGATGAATGTTTGCTGTCAGGTGTAGAATATCCAGCCAGAATAAATTTCCCGCTAAAAACAATCACATGGGGGTGGCATCCTGCCTGGAAGTGGGCCCAACTTCGCTAACCTCTTTCTCTTCCCCCTTAGGCTCCTTCAGCACCGAGGTTCTTCCCTGGCATGCTGCCACTTGTGGAGAGACCTCCCTGCCTCTCCCAGCCTCGCCCTCCTCATCACCATCTTCATCGCAGTCCGTGCTATGGGTGTCCTCCCCAGAGAGCTCACCACCCGCTTCCTGGGTCCAGTGCCCTATATGCCAGTTGTGGTTCTTAGCAGGAGAAATAGAAGAACATGCCAGCACATGTGGGGAGGTCCCACAGACATGAGCCAGGAAGTCCTATGGTTTTGGCCTCCCCACCCTCTATGACTGACACTGGGGCGTGGACCTCACAACAACTGAGAAGAGCTGATAATGCCAAGCTGCCCTCTCTTCTCTCCACTGGTTCCCTCAGGACTCTGCCTGAGGGCACATCTGGGCCCAACCTGGTCTCCACTCCCAATTGTCAAGGCTTCTGTCGCTATGGCACCCTATTCTCCCAAGACCACTCCATCCTTTTCCCCTTTGTAACTTCTGGGTTAGAACTGGTGATCTCTCTAGGGCTTCGGGACACAATCCAGAATGCCTTCCTCTCAGTGAGTGATGCACACCCTCATGTTCGTTTTCCTGAAAGGAAAACTGAGACCCAGTGAAACAAAAGGACTGCCTAGCAAATAAGATCTTGTGGTATACTTGGAAGTTGAGGGTGATTTTTGAGCATGAGACTAACCTTTAGCATCCCATGACCTTAACCCCCAGTATCATGTGTGGATTCCCTCCCTAGATACAATCAAGTAACAGTGTTGCTTGAAGAACTTGAAGCAAGTTCTTTATCTTGGACCCAGAATTAACCCTCAGTAACAGAAAACCCCTGTCATCCTGCTTGCAGAGCCCTTCTAGGGATCAGATGGGTTGATGACTAAGGAATGGATCTCAGCTTGGCTGCGGAACCTTGCGCAAATCCCAGTCCCCATTCCCATCTGTACAATGAGGCAGTTGGACTAGAGGGTCTCTAAGGTCCCCTCCACCTGTGACATTCTCAATTCTATTCCCGCCTTTCTGGAGCAACTACATCCTCTCCCCTTTCGCCAAAGTTTTCACTGTGTGTTGCTCACAAGTTCCTCTGGTCTCCAGGGTACAGGGCAGAAGGGGCGCAGCTGGTCCTGGCAAAGGGATGGCTCAGGGCGGGGTTTTGAACTCAAGGGTAGGAAAGCGGAAGCTGGGCACAGTCAGGGGAGCCAAGGAGCAGGAGAGCAGGAGTTAAATCTTTCGCTCCCTACCAGCATAAGTGGGTGCAGCCATGGACCTCCTCACGGTAAGAGGCCTGCTCTCCTACTTTTCCTCATCCTGGTCCCATTTCTGGCCATAGTTAAACAATAGATTGAGCCTCAGGGGTGGTAAGGACATCCTAGCTGCCATGCAGATGACGGATATTGCCATGTTGGTGGAGGAGAGCCCTTGGTGCTCCAAGCCTGAGCCCAGAGAAAACAGTAAGGATGGGCTAGGCTTGGTACAAGAGAGGGGCAAGGCAGCACTGATGGAGAAATGCCACTCCAAGTAGGAGAGGACAGAGCCAGGGAAGGTTGGTGGGGGAGGAGCATTAGGATCTGCTAGGAGGCCTGGACAGAGCTGAGAGGCTGCGGAAAAGCCCAGTTCAAAGACCCCTGCGTGGACGTGTCTGGACCTGTCCGTTGGAGGCTCTGGGATTCTCAGAGGGATGAGCAGCTGGGAGGTGAAGTCAACAAGATAGCTGAGTCCTGGGCAGATCCTATGTTAGACTCCCCTGCCTACCTGCTTTAACCTGCCCTTTCTCGGGGTGCCCACACTACCATGCTTGTGTGGGTTCCTATGAGGGTAGAAGCTGTGCTGAGGAAGGGGCCCCCAGGCAGACCCAGGCCTGGTACTTCCTCACGTAGGAATCTACACAAGAAAATGTTGACTAAGGAAATGTTTGTAATCTTCGGTGCTGCTCGTTTTTAAGATGGTGGAGGTGACCATAAACTAACATAGCTCTAGAAGCTGGAATAGGATTCTCCCTTAGAGCCACCCTGACACCTTGAGTTTTTAGCCCAATGGTACTGACTTCTGAATTCTAATCTCTAGGACTGTAATAATAAATTTGTATCGTTTTAAGCTATTTTTTTTAAAGAAAAAGATGCTTTTTCCAACCAAGACCAATTTTTTAAACGTCAGTATTTCAGTAAAAGGGGTATTTATTAACAGCATAACAAATCTATACAAGAAGCTATTATTACTATGTTATGAAAGGGTATTTCCAAAATGATTCCTAGAAAATATGGACATGAAATGTATCCCCTATACAGACACAATTTTGGGGGGAACATTCGTATTATAATTAAGATGATTACATTAGATATACCATATATACTAGAGTATAGGGTGTATATTTGATGTAGAATTTAATTTCAGAGTAATACATAGATAAAGTTGGTAACATTACTTTCCTTCTCAAAAGAAATGGTATCATTTATTTTTTTACATTTTCATATCACACATTTTGGATGTTTTGAACTAGTAAATATTTCAGAAATCCAAAACTAGTAACAGTAATTCCTGTTTGAGTTGAGAAGTAGCATAAAAAGTGTAGTTAAGAACACCAGCTCGGGGCAGCCCCAGTGGCGCAGCGGTTTGGCGCCACCTGCAGCCTGGGGTGTGATCCTGGAGACTCGGGATCGAGTCCCATATTGGGCTCCCTGCATGGAGCCTGCTTCTCCCTCTGCCTGTGTCTTTGTCTCTCTGTGTCTATGAATAAATAAATAAAATCTAAAAAAAAAAAAAAAAAAAAAACACCAGCTCCTCAGCCAGGCTGCCTGGGTCCCCATCTCATCTAAGTGGCTTTGCATATCTGTACCCCAGTTTCCTCTCCTGTTGAAGGGTGGGGTGACTGCCTCTACCTCACAGAGTTATTGAAAGGAGTGAGTGAGTTACTGTACTTGAAAAGCACTCAGAAAAGTAGCATATAGAAGTACTGCATAAAGTGTACTTTGAAAACAACACTAGTAGGTGTTCGGGCTAAAGCAAAATAGTATGGTGGTTGGGGTTGAGGCCTAAGGGAAGAAGCATGAGGGAGCCGCCAAAAGCAAAGGACTGAGGGGTCCCCCTCTCCATCCTTCCTCCAGCCGCAGCCCACCTGGATGGAGATCCTGAACAAGAAGCTGAGATTCCCACCTCCGCTGCTGGCTGCCATCCAGGAGGGGCGCCTGGGCCTCGTGCAGCAGTTGCTGGAGTCGGGGGTCGAGGCAGCGGGCAGCGGGCCAGGAGGGCCCCTGAGGAACGTGGAGGAGGCCGAGGATCGCTCCTGGAGGGAAGCTCTCAATCTGGCCATCCGGCTGGGCCATGAGGCCATCACTGACGTGCTGCTGGCCAATGTCAAGTTTGACTTCCGGCAGATTCACGAGGCCCTGCTGGTGGCCGTGGACACAAACCAGCCAGCAGCCGTGCGGCGCCTGCTGGCCCGGCTGGAACGAGAGAAGGGCCGCAAGGTGGACACGAGGTCTTCCTCGCTGGCTTTCTTTGACTCGTCCATCGACGGCTCGCGCTTTGGCCCCGGGGTCACCCCACTGACCCTGGCCTGCCAGAAGGACTTGTACGAGATCGCGCAGCTGCTCATGGAGCAGGGCCACACCATTGCCCGGCCGCACCCGGTCTCCTGCGCCTGCCTCGAGTGCAGCAACGCCCGCCGCTACGACCTGCTCAAGTTCTCCCTGTCCCGCATCAACACGTACCGCGGCATGGCCAGCAGGGCCCACCTCTCCCTGGCCAGCGAGGACGCCGTGCTGGCCGCCTTCCAGCTCAGCCGGGAGCTCAGGCGCCTCGCGCGCAAGGAACCGGAGTTCAAGGTGGGACTCTCAGACCTCCTCCCGCCCCGGGTCCCCAGAGCCATCCTTCCACACGGCCCGGTAGGCTTGCGGTGGGTATTCCGAGGTGGGGGTTCAGGAAGATGAGGAGGCCTTGTTCTGTTCTCAGTAGCCCTTCATTTTAATGGGGGAGTTGCAGAACCCCACCCTGAAGGAAGATCTCCTTCCAAGGGCAGAGAGCCATCGCTTTAGGGGCGCCTAGCTGTGGGGGCGGCACACGCCCTACCCTAGGGATGCCCGAGTCTAAGGGAGGCGGGAGGGCACAGATAGAAAAGCAGCTAGACTTAGAGATGACATTAGTGAAACCCGCCCTTTCTGAAATCCTCCGTGAGGTCCCACATCAACCATTGTGTGTTGAGGCCTCAAGCTTGTGCTCAGAAGCAGGGAAGAGCAGAGTGAGGTGGCCAAGGCCCTCCTAGTGAAGCCGCTCAGCTTCACTACGTGCCTCAGTGGAGAAGGCTCCCTGGCTTCCAAAACCCAGAAAAGAGAGCTCAGGAGGCTACAGCTGTTGTGTTCAGGGCAGACTCTGGAAGAAGCAGAATGAATCTCCGCTACACAGCCAAGCAGTTTAATACAAGTGAAGAGGAGGAGGGAGCATATTTGCAGTAGGGGTGCAGTCCAAGCAAAGGCTGCCACGTTGAAAAAGTAGATGAGAGTAGATCATCTCACGGTGATGAGAGCAGGGGCCTGCAAGCACGGGACAGAGAATGTGTGAGGGGGAACAGGGAGGCCTGGTGGCAGGCACTCATCAGGAGCCATGAATTCCACCAGCCCAGTTCCATCCCTCACTCATCCACCGACATCTCCTCCGTGCCAGGGGGACTCGGTCCCCAGGGTATCGGAACAGAGGCCTAAGGAAGGATGTGGCTCTTGCCCAATGAGCTGGAGAAAGAGCACGCTGCTTCACCAGAGTTGTGGGAGAATCAGAGCCCCCATTTCACAAGTAGCAGGAAAGTGGGGTCCTTCCAAAGGACTTTTCTTCTGCGCTCACAGCAGCCCACAGAAGGAGGCAGCAGGGATTGTCAGCCCCGTTCCCCAACGTGTCACCAGTGTGACACCACCTGAGGGCCAGTGGAGGGCTTGGGCCCAGCCTCCTGTAGTTCTCACCTGTGTTCTCTCTGGGATTGGGGCCCTGAGTAAAACTGAGGCTAGGATGGGGAAAGTGGAGGCAAGAACTGCCTTACCCGTGTCTGCTTCTAAAACTGCCAGCTTCTTGTGCAAAGTAGGTGCTCAGAAAAATTAATGAAATGAACACAAGGAAGGCATGAGGAACAGGCCGAGAAGTGGGACAGGAAATGGACTAGAAAGGGGAGATACAAAGGACAGGCAAGGGGGGTTGTAATGACTTAGAGATGAGGTGAGTGGAGCACCAGAGAAGCAAAATTGATGCAAGAGGCATCTCACAGCAAGGAGAAGAGCTGAGGTGGCAAAGAAAGGACATCTGACTCAGGGTGACATCCCATGTGGGGAAGTGATGGCCTGAGGCAGGACAGAGGTGGCCCAGGCTCACTGTTGGGGGGTTGAGGGCCGGCTTCACGGGGCGGGGGCTGCAGTGGGGGCAGGCACACACGGACCTGTTTCCCTACAGCCCGAGTACATTGCCCTGGAGTTGCTGAGCCAGGACTATGGCTTTGAACTGCTGGGCATGTGCCGAAACCAGAGCGAGGTCACTGCGGTGCTCAATGATTGGGGCGAGGACAACGAGACTGAACCTGAGGCTGATGGCCTGGGCCAGGCCTTTGAGGAAGGCATCCCCAACCTGGCGAGGCTGCGACTGGCCATCAACTACAACCAGAAGCGGGTCAGCTGGGCCCTGCCCCAACCCTCACCCCCGCCCCCATCCCTGCCCTGCTGTGGCTGGGCAGCCCCTGGTACAGCCCAAATAAGTTCTCTCCTTGCCTTCCTAGATCATGATCCCAAGCACCCTTCCATCTAGGCCCTTGGCCCTGTGGGTCTCCTCACCTTCCTCCTTACCTTTAGTCTAAGCCCCTAACCTCTCCCCAGCCCTGGCAAGTCCCATTACCCACCAGGACCCTACCTTCAGCTCAGACATCTGGGTTTCACTCAGCTCTGCCTCTGGCCTATATAGTAAGTTTGGTCCAGTCTTATTCTGATGTTAGACTTCAGTATCTCTCCCTATACAGCAAGATTAGACTAGATCTCTGAGGGCTCAGATATCAAGTGTTTCCATTATTCCCCACCTCATTAGATGCCTGTTCCTATAAGCTAAAGACTTTTAGCCTGCCCATCCCTTACTTCTCCCTCTCACCCACCCTCAGATATCCTATCCCACCAGGAGCTTAACCAAAAACCTCCTTTCATAATAGTTTCTCTGGCCCTGTCCCCCAAGACACCAAACCCTACTTTCCCTGCTCCTGTCATCCTCAAGACTGGTGCCCCACATCTCTAACAAGACAGGAACCCCTAAGGATTCTGCAACTTGGGTACCTAGTCCCATCCATCACTGCCTGACTTAGATTCAAGAATGTAGGATCTGAGGGCACCTGGCTGGCTCACTCAGTAGAGCATCTGACTCTTGGGTTGTGAGTTTGAGCCCCCCATTGGGTAAAGAGATGACAAAGAGAGAGAGAGAGAGAGAGAGAGAGAGAGAGAGAGAGAGAATGAATGTGGGATCCAGAGAGTCCAGAAAAATCTTTGAGTTCAACTTCTCCTTCATAGACTAGGAAACCAAGGCCCAAAGAGGGATGGGGTCTGGGGTCAGCCCAAGGTCACATGGCAAATGAGTTTCCTCTCTGGAGCTGGGTGGCCTCAGAAGAAAAGAAATACAGCTCAATCTTTGCAGCAGGGAAGTAAGGACTACGTACCCAGTTGGCTTCCCCTCTCTCTTCCCTGCCTGGTAACCACCCACTCTACTCACGCGCCATCTCTGCTTAGTTTGTAGCACACCCCATCTGCCAGCAAGTCCTGTCCTCCATCTGGTGTGGGAACCTGGCTGGCTGGCGTGGAAGCACCACCATCTGGAAGCTCTTCATTGCTTTCCTCATCTTCCTCACCATGCCCTTCCTCTGCCTTGGCTACTGGCTGGCACCCAAGTCCCGGGTACTAAGAATAATAAGAACTGCCATTTACCAAGCACTTTGCTAATGTGCCCATTAAGTCACCTGAAGGGGTGCTAGGAAGTAGGTATGACACTTATTTATAGAGGAGGCATATCGGGATGCCTGGGTGGCTCAGCAGTTTGGCACCTGCCTTTGGCCTGGGGCGTGGTCCTGGAGTCCCAGGATGAAGTCCTGTGTGGGGCTCCCTGCATGGATCCTGCTTCTCCCTCCGCCTATGTCTCTGCCTCTCACTGTGTCTCTCATGAATAAATAAATCTTTAAAAATATAGAGAGAGAGGAGACACAGAGGATGGAAGTGCTCTTTTTGTCCAGAGGTGACAGGAAATAGCTCAGTCGGGATTGATTAATTAAGATTTTATTTATTTATTCATGAGAGACACACACGGAGAGGCAGAGACAGGCAGAGGGAGAAGCAGGCTTCCTGCGGGGAGCCTAATGTGGGACTTGATCCCAGGACCCAGGGTCATGACCTGAGCCAAAGGCAGCCGCTCAACCACTGAGCCACCCAGGTGTCCCTGCAGTCAGGATTTAAACTGAGGTCTCTGCCTCCAAAGCCTGATCTTATATACAACCCTATACTCTCCTAAAGAGACCCCCACCCCAGCCTACAAATTATTTGAGTCTTTATGGGCCCAGATATTTTTATTCTTTCATTTCCACAAGTATTTCCTTGAAAGCCTATTGTGAGCCAGGCGTTAGGCCTGGCCCTGGGGATATCACAAAGAGCAAGCAATGTCAACCAGGTGAGGAACAGGGAGAGCAGTGTTCCAGGGAACGGGAGCATATCCGAAGGCCCAGGGGACAAAGAACATGAAGGATTAGTGAAACTGGAAGAATTTCTGTGTTGCTAAAGCCTAAGTAGAAATAGCAAGTGGTGGGAAGCAGGCAGGGGCCAGATCTAGCAGAGCCTCAGAAGCAGTGATGGAAGTCATTGTAGGATTGTAAGGAAGTGAGTGATCCCATTAGTTGTGGGTTTTAGAAAGTTCTCTCTACTAGAGGCATGAGGATGGATGGGGTGAGGGAGGGCAGGAGTTCGGGAGATGGTCATTGTCTAAGATGAAGACACAGGAGGAGGTGAAAGAACGAGTTTGGGATAGAAGATGATGAATTTATTTTTTTTAACTTGCTTGTGACTGAACTCAAGGACCCTGAGGGACCTCCTGGGGGAAGTCACTTTACTTCTGTGGTCCTCAGTTCTTAGCTGAAAAAACTGAGAATACTCATATGGTTGTGAAGGAAATAGACATGGAATATAGGACTTCTCTTTTTTTTTTTTTTTTCAATTTTTTATTTATTTATGATAGTCACAGAGAGAGAGAGAGAGAGAGAGAGAGACAGAGACAGAGACACAGGCCGAGGGAGAAGCAGGCTCCATGCACCGGGAGCCCGATGTGGGATTCGATCCCGGGTCTCCAGGATCGCGCCCTGGGCCAAAGGCAGGCGCCAAACTGCTGCGCCACCCAGGGATCCCGAAATATAGGACTTCTCAATAAATGTCCAAACAAGGGCATGAGTGAAAGGAAGAGTCTGGAAGTTCCTCCCAGGAAGGGGAGAGCTGTGACAGACCCCAGAGAGCCATGCTTTCCTTCCTTCCCCCCAAGCTGGGCCGTCTGCTAAAGATCCCAGTGCTGAAGTTCCTGCTGCACTCGGCCTCGTATCTGTGGTTCCTTATCTTCCTGCTGGGTGAATCCCTGGCCATGGAGTCACAACTGAGTACCTTCCACGGCCGCAGCCAGACCGTCTGGGAGACCTCCCTACACATGGTTTGGGTCACAGGTACATGTGTGGGGCATTTTATTTGTAGCAGTAGCAGTCCCCTTTTATGGGCTCCCTACTGCTCTTCAAAATAAGTACTCCAACGGGGCGGGGGAGGGAGGCAGCTCTCCCTGTGGATGCAGCCTGAACCTGTAACCTAACCCCTCTGGGCTCCAACACACCAAGAGATGTTCTTCATTTGCTCCCAGTTAGGGAGTTAGCCCTGTGATAAGACTCCCTGAGAAAGGGCCCCATATTTCCCCCACTCTGGATGTTCCTATCCTCTCACAAATAAGACACTGATCCATCGTGGCAGGTGGGAAATTAGCTTGGTGTCATGATAGCCTGCCAATATACCACCAAGCAATCTATTCCCAAAAGTCAGGGAACAAGAAGTCTCACAGATCAAATCGAGATGCCTAAATCATATAGTTTATTAAATCCACAAATGGTATACTTATGATGGTGGTGTCAGGGGAACCAGAGTTGAGGTTCGAGCAGAGGCGACAACAGCCAGAAGTTGCCTGGCCCCAACACTTCATCTATGGGAGAGACGTAGGGGCAAGTATGTCTGGCCACAGCTGAAGCTTGCTAATCATCCTGAGGATCAGCTATGAATTGCCTTTGCAATCCTTGTGCAAAGGACACATAGGGCCAGAATGGGTATTACTAATGGGTAGCAGACTTAAAAGCTGATGAATCCTGAGAGCTTCATCTGCCATATGTATATTCAGTACATAACAAATATTTAGTCTACCCATCCCTTTCTATATATGTTCACACATATATGCTCTACTCAATTTATTTGTTCAACATGTCACCCAAATAACTAACTTATCTGTGCTCAGTGTATAAGTTTCATCCATTCCATCAGTTTTCTCTATAGCAGCATCAAGTATTCCTTAACAATTCAGCAAAAGCCAATACAAGAATCCCCAGAGCACTACCTAGCCTCTGGCTGGCCAGCTCAACGGGCTGGGCTGTTGGCCCCATCCTCAGCCGTCCTCCCCTCATTTAGCTCTAGCTTAGTTAGCAAACCCCCAAGCTACCAGTAGACCAAGTCCACTCCTCCACCCTGTACCAAGCCAGTCAATGATGCCCAAAAGGAAATTTGGCCAAAAAACTCTGGGGAAGAAAACAACAGTCCAACAGGAAAAAATTTTCATCCAATGATTTACTAAACACTGTGGACCTATGCTAAGTGCAGATGAAACCAATTCTGTTCCAGCCCATGGGGAAAGAAACATCTTAAGCAACAAAACTCTGCATTTCTTCATGTACTGTGCTCACTGCTACCCTACTGTGAGTGGAGCCCCAATAATGCACGGATAAGTTAAATATGGTTTCATCCACCTGTGAAACATAAAGGACTGAACATTCCCACCAGGCTCACGAGATAGTCTCCGGCTGGGAGAACTGATGTAGTTCCTGAACTCACCTTGCTCCCGCTTGTCCCCTGGCCTGTGTTCATCCTCTTTTCCCAGCACTGATGCCTGCCCATGCTGCTTAGCCACCTGGCTGGCTCAAATCTCAGCTTAAAGGTTCCTTTTTTGAGAAACTTTGCCTGGCCCCCAAATCAGGGTGAGGATCTGTTCCTAAACATTCCCAAGGCAGCCTCTCTATTCCTTGCTCTTCAATCTTAGCATTTATCACACTGGCTTGTAACTACTTGGCTACTTGCCTGTCTTCCTCGCTAGAATCTGGGAGTCCAGAGACTGTATTTGTCTTATTCACCACAGGGCCCCCCTGACACATGTAGTAGCTTAATAAATGTTGGCCTAATTGTGACTCCTAGGCTTTGTTCTGGGCACTGTGGACAAGGAGATGAATCAGACACAGTCCCTCCCCTTAAGGAGTTCAAAGTTTAGGGGAGGTGAGGGGAGATAGACCCAGGAAGAGATATCCTATGGTGCCCCGTGGTTGATGGCATCACAGAAATCTGAAGGAAGCTGTGAGAGCAGAGTTCAGGGTGCAATTCACTCTCTCTGCTTAGGGAAGGCTTCACAGAGGAGGTAGTTTTTGACCTGGGCCATCATGGTGAGCCTGGCTTCAAGCAGGTGTGGAAGGGCCTTCTAGGCAAACAGAGAAAGCACACGCTTGTGTATCCAGAGAATGGAGAAGGGTACAATGCAGCAGGATTGCCTGGCTAATGCGGTCTAGCTTCTATGACCCCCCCAATCCCCAGGTCTGGAACTTTTCCCCACTGAGGCACAGAGCACTCAGAGCAGATGGATAATTTGGAGCCCCTTCAAATCAATATTCTCGAAATATTTGTCCAGTATTTATTTGGTGGAAGGAAGGGAGACAACAGATTTAAATCATTGCCTCCTAGTACCAGCCTCTCCCAGGTGTTAGTTTATGCATATCAACTGCCTGGGATCATCAGTGCAGGCCACACCACAAATGAGTCTGCATCAGCTAGGAGGCATTCATTCATTCATTCATTCACTCATTCATTCATTCATTCATTTAGAGAGAGAGCGCACCAGTGAGGTGGGGAGGGGCAGAGGGAGAGGGAGAGAGAGAATTTAAGCAGTCACCATACCCAGCACAGACCCTGAGATCATGACCTGAGCTAAAATTAAAAGTCCAAGGCTCAACTGACTGAGCCACTCAGGCACCCTGGGAGTCTTTTTTATTTTCACAGAAGATCATTTTGTACTTACGTAGATTGCATGTTTACGTTTTACCAACTTTGTCCTTATGGTATCTTAGCTCTCCCCCTACCCTGCCAGGGGTAGGTGCCCCCCACCATAACCTAGCTCTCCCCCTACCACCTCCTCCAGGTTTCCTGTGGTTTGAGTGCAAGGAAGTGTGGATCGAGGGCCTGCGCAGTTACCTCCTGGACTGGTGGAACTTTCTGGACATGGTCATCCTGTCCCTGTACCTGGCAGCCTTCGCGCTGCGCCTCCTTCTGGCTGGGCTTGCCCACGTGCACTGCCGGGATGCCCCTGATGGAGCCACCTGCCACTATTTCACCACAGCTGGTGAGTGCCCCCCAACTCGGTTTGGATCCCCCAGTCCCTTCTCTCCCTGGCCTCTCAGCCTCGGCCTCCATTCCAACCCTGCACAGAGCGAAGTGAGTGGCACACTGAGGACCCCCAGTTCTTGGCGGAGGTACTGTTTGCTGTCACCAGCATGCTCAGCTTCACCCGCCTGGCCTACATCCTGCCGGCCCACGAGTCACTGGGGACTCTGCAGATTTCCATCGGCAAGATGATTGACGACATGATTCGGTGTGTAGTGTCCCTGCTCAGAGCATCCTCCCCTGTGATAGACTCTGCTTGATCTCCTTGTAAAATTCCCTAGCCCCCAACCCCCAGCCCCCAGCCCCTGCTGGCTAATCCATTCTCATCCAAGGCTTTAACTCTGCTGATGATAAATCTTGTCCAGTAGGACTCTCTGACATACTCACTCATCCTTGAACCACATCTCAGTATTTCAGTCCCTCCCTGGGAGACAGTCCCATCCCCAGATTTGATTGCTTCAACTCAGTACCCTTCATTCTCAGGGAAGAGCTCCTGCTTCGGCACCATTTTATTTTATGATTTTTAAAGATTTATGCATTTATAGAGACAGAGTGTGCGCATGTGAGTAGAGGTGGGTGTGGAGTGGGTTGGGAAGGTAGGCAGAGGAAGAGAGGCAGAGAGAGAGGGAGAGAGAATCCTTGAGCAGACTCCCTGCTGAGCACAGAGCCCAACTAGGGGCTCAATCCCAGGACCCTGAGATCATGAGCCCCCAAGCACACCCCTATCCTGGCACCATTTTAAATGGCTTCTCCTTTCCCATCCCTACTTTCTCTATTCTTAATAGTCACCAAATTGAACACTTGTCAAGAGATACTGAGTCTGAAGGGTGTCATCCGATCCCTCTTCCCAGAGCATGACTTCTCCCAAGGTGGAGACCTTCTCTGACTCTTCCCCATCCCACCCCCTGCCAGGTTCATGTTCATCCTCATAATCATCTTGACTGCCTTCCTCTGTGGTCTCAACAACATCTATGTGCCCTACCAGGAGACGGAGAGGCTGGGCAAGTATGCTGGGGCAGAGGCAGCATGGGCAGGTGGAAGTCTGGAGCTTAGGGATCACCTCTGCCTTCCCCTGCTTCTTCATCTATTCACTCATAATTAATCTCTTGTTTGGGCAAAAATTAATTCACTCTCTCGATTCACATTCATTCATTTGTTAACTCATTCATTTACTCACTTTCTTCTCAAACTTATTATTTTAATAATGTCAGTCCTATGAAATAATTCAAAGCACATTGGACACCTATATACCCTTCACCTAGCCCTATCAATTGAAAATGTTTTGCCACATTTTGCTCAATTTTTTGCTCTCCTTATTCTTTTTTTTTTTTCCTTGAAACATTTAAAAATAGGTTGCAAACATCATGACATTTCATCCCTAAATATTTCAGGAGATTTACAGCATAACCACAAAACCATTATCACACTCAAAAGCTTTTTTCTTTCTTTCTTTCTTTCTTTCTTTCTTTCTTTCTTTCTTTCTTTCTTTCTTTCTTTTCTTTTCTTTTCTTTTCTTTTCTTTTCTTTTTTTTTTTAAATAGGTGCTACACCCCACGTGGGGCTTGAACTCACAATCCATGTGCTACCAACTGAGCCAGCCAGATGCCTCCACACTTAAAAAGTTAATATCATGATCCTGGGGTCATGAGTTCAAACCCCACATTGGGCATAGAGCTTACTTCTGAAAAAAAAATTAAATAAGTAAATAATTTGAAATGAATCCCAAATTATTATTTACTTCACAGTTCTTATTCAAATTTCCCAGTTGCCCCTGCCAAAAAGTCTTTCTAGCTTTTTAAAAATCTGAGATCCAGTCTGGGTCATGTGTTACATTCTGTTGTCATATTAGTCTCCTTTAATCTGCAATATGCCCTCTACCTTTTCTTTTAGCACCTTTGGTGCTACTATATGCTCAATAAATGTTGGCTTACTGAAAGAATGAGTGAGAGCTGAGAAATGACAAGAGTCAGTACGAACTGGGCCTGGGTAGTCCAAGAGCTTCACGGAAGCAGAACACCCTTGGCTGGGTCCTGGAGGATGAGGAGGAGTGTGTGGGGGCAGCACTTAGGCTCTCCTCCCACCCCTCACATCCTATCCTTTGCTCGGCTCTGCGTGCCAGTTTCAACGAGACATTCCAGTTTCTGTTCTGGACTATGTTTGGCATGGAGGAGCACAGCGTTGTAGACATGCCTCAGTTTCTGGTGCCTGAATTCGTGGGCCGGGTCCTCTATGGCATCTTTACCATTGTCATGGTCATTGTGCTGCTCAACATGCTCATCGCCATGATTACCAACTCCTTCCAGAAGATTGAGGTGAGCTGAGGCCAGCTCAAGGCCAGGGAGAAGAAGGGACACAGGGATGAGTCTTAGTAATGCTATCAGTTTCTCCAGACCCAAGTCTGGTGCTCTTTCCACTTCCTGGTTGTGAGGAAGTGTGCGCTGTGGAAAAGTAGGTGGGAACATGAGAAGGCAGAGGGAAGATGGGTGGGGTAGGGGTTGTGGCTGGAGAACAGCCTGGGCAGGAACTGGATGGCAGAGGATGAAAGCTAGTGGGGAGGAAGAGAGGAAAAGGTGTGCCAGGCAGGGGCAGTGTGGGTGGTAGACGGAAAAGGGGAGAAGAAGGTGGTGGGCACACTGCAGAAGGAGAGATGTGGACCCTGGGGAGCTTGAGGCAGACAGGGCTGGCAGGAGGGCTGAGGGCTGGCTACCAAAGTGGCCCTTGCTCAGCCCCTGCCTCCGCCCCAGGACGACGCCGATGTAGAGTGGAAGTTTGCTCGCTCCAAGCTCTACCTGTCCTACTTCCGGGAGGGCCTGACGCTGCCTGTGCCCTTCAACATCCTGCCCTCCCCCAAAGCCCTCTTCTACCTCCTCAGGTGATGACTCAGAGCACTCACCCCCCACCTCCCACGCACCCCGCACTCCACTGTGGAGCTCCACTGGGCTTGTTCCCACCCCCCCACCACTCTACCTCCACCCCCCACCGCCGCCACTTCCTAGGCCCTGGCCCCTGACTAACCCTTGCTGGCCCCTCCGAATCTCTCAGGAAAATTTTCCGCCTCATCTGCTGTTGCTGCTCCTGCTGCAAAAGCAAGAAGCTGGACTATCCGCCAATCCCCACCTTTGTGAGTAATTCATTTGCTAGTCCTGGGTCTTGTCACACCAGGACTTCAACTGTCTTGTCTATACCACCTGTTTGTCTGCACACCCCTAGTCTGTCTTGCCAGTATGTTCCTCAGAAAGCCATTTCCCAAGTCCTCCTCTCGCTTCTGGCTGCCTTTCCCTGTTCCTGGCTCTTGCCATTTCCTAGATTTCCAATCATGGGTCACCCAGCTTCAACAGAAATCCATACTGTGCTGCTCCCAAGCCACAGGCACCCTATTTGGCTCAGACCTGTCCTGCAGCCTTAAGCAGCTGCTTGAGCACCTGCTGAGCCAGAGAAGGATCTGGAAACCCCTACTCTCCCCTACCAATCCTTTTCAGTATTGCATTTTTATTACTATTTTTACACAATCTTTTTGCCATCAAAAAGAAAAAAGCTCCAGATTTCAGACAAACCTCTTTGCCTTAAACTGAGCCAAGACACAGTTGAATGTTTTTGGTTTCTTTTTTTAATGTTAGACACCTGATGGCTCAGTGGTTGAGCATCTGCCTTCAGCTCAGGGCATGATCCTGTGGTCCTAAGATCGAGTCCCTCTGCCTGTGTCTCTGCCTCTCTCTGTGTCTCTCATGAATAAATACAATCTTTATAAATAAATTAATTAATTTTAAAAATGTTAAGAATCCAAGGGAAGAATGCCATCACAAACTGGGAAGTTAAACAGCTGATAGAGACGAGAGGAGAGAGGAGGCTGAGCTTCCTTACCTCTTGGTATCTGCTCCCTGACCCAGGCTAGGCATGGGAGCCCCATCCTATTTCAGGCCAGTGTTATGGCCAAGTCTGTAGGAAGTTCTCTCCATTCCCTTTAAAACTTGTTATCTGGGGGCACCTGGGTAGTTCAGACTGTTAAGTGTCTGCCTTCGGCTCAGGTCATGATCACAGGGTCCTAGGATTGGGCCCCGAGTCAGGCTTCCTGTTCAGTGGGGAATAGGCTTCCCCTTCTCCCTCTGGCCTTCCCCCTCTGCTTGCGCTCTCTCTCTTGCTCATGCCCTCTCTCTCTCTCAAATAAATAGATAAAATATTTTGAAAAACAAAACAAAACAAAATACAACACTTGCTATCTGAGGATCTCTCCAAGCCAGAGACTCCAGGCCAGTCTGAGGGGGCCCCAGGTCAACTCTGGAGCTCTGAGGTCCCTGGATCCCCAGGTAAGGAAGGCCTTCCCTGATTGGCCGATAGTTTGTTCAACAAACCCTTACCGAGCACACCCATACTGGCAATAAAGATCTGCATAGCAGTGGTCTCTGAAGGTGCTGCCTGTCTAGAGTAGCAGGAGGAAATGGATAGTAATTGCACCACAGGACAAGCCCATGAATGAGAGAAGCACAGGGAGCACAGGGGACAAGCCCCAGATCCAGACTCAGGAGTCAGGGAGCTTCCCAGAGCCCTTGAGAACAGAACAGAACCCTGCAGGGTATACAGGAGGCTGATGGGCAGATACAGTGGAGATGGGAGTTCTAGGCACAAAAACCTGCATGTACTCAGCATGGGGCAAACAGGAGGCTTATAATCAACTAAACGCCCAGAGTTCCCAGTTCCTACCACTCCCTGGCTCCGGGCGATCCTATGTGGATGCCTCCTTCACCGTCATGGACCTCTGACTCCAAATTCTGGAACTATCACCTTTTCCCTTGGTCACTTCCTATTCCTGTCCAGGCTGCCTGGTGCCTCTTCACAGACCATCTGTCAGGGAGGCTCCACTCTAGGGTGAGACTCTACTTCTCCACCTGAGGCTGTACCCAATTCTCTGGGCCTGTGCCCAGTCCTAGAGGGGCAGAGCTACTGTGTCCTGCTGGATCCCCTGACACTAGCCAGCTAGGATGTCCCCCACTGGAGTCCCACCCTCCTCCCAGCTGCCCCCACCTCACTAGCCTGTTCTTTGGTGACCCAGTCGGATGTCCCTGACCACCTACCCTGCATCCTCAGGAAATGGCCTCCCTATGTTCTTATTCCTTATTTTATACAAGGAAAATGCTTTATAGACTCTGTAATTGTAAGAGGCCTATAATTCTCTCTCATATTTCTGCCTGCCCCAGCTTGGTCAATCCCATCTTTCCCCTGAAAATATTTAATAAAATACCTTGCTTTTTTTTATGAGTAAATATGCTAACTATAAAATATTTAGAGAGAAGAGGGCAGCCCAGGTGGCTCGGTTTAGCACCGCCTTCAGCCCAGGGCCTGATCCTGGAGACCCGGGATCGAGTCCCACATCGGGCTCCCTGCATGGAGCCTGCTTCTCCCTCTGCCTATGTCTCTGCCTCTCTCTCTCTCTCTCTCTCTCTCTCTCTCTGTCTCTCATGAATAAATAAATAAAATCTTAAAAAATATATTTAAAGAGAAGACAAAACTATATACAAATAATTATTTCCTAGGCATTTAGAGAGCCCCTACTCTATGCCAGGGAAGTACTAACCTGGGAAGTAGGCATTGCTACTATTTCTGTATTAAATTTGGATACCCTCAGGCCTGAAGGAATTAACTTACCTGAGGCGCACAGCTGTTAAGTGACTGAGCTAGAATTTGAGCCTCTATCTTCCCAGTCTTGTGCTTTGCCTACTACACCTCTGTTCTCTCCCACAGTCTGCCCCATCTACATGGGCCCTGCTTGCCCTCTTGGTACTGTCCTGGGGTCTACGGCCGGACCCCAAATCAATCATTCCAATTTGCCTGATGATTTCCAAGTAGACACCTCTCCACATCCTCTAGTTTCCCCCTCTGCAGCCTTTGAAGGGCAAGGTTAACCTGGACCAACTCAAGAAAACCAAGGTGGGGTTGGTGGCAGGAGAGAGAACTCAATAGTGCCAGACTCAACATTTTTGTCTCTGCCCCCACCTTTCTGCTCTGCACCCCCACACACACCACACCCCCAGTTCTTTTATACTCAGCCTTTGCTCAGCTTCTGCCTCCTTCTGCCTTCCAGGACTGCACCAGTTTCTAGCTATGTGGCCTTCAGGGAGAGACTTAGCCTCCATCCTTTATCATCTGGGGAGAGAGTGTAGTGATTACAAAATGACTGAAGGGATAGAGTCCTTCTCACCCTCTGGTCTTCCCATCTCAGGCCAATCCCGGGGCAGGGGCAGGGCCTGGGGAGGGAGAGCACAGATCCTACCGCCTCCGAGTCATCAAGGCCCTGGTACAGCGCTACATAGAGACTGCCCAGCGGGAGTTTGAGGA
Organism: Canis lupus dingo; assembly: GCF_003254725.2. Classification (NCBI taxonomy): domain Eukaryota; kingdom Metazoa; phylum Chordata; class Mammalia; order Carnivora; family Canidae; genus Canis; species Canis lupus. Next base: position 26,424,600 of record NC_064263.1, read on the forward strand.
GACCCGACGGAAAGGTTAGTGGCTCACCCCCAAGCCTTCCCCATGCATTGCGGGAATAAATACCCAGGCTCACACCCTGCAGTGTGGCCCTCCTACTCAATGACTCTCTGAGCCATTCTGACATTTATTCCACTCATTTCATTCACTCCTTCCTTCGTGTGTTCGTTAACTCATCCATTGGCTCACTCTCTTAACTCATTACTCATTCATTTGCTCATTCACTAATTCACTCATTCAATCTACATTCATTGCCACATCCCCTTTGTTCCAGCCTCATTTTGGAGGGAGGGGGCACTGGGTAGAGCAGAGACTCGGGGGAAGTTTTCCGTCTGGTGAGAAAGAGAAACCATCTTTGTAAGCAGATAGTACTTAGGAGAGACCCAGATTGCAATGGGAGCCCCAGGGAGATGGAGAGCCTATTGTTTTGAGAGGCTCATGGGAAGGTAGAAGGAGAGAGGACCAGAGTTGGAGAAAGCAGAGGTGTAATTCAAACTGGGCCCTGAGCATGGGTAGATGGGAATAGGGCTGACAAGGACAGAGACACAAATCTCTACCCATTAAAAATGTTCCCATCCCTGTGATTCCTGATCCCTTCTCTGGCCCACAAGACTTTCCTTCTTGATATCTCCTAAACTCACGACCACCCCAGTCCCACTCAGATTCGTCTGCTCCAGACTCTGCCTATCCTGACCCCCAGCCCATGAGCCAGTCTCTCACTCCCTCTGGCCTGCAGGCAGGATGTCCCCTGGGATTCTGTTGAGGGAAGTGGTTCAGGGCTGGCTCATCTTCTGAGGGACCACCCCATCAGCATTTTGTCCCCCACCCCAGACCTTGGCAACAGACTCACAGAGCTGACGAAGACAGTGTCTCGCCTGCAAAGTGATGTGGCTGGTGTGCGGAGGACCCTGGCAGAGGGAGGGACGTCCTGGCCACCTGAAGGTGCCAGCATCCTCAGTCGCTACATCACTCGAGTGCGTAACAGCTTCCAGAACCTGGGCCCTCCCATCCCCGAAACCCCAGAGCTGACAGAGCCAGGGATCGTGGAGACTCCAGCTTCTGGAGAGTCTGGCCCTTCCTCCCCAGCTCACGTGTTAGTGCACAGGGAGCAGGAATCAGAGGCGGCTGGGGACCTGCCCCAGAAGGAAGATTTGGGAATCAAGGAGGGGTCCTGATGCAGTGGGAGGGTCCCTTCTGTTGCTTGGTAGAGCAGCCTAGGTGGGTGAGGATAGGTGTCACTCAGTAGAAGCCTATGCTGCTTTACTTGCCTCAATAAAGTTTCTGTTCTGGATGTCAGATGCCTCCAGAATGTGTGAGAATCTCTGTCTCTCCATGTTTTGAGGTTCCCCTTCCCTCACCCCTAAAATGGACTCTTGTGAGAGCAGGACAGAGAGAAAGGTCTTGCTCTGGGGTCCCAGGTATCTCAGGCTTAGGCTCCTACTTTGAGTTAGAATCTTTAGTCAAAAGAGTTCTGGACTGGGAGGCAGGGAGCCTGGTTTCAATACTAACTCTTTGACCCTAAGCAAGTTGCTTCCCTCCTTAGCTTTGCATTCCTCTTCTGAGAAATGGGCTGATGAATCCATCTGTCCTCTTTCCTTCCTTCCTTCCTTCCTTTGGGGAGTTTGTGAGGAATCTCTGGCTGTTAAAGCTTCTGGGTTTGCAAGTTGTGGTATGTGACAGGGGTCTGCACAGGAGACCATGTCTAGGAGTGATCAAGAAGTCATCCTTTTAGTTCTTCTGTCTCTGAGTCTCCCAAAGCCAAAGCAGGGTAAATGGTCTAGTCTCATGGAATAAACCAATCAAACCAATGAAATTTGATGTCACCACACTGCAATACTGTTTAATTGAGTGGCCATCATAGTACCACCCTTGCTTGTCCCAGGGAGTCCCTACCACATAGCAGAACTCCCTCCACCCTGCCATGGCCTCAGATCCCCCCATATCCTGATTGGATAGAGAGATGACTGGGTAGGTCCCCATCCCTGGGGAAATGGCTGCTAGGGCTGGGTCCGAAACCACGTTCCCACTTTGAGGCCGTTCTAGGCCTTCTTCTTCATATGAAGGTCACGAGTTCCTAGGACTCCTAAGTGACAGACACTGGGCTTTCATGGCCCAGCTCCTGAGAGCTGGAAGCCCCCGGGGGCCAAGAGCAGGGTCTTCCAGGAAAGCAGAGAGAAGTCCTTCTTGGAGGTGGAGTCCGGGTGCCCTCCTGCTGGAGAGAAAAAAGAAGGTGAAGGGTCAGCTGAGCCAGGGGGAGTTGAAGCAGGTGAGGAAGGGGCAGGAAGATACTCACTTGGTACAGACACACACCTCCGCCTCTTCTCCCCTGCAACAGACAGCACGGTGAGGCCTTGGGGTAGATAGCTCCTCACACTCCAAGCTTCCCTTCCCTCCAGGCCCTGGCGTGGGCCATTCCCCTTCTCAATCCAGCTTTCCCTTCTAGCTCTAACTTTCCTTCTTCTCTCTCCCCTGGGAAATCTCCCGCAGATTCCCTATCCATCCCTACTCCCACCCCAGCCCCAGCGGCTCCTGCAGCCTGTCCCTGCCTCAGCACTTGGGTATGGTGTATATATGTTGTGTCAAGCCCACTTAGTCCAAGGCCTCCTGAGACCTGAAGCAGCTCCCCTATTACTTTCCTCTGCTTTTCAACCTTCTTAACCAGGTTCTTTTGGTCAATTAGACTGTTCAGCAGATAGAACCTTTTGAGAACATTAACAGAATCACCTGAGGGTGTTCATAGAGCCAGAAAACACTTATAAGACCTTCTACGAGGGGCTCCTGGGTGTTTCAGACGGTTAAGCGTCTGTCTTTGGCTCCGGTCATGATCTCATGGTCCTGGGATCGAGGCCCACATAAGGCTCCCTGCTCAGCGCGGAGAGTCTGCTTCTCCTTCTCCTTCCCCTAGCTCATGCTCTCTTTCTTTCAATAAATAAATAAAATCTTTTTTTTTTTTATTTTTTTTAATAAATAAAATCTTAAAAAAAAAAAAAAAAAGGCCTCCTAAGAGTTGAGAACCCAAGTCATAGAGAACAGTCATCCCAACTTCCCCACTGACCACGTGGGTCTCCTGGTCTCTCCCACCCTGCTGGTCCTGCTTCCCTCATGCATGGCTCACCACCCAGATAGGCGCAGTTAAAGTGACTGCAGGTCTGATTATAGCTCCAGAGGGTCACCAGGCTCCGGGCTCCATCCTGGGAGAACCTGGTGACCAAGAAGACTTCATGTGGAGGGATCAGCACCTCGCGCTCCTCAGGAAAGACAGACAAGGCCTGGATAGGGGCCCCAAAGCAAGTCCTTAGAGAGAAGAAGGTGGCGTTGCCAAATCTGCGGGCCACTGCCTCATCCAGGGAGCTGGAAGCAAACTGGCCCAAGCGGACAGAGTCCCCAAGCCTCTTGGGTTCAAAGTGAAGAGTGCCCACACCTCGGAACACCACCTCCCCAGGTCCCCGGCTGCAGCCTCCACTGCCCTGCAGCAGCTGCAGGGCCCGGGTGAGGTAGAAATGCAGAGCCTTGAAGGGAAAGTGCCTCATGTAGGACTCCCGGGAGCCACCACCTGTCCGCACAGCCTGGTTCAGCTCCCAGTACAAAGTGTTAGATGAGTTGGTATAGACCATGATGGCGATTCCATGCTGGGCTTTGAAGCCAGGGGGCAGGGTGAGCCCTTGGCGCTTGTGCTCCCAGGCCCCCCGGGCTGCCTCCCAGGACTCTCGCAGCAGGGCATGGCGGGCCATCTCCTCCTTCAGCAGAGGGCCTGCTTTCTCTTCCATCTCCTCTGTGCAGCCCACATAAGCATCATCGAAAGTGTCTGGAGCCAGGCCCAGGGGCAGGATGGGAACAGCCTGGGCCTATGGATGTAGGAAAGAGAGGAGCCACATAGGAAAGGGCAGAAGTTCAGAGCACTGGACAGAGAACACTGGACTGGTGGCAGATCAATCCAGAAACACAGTATCTCGTTTCCATGACCAAATATCCAGTGTATGTCATTTGGCAAGAGCTCAAGAGCTTAAATAGCACAGCTGCCGGAGTCAGACAGCCGTGGATTCAAATCATGACTTCTCCACCTACTAGCTATGGGATCTCAGGCAAGTCTCTTAACTTTTCTGAGCTTGAGGTTCTCCATGTATAAACTGAGGATACTTCCAACCTCACAGGAATATTGCGAGGGCAGCATGTACAACGTGAAGGGGTCATTTTGTCCTTAGAGAGTTCCTACACCTGGTAGGAAGTGGGGTTAGCTGACTTCCAAACACTGTTCTGGCTCTAAGACTCAGTATGCAGGTGATACACAAATCTACAGCCAACGTCCAGTGACCTGACCAGGTCTCCATCCTTAGGTTCACTTGCCCCTTCATGCCACCACACCCAGACAGTGTCAGCTCTGAGACTCCTGAGTCCTCTCTCCTGCTTTCGCAGCCCATACTCCCAAGCATGGGGTGGGGCTGTGGAGGAGGTCAAGCTCTGGTCTGGGAGGGCCTGCAGGAGGGCAGCACACAGGTAGCCAGAGCCGGTTTCCCTGGGCTGAGCCTGTGGTGGCAGACAGGGAGTGAGGAGGAACAATATGAAGGAAGGAGGACCCTAAGGGGACCAGTGGATGGAGGCAGAGGTTCTGGGAGAGAGAATGGGAACTTGGGGCTCCCTGCAGGGGAGAGAAGAAGAGGATTAAGAGGACTGGTATCCTAGAAGAGGGTCCCTGGGAGAAATTTTTGAGGAGTCAGCCCCCCAGTCCACCTCTTTTGGGTCTGCACCTGACCTGTTCCCTTTGTGGCAGAAGGTTCTCCCAGTTACCTGCCAGAGGGCATGGAAGCCGAGGTAGCTAAGAGCCATCAGCAGAGCCGCCAGCATCATTCCTGGGGGAGACTCAGGAGGGCGAGGTCCAGATGAAGAGGGCACCAGCGGCGATGGGCTGGGGGACAGAGATCAGGGTCCCTTCCTCTGGGGTGTGAAGGGTCCCAGTCCGGGACGCGGCCCAAGCAGGTGTGGGCGGGGCCAAGGGCGGGCCTAAGGGAGTGGGCGGGGTTTTAGATTTTATCGTACCCCCCCAACCCCAAGGCTCGGCTCCCCAGGTTTCCCACTAGCCCCCATGCTGCGCCTTCTGCTCCGAGACCATCTTGCGATGGTAAAGGTGGAGCACTAGCTTGGCTCGGCCCGGAGAGGGGAGGGGGCGGGAGCCAGGGACCCACCTGGAAGTTGCTGGGGTGACAGCGGGAAGGAGCACTGAGGGCACGGGCGGCGGGGGGCTAAGTCCCGGCGGGCGCTGCGCTGTCCCGGGAGTGCAGCCGATCCACAAAGTCCCGCGGCTAACTATAGCCCCCGCGGCGGTAACCCGACACCTCTCTTCTGCAACAACGGACACGGGGTAGGGGAACGCGAGCGGCGCGGGAAGGGGCCGAGGGGCGCACCTCCCCTGCCCTACTGCCACCTCTCTGCAGAATCCGCTGTGGCTCGGAGCGGGACCAGGCTTAGAGGAGGGACTCGTGATGCTCGGCCTCTCCCTCTAGCGGCCCCGACCTGGCCGTGCCCCAGCTCTCAGACCACTAGGCCGGGGAGGCCCACGAGGGTCCCCCCCACCAAGAACTCTCCGCTGGGGCACTCGCCGATTTGCATGAAATTTGCATAAGGCCCACTCATGGGGCACGTGTGGTCCAGCATCTGGGCGGCACCCACCCGTCCCCTTCCCTTCTGTAGGGCTGGACCAGATGCAGAGCTGTCTCACATCCTCAGGGGCCAGCCCCGCTCCCTCCCCAGACCCTCTCTCTCTGGATCTCTTAGACCCAGGTGACCCCATGTTTATAAACACTAGCCTTTCCCCTCCCCTGCTGCGGGCCTGTCTATAAATAACCTGGCTCTGAGTTTTGGATGCTAATCAGAGGTAATGGGAGAAGGGGCCAGCTGAGAAATCAGTAAGCAGCTCTGGGGACAGCTTTCTGGCAGCCTGAGCCTGAGGGTTATTCCCAAAATGGTCAGGGATTTGGGGGGTCCCAAAAAGAGATGCTTCTTGCTGCTTGCTGGGGCTGAGGTGGGCGTAGAAGGCTAGACTTTCCTCAGGGCCTCCATCCTGATCTGGCTCATTCGTTTAGCCCCATCTGCACCGCCCCATTCCCGCAGGTTGCCAGTCAAATGAAGAATTTCCTTCTTCTAAAATCCTTTCTCCAAAAATCCTTCCTATATACCAAAAAAGACAAACTGTGTGTCTGGGCTTGGAGAAATGCAGCAAGGCAGGTGGGAAAAGTGTCTTCCCAAAAAACCAGAGCGTTTGTCAGGCAGACACACAGCTTCTAGACAAGTACTCTTGTCCCCCTCCAGTGAGATGGACCATCCCGAAGTTCACCTAGGTTAGAAACATCAGTTTCTCTACTGTTCCCCATTACTGTGAAAAACCAAATCTTGCCTATTTATCCTGACTGCCTGTCTCCATGGAGGACCCTGAGCACTCGCAGTTGCTGGAACAGAAGATACTGTCTGGGACAGCTAGGCCTGCTGAAACAAGTCTACCGGGATCAGGGTTTGTCCTCTCCCCACATGGAAGTGCTTCTCCCAACCGAAATGCGGAAATCCAAGAAAGGCCCCAGGAGATGGAGTCACATTTAGTCATTGAGCAGGGGCCTTGAGCGAGGCAGAAAGTCCTCCAAGATCACATAGCAAATCAGTGCTGGCCAGACCCAGCCTCCTTAATCTGGAATTTTCTCCTTGCACGTTAGGAGAGTCTCCATGCTCACATAAGACAAACACAAAGTGCAAAGATACTGAGGACAGGGCTGCTGCACAAAGGACCAGACCCAGTGGGGAGGCAGTTGTTCTAGCCTGGATCCTCGATGTCTCAGCCCACCTTCTCTCTGGCTTCAGGGCTTCCCTTTTTTATGGGAGGTACACGGGCCCAGGGCAGACTGGGCAGAGGCTAGCGTTCCCAAGCCTTCAGGAGACATCCAGAAATAGATGGGGGAGTGTCACATTTCTGAGCAGCTGTGTGGATACAAGGGGTGGGAGAACTGACAGTATAAAGGAGAAACCTGCCTTCCCCCTCCCCTGGTGGTCATCACTGGAGACCAACACCAGCTTCCCTGGAGAAAGCCTAGGTAAGGGGCACACCACCCTCCTCCTGGGTACAGGGCAGGGAAAGACTTTTTTAAAGGGGAATTTTGGGGTATTTTTTTAAGAAAGATTTTATTTATTCATTTGAGAAAGAGAGAGAGCCTGAGCAGAGGGAGGGGTAGAGGGAGAAGCAGACTCCCTGCTGAGCAAGGAGCCTGACACCCCAGGATCATGATCTGAGCTGAAGGCCACCCAGGCACCTGAAATCTGGAGTATTGGTAGAATTCTAGGAGTCGATAGGAACAGTTTCAGGGAAACTTTTATCTTAGTCTGTTCAGGCTGCTATAAACCACCACAGACTGAATAACTTATAAACAACAGACATTTATTTATCATAGTTCTGGAGGCTGAAAGTCTGAGGTTGGGGTGCCAGCATGGTTGGGTGAAGGCCCTCTTTCTGGCTCATAGCCAATACCTTTTCACAATGTCCTCACGTGGGGGTAGGGGCTAGGGAATTTTGTGGGGTCTCTTTTATAAGAACAGTAATCTCATTCACGAGGGCTCTGCCCTCATGAACTAATTATGTCCTAAAGGCCCCACCTTCTGAAGCCATCAGAGCAGGCATTAGGATTTCAACATATGAATTTTGGGTGGACACCAACATACAGACCATAGCATCTTTGATGGAGATATTTAGGATATCTGGAAGGTTTGGGGGCATTGGGAAATTTGGGGGTTCCTGGAGTCAAAACCCCAGAAGGGAATGTTCAGTGAGGGTCTGGATGAGGAGAAACTGACAGGTGTCCCGACAGGATGAGGAAAAAAACAGAGGGCAGGTAGGATAGAAGTGGCTGCCCAGTGCCTCCATCTCCTCACCTCCCGTAATGTCCTCATCGCTCAGGTCCCACCCTATTCCCCCTCAACGCTGCTCACCAAAGTCATCCATCAACTTGCTCTGCAGTGGCCTACACTGTCAGCTGTACCCAGAAAGTCTCTCAGACTCTCAGCAAACATTCCAGGAGGCCTCATTTGTGCCTGGCTGGGGCTCAGCTCTGTGTTTTTTGGGGGCTATCTTTTGTTCAAAGTGACCCATTCTGTGTCCCAGCCCTGAAGGAACTCACAAGCCAGGACAGGAGATAGACACAGAAGGGCAACACAGTATGATGAGGACAGTGACAGAGGAAAGCACTGGGTGATGTAAGACCACAGAGAAGTTGGACGGCTCCCTGGAGAAGGTGACCCCTGAGCTCAGTCTTGAAAAGTGGGTAGTAGGATGAGGGCATCCCCAGCAGATGGCAATGCGTGCAGAGCCACAGGGAAGGAAGCAGTGATGCCTCACCTGGGAGCTTTGTTCTGTCTTGAAGAAGCCAAGCGTGGGGCAGGGGGGAGGGCACAGGGCTGCAAAGATCATGGAGGGCTAGGTCACAGAGCACCTCCAATGCCAACTTGAGGAGGCTCTGTCCTGAGGCCACGGAGGAAAGTTGTGTTTTGTTGTGGTTTTTTTTTTTCCCTTTCTAGATGTGTTCTCATCTCTTCCCTCATATATATATTTTTAAAAATTGAAAAAAAGAAAAGAACCAGAGGGGATTATGGAGCAGGGACACTTAGCCTGAGAACGACTGGGGGCAGAGACACAAGCACCTGAAACTCCTATAACACGGTGTGAAAGTGCATATATCCATTGTCTGAGGAGAGGCTTCAGCTTTCATCAGATTTCCGAAGATAAAGAACCGCTGTTTTGCCATTTGTGAAAGGAAATTGGAAATACCTGTGATTCTGCTTATATGTGCATAGGGTATCTTTAGAAGGATACACAGAAAATGGGAATGTTAGTTGCCTCTGGGGAGACAAGGAAAGGACATAGAGAGAGAAAGGTGTTTCACTGCATGCCTTTCGGACTATTTACATTTTGAACAATGAAAATGTATTTACCTGTAGAAAATTAAAACTTTAAAATGGTAAAGATTAAAGTTAAGGTTGATCTTATTAGTGAGCAGAGATGTGAATTAAAAAATAGATACCATCTGTGCCCACCAGGTAAGTGAAAGTTAAAAACAGACCATGATAGCCAGCACTGGCAAAGATGTAGAGGAAAGGGCCCTCTCATTCACTATTGTGGAAGGGCAAACCAGTGCCCCTGGGTGGCAGTTTGGCAGTGCCAAATAAACAATAATTATAGCCTTTAAACATCATATAACTTCTGGATATCTTTCCTATAAAAATATGCACACAAATAGACAAAGATTTCTATACCAGGATGTTCAGTGAAGTATTATGTGTAATATTAAAAATGTCAAAAAATGGGCACGTGGGTGGCTCAATGATTGAGCATCTGCCTTTGGCTCAGGTCATGATCCCAGGGTCTGGGGATCGAGTCCCATATCAGGCTCCCAGCAGGAAGCCTGCTTCTCCCTCTGCCTGGGTCTCTGCCTCTCTGTGTGTGTGTGTTTCATGAATAAATAAAATCTTTTTTTTTATGTAAAAAAATTAGGAAAAAAATCTGGGTGCATGCATATTTACATATTAAATTATTTGCACGTGCACCTAAAATGGTCCTACAGGATACTATTATTATGGTAATAGCAGCACAAGTATGAGAGAGGGAGGGCTCGGAGGGAGAAAGAAGACAGGGACTTGGACTCTATGATTCATTTTTTTTTCCACTATAAGCATATGCATTACTTGGTAATAAAAGAAACAGAAAAAAATAAGAAGCAGTGCTGATTTAAAAACCATCTGTTCCAATCCTGACCCAAAGCTGGGACTCCGCCTTCTTGGAGCATCACTCCCTACCCCATCCTCCCCTATCTCCCAGGCCCTCTCCCTCACCACCTGGGAGTCTATACTATCACTGTCCTGGACACAGTTGAGGGCTTAGGAGAGGAGGGCTCAGTTCTCAGCAGGACTTCGGGAGGAGAGGATGGCTGGATCCTGTCCCTGGAGAACTGCCATGGCCCCACCAGCTGGCCAGTCCTGGATCTGTTCCAGCCTCACATCCCCCATTGGGTGAAGCCCAAACCTCTCACCATGACAGTCGAGACCTTTCAAGACTGGCCCCAGTCTTTCCAACATTCCCACACTGCAAGCTCTGCCATGCTGGACACAAGGTCTTTCACTTTTTACATCCAATACATTTGCTCCTCTTATTTCTGCTGTTCTAGGTAGGCTCTTTCCCACCCCAAATCCCACTCCTCTCCCAATCTCCACTAATCGAAGCCTTATTTTCCTATTCATCCTGAAAGATCCTATTCAGATAACACCTCCTCCAGGAAGTCTCCCAAGATCCTTCTGGCAAGAAAGGTCCTCTCCCGAGCATTCATTTCTTTCTTTCCTTCTTTCTTTCTTTTTTAAGGATTATTTATTTGTGAGAGAGAGAGAGAGAGAGAGCATGAGCGCGGAGGAGGAGGCAGGGGGACAGGGAGAAGTAGCAGACTCCCTGCTGAGCAGGGAGCCTGATGCAGGGCTCAATCCCAGGACTCTGGGATCATGACCTGAGCCAAAAGCAGATGTACGACCAACTGAGCCACCCAGGTGCCGTGAGCCTTCATTTTTATGCTGTGACTCTGTGCCAGGCACTGGGAGTGGCACAGACCAGGTGTCAATTAATGTTTTATTTTTTTTTTTTAATTTTTTAAATTTATTTATGATAGTCACAGAGAGAGAGAGAGAGAGAGAGGCAGAGACATAGGCAGAGGGAGAAGCAGGCTCCATGCACCGGGAGCCCAACGTGGGATTTGATCCCGGGTCTCCAGGATCGCGCCCTGGGCCAAAGGCAGGCGCTAAACCGCTGCACCACCCAGGGATCCCTAATTAATGTTTTAAATTGTACAGGTAACATTCCCATTTTCTAGATGAAGAAACTGAGACCCACAGAGAGACAGTGACTTGTCCAGGGCTACCTCCAACATGCAGACTCCTCCCCTGATGTCTCTGCTGCTTGTGTCTGTGGGCCTCATGGAAGCCCTTCAGGTATGGTCACCCTCCACCGTGCCCACGCCAGCAGGGAGCTGCTTTGTTGGCTTCTTCTGAACACTGGGAGGAGGAGCCGTGGGAGTAGAGGGCGACTGTCTCCACTGCCGCTCGCCCAGCAGAGGGGCCAGCCCCAGACCCACTAGTGGTCCCGATCCCCTCCCCCGCCAGGTGTGTCTGGGACCCTCGGGGTCCTCATCTAGTTGGACAAATTTGATGACAGGCTCCCACTCTCCCGAGGCTCAATCCCTCAGTCCTGACTGCCCCGTCTCCCTCAGGCCCAGGGCCACCCCATCACCCGTCGAGACCTGTTCGCTCAGGAAATGCCCCTGGACATGGCCCCAGCCTCCTTCGATGACCAGTACGCTGGCTGCGCGGCAGCCATGACGGCCGCTCTCCCCGACCTCAACCAAACGGAGTTCCAGGCCAACAAGGTGTACGCCGACAGCTGGGCGCTGGCAAGCAGCCAGTGGCGGCACCGCCAGGCCTGGGGCCCGGAGTGGGGCCCGAGGCCCACCCGGCTGCCCGCACGGCCCCCCGGCTTCCGCGACGAGCACGGGGTGGCCCTCCTGGCCTACACAGCCCACAGCCCCCTGCACAAGGAGTTCAACGCGGCCGTGCGCGAGGCGGGCCGCTCCAGAGCCCACTACCTCAACCACTTCTCCTTCAAGACACTCCATTTCCTGCTGACGGAGGCCCTACAGCTGCTGGGCAGGGGCCAGCGTTCACCCCAGTGCCACCAGGTGTTCCGAGGGGTGCATGGCCTGCGCTTCCGGCCAGCCGGACCCGGGGCCACCGTAAGGCTGGGGGGGTTTGCATCTGCATCCCTGCAGAACGTCGCAGCCCAGCAGTTTGGGGAGGATACCTTCTTCGGCATCTGGACTTGCCTTGGGGCACCTATCAAGGGCTATTCCTTCTTCCCCGGGGAGGAGGAGGTGCTGATCCCCCCCTTCGAGACCTTCCAGGTGATCAATGCCAGTAGACCAGCCCAGGGCCCCACCCGCATCTACCTCCGGGCCCTGGGCAAGCGCAGCACGTACAACTGTGAATACATTAAAGGTGAGCATGGAGTGTGCCCCACGCAGAAGACAGGCTTCCCCGCATTTCCAGCAGGTCCATATACAAATTCGACAAACAGATGAACAGTGAGGGGGACCCAGTCCTATCCTCTGCCCCTCTACCCTTTGCATCTAAGAGGAGACAATCTTCTGAGGTAGCAGGACCCTTGTCCTTGGAGGTCCCTAAGCCAGGGCTGGTCACTTACCTGCCGGGAGGCCGAAGAGGGTTTCCTGACTGAAGCAGGTGGCCATTTGAGGGCCAAACAGAATTGGTCAGGCTTTTCTCCCAGCTGGAAGTTAGAAGGCAACTAATTTATGGCCACAGCACTGACATCCAGACCATTGTTGCCAGGTACGAGTAAGAGCCCCAAACTCAGTTTCCAAGAGGAACACGTGTATCTGGCTGAATGGAAATCCTGTGCTGCCGTGTATACTGACTGGGGGTGTCAGGGGGGTGGGAAGACAGCAGTTGGGTGTTGTGCCCCAAAGTTCCACTTCAGGCAGTCACAGGCTTCAGATACTCTTCCTGTCTATCCCCCAGGACCGGCCAGAGGTGGAATCCTGAAGACAGGCCCAGGTTCTTAATCTCTGAAAGGGCTGTGGCCCGCTGGTCCTGGCTGAGTGACTCCCAGGGGCTTGCGAGGTCCATTTTGCACAATTAGAGGCAGGTTGTTGGCTGGAACTGTGGACTGCATCTAAAATGGGAGATGGTCCAGTGTGGCTTCCATTCCCACTTGGACAGCATCATGAGTGCGCAGGAATTGGCAGAAGGCGAGAAGACATGCAAAGTACATCAACTAGTGCCTCCTTGGCTGTGACAAGGCATAGGAGAGGGAGAGGGCTGGCTCCCTTCTAGCTCTGCAGCTCATGGGTCAAGTCAAATGCAGGTAAGGGAGGTCCTACCATAAGGAAGCAGAGTTAGGAGAAAATGTACCAGCTTGTCCTAGAGTAAGCCGGGGATGGACCACAGGGTTCTGGGGCTCCTTCCTGTCCTGAGAGCTACTGACCCTTTGATTCTTTTCTGTTTCTTCCCTACAGACAAGCAGTGTAAGTCTAGGCCCTGCCGTCTGGATAACTCAGGTAAGAGCTGCAAGTCTATGTGGGGCTCAGCTGAAGGATAAGTAGGCTGCCCTTGGGTTGGACTCCTCTCCTGGATGCATGTTCCCCTTGAAAGGAAAACAACCCCCTTTTCATCAAAACAAGTAAATCGTCTGAAGCAGAACCCCTATAGGACATATGTGTGTGTATGGGGCAGTGGTCAGCAAGCTGACACACCTGCCTGCCAGTCTGGGGCTGCCCCCTCCCTCACAGGAGGCCACTAATCAGGCCCTAGAGAGATCCAGGGTATCCTGGGGGGACAGAGGGAAGGGTCACTCCCACAGTCCTCCCTGGGTCTTTTTCAGCTGCAGAACCCACTGTCTCTATTACTGCCCTCAGGGCTCCTTAGACCACCTTCCAAGGTCAAGGTCAGGCCTTGGGTGCTGGAGACCTGCGCTCTCATCTAGACTCTACCAACTCTCTCTGTGACCAAGTCAATCCCTCTCTGGCCTCAGTTTTCCTATCTGTATAATAAGCATATTAGACTAGATGAGCCCCAGGTGCCTTTCAGCTGTGACTCTTTTCTTTCCTTGAATATCCTACTTATCTGGGCCTTTCTGGGCCACACTTCTCCAGGTGGGGACAGGCTTTTCCAGGGGAACCAACTGGAATAGGGCCATTCTCAGGGAATAATGGCTTTCTCCACTCCTCCCCCTTAGGCCCCTCCTCCTTGCCCCAGGGCTCTGTGAACAGTGGGCAGGCAGGCACCCTGGGCTCCACTTAGTTCCCACCATTCTCCATGACATAGTACCACTCAGAGTTCCAGGCACATGATGCCATGAATCCTCACCATGATCCAGGAGTGTGGGTACTGTCATCACCCCTATTCTACAGATGAGGGAACCAAGACCCAGAGAGATAAAGCAACCACCCTACACACACAGCTAGTAAGGGGTAGGGTCCAAACAGCCAAATTCTGAACCACCACACCACCTGGTCCCCACCACTCCCCAGACACCATCTTGTTTTGTTCTCATTGTACAATAAACTATTGGAAGGGGGAAGAACAGGGAGTATTATCCTCATTATACAGGAAAGGGAGACCCAGAGACAGAAGTGACTTGCCTAAGGTGACAGAATGAGTCAGTGGCAGAGCCAGTGTCAGAATCCAGATCTCCAGCCTCCAACCAGCCTGAGTTCTGGTAATGTAATTTCAAGCACTGGACACGTTTAGGATCCACCCCTACCCCTGGACAACCAGCAATCAGGGGTTGGGCAGAGGGGCAACGATGAGCATCACTAGAGCCCACTCACACCTCCTCTCATTGTTCACCCCACCCTGCAATGCCTCCTTTGTGTCAGCGGAGGCAGGGGCACAGACCCTCCTAGTAACCTCTGGAAGGCGAACAGGGGGCTCTTTCATCTGCCTGCCCTCCTCCCTGAATTCTTGCTCCTCATCTCTGGCTCCCATTGTTTGTCAGTGTTTGCAGCTCACTCTGCTCATTCCTCTTCATCCTGTTCCTTTGTGTACCGGATTTTAGCCCGAAACCTCTCTCTCTGGCTCTGTTTTTCCTGCAGCCATGGGTCAAGGCCCCCCTTCTGCAGTCTGGTCCCTCCTACTGCCGCTCTGGTTTCTTGCCGGGGGAACCTTTCCATAGAGACCAGCCTCCCACGATCCATCCAACACTGAACAGCTCTGCCTTCCCAACACGCTGCCTTGATCGTCGAACACGGTGATGCCAGCCTCCTGTGTGCTTTAAGGACAGCCAGGATCCATGGTAACTCCCTCTGCAGGGAACACTGGGACTTCCTCTGGCAGCTGCCAGGTTTGCTAATGAAGAAATAAAGGACTTCGGGGACTGAGCCTTACCCAAAACTCTGAGAGTGAGACACTGAATAGAGGCAGGGGTCTCTAGGGCAGGCAACAACTCACTTGGAGACTGAAGATTAAACTAGTTTGGGGAGGGCCTGGGGAGGAAAGCCCTTGGCCATGGTATTTGCTGGTGTTACTCAAATGCCTCACACGTGCCCCTGGAAAGTTCCTGTTCAGTCTTCTAGGAAGCCCACTCTGACCTCTCCCTCCTGGCTGGGCAAGGGGCCCTGCCTCTTTGCTCCCATAGGTCTCGGGGAGGGGGGTTCTCTACACCAGGTGCCCATGTAAGTCTTCCATGTCAGACTGTGAGCTCTTGAGGGCAGGGAATGGGTCTAAAGCACAGAGGCAGCGCCAGAAAACATGTGAAAGTCAGAAATACAGAAAGTCAGAAAGGAACAAATACTCTGTGAACGGCTCATCTCTGCACGCCCCCACTGAGGACTCTTTGAAGCTCTCTGAATGTCGGTGTGTGGGAATGATGTGGACTGGCTCCAGCTCCACAGGGTAGAGAGCACGAATGACAGCAAAGAGAGCATCAGGTCCTCAGCCAGGGTCTCAGCTGATTTCTTGTCAGCAAAGACATAATCCCTGCCCTGTTCTATGCATCCTAAGGTTCCTGTCTCTAGAGAGGAAGGAAGCTGGATCCCCAACTCCCACTACCACAGACCCCAAGGGTAAAACAGGACATCAAAGAGGTGCTAGGCACACACTTTCTTTATTATGAGTTGGGGCTTTGGGACCAAATCCTGTGTGGCCTCCTGCTCTGGAAACTAGAGAATGAATCCTGGATCCCCTTCACTGAGTCCCTAGGGAGGGATGTTGGGCAAGCTCAAGTCCCTAACACAAGAGCTGCCGAGGAAGGAAGAGAAGACAAGGACCCATGGTAGTTCTGTTTCTTATATAACCTGCATTCTTGCCACCAAAAGCTCTAACACGCAGCATCAAAATTCAATTCTGTCCCTCCAGGACTGCGTTCTGATCATGACCCTTCTTAGAGTTCCTCTTCTGGAGGAATTAGGGGAGTGGTGAGCTCTGGATTTCCCTTAGAGTTTAGGGTACACAGACAAGCGGTCCCTGTAGTTTGTGAGGTCAGCCTCGCTGATCCTGAAGAGAGGGTGTCCCAGGCTCTTAAGCACAGTGGGGAGAGACCGGGTGGCCCGTCCGAGAGCCAACAACCACCGGGCTTCTCCATCCGTCTCTGGAGGTGCCGTGGCTGCACCAGACCCCGGGGATTCACAGGGCCTGCACTAGCACCAGGAGGCTCATGACCAGGGCCATGGAGAAGAAGATGCCCAGGAAGAAGCGATCCATCACACGGGCCAGCCGCTTCCAGTCCTCATGGCGGCGCTGCGCAGCCCGGTGGCTGTGGAAGGCGTTAGCAATGGTAGCCACGTGGTGCAGCAGGGCTTCCTGACGGCACAGACACCGGGGCTCACGGCAAGGAACTGCTGGAGGGCGAGCCCCTCCGTCAGGAGGTCGGGGACTGGGGGATGATTCCGGTGGTCTAGCCTGCCCACAGGGCTCCCCTCGTTCCCGCACGCACAAGCCTCGTGCCAGGCGTCCAAGCAGGAGGGTCCGGGCCCAGGCTGGCACTGGTCGGGCGCTGGGACCACAGTAATGCAGGTTCATGATAAGGATGGTGAGTGCCGTGGAAAATGTGACCATGGTCATGGTGGCCATGTAGTACTTCCCTGCAAGAGAGAGTAGGCTGGGGCCCAGAGCGAGAACTGAGCTTGCCCACCGCCTCAACACAGGGAGGCACCAGCTCCCCCACCAGGAGGCTCTCAAGGCCCTCCCTGTCCCAGTCCCAGTGGAGGCGGCGGCAGGTAAGGGCTAAGGTCTCCTCGTTCCTAGTTCTTGCGAGTGGGTTCTCAGAAGCTCCCCGCTCCCTAGTTGTTCTCCCCACTGCTGGACGCTGCACCCTCACCCCCAATCCGTGAAAGTCACGGTCTCAAATAGCACAAGCACCACCTGGGGCAAGTTAGCGATCCTTTTGGCACAACTGGGATAACAGAGCCTATCTCAGGTTGGTGGTGATGCCTCAGTGAATTAGTACAAAAAAAAAAAAATAATCAAGTGTTTAGGAGAGTGCCTGGCACACTGCCAGAACCCAGCGCATTTTGCCTGCGGACCGGACCGTGGGGTGGGGTGGGGTGGGGTGTCCTTCCCGGAAGGGGCCTTCTCCTCCTGCCCTCCCCTTCCCGCACGGACTTGGCGCTGCTCTGCGGGGGGTGGGGCGCCCGTCCCGCTCGCCGCCCGGCCCCGGTGGAGGCCCCCACGGGCGTCCGCAGCCCCAGGTGTGGGGGTGGGGTGGGGGCGCCGCGCCCGGCCCGGCCCGGCCCGGCTCACCGATGAGCGGCACGCTCTCCGCCGGCGGCATGCTCTCTGCCAGCAGCAGCTGGAAGACGGTGAGCGCCAGCAGCACCGTGACGCCCAGCGACACCTTCTCGCCCGAGTCTGCGGGCAGGTGGAAGGCGAGCGGCGCGAGCAGCGAGATGAGCACGCAGGGCAGCAGCAGGTTGCACACGTAGGCGGCGGCGCGGCGGCGCAGCAGCAGCGTGAAGGTCACGTCGGGGTAGGGCTCGGAGCAGCAGCCGTAGGTGAGCACGCGCCGCCGCGCCGGCATGCCCAGCACGCGCCACTCCACGTTCTCCACGAAGTCGGCCAGGCCGGCGGCGGCGCCGCGCGGCCGCACGTCCAGCTGGTGCCCCCCGTGCGTCCAGGAGCCGAACGTCAGGCCGCAGCGCTGCGCGTCGAACGGGAAGGCGGACACGTCCACGCGGCACGAGCTGCGCGTGATGGCCGGCGCGTCCCAGCGCACGGCGCCGTCGTGCCGCAGAACCACGTTGGTGCTGGCGGAGGCCGGCGGCTGGGCGTCCGCCCTGCGGGCAGAGGGGGCGGGGCTGCGCGGGCGGGGCGGGGCCGGGGGCGGGGCCGGGGCCGAGGGCGGGGCGTCCGCCTGCGGGCAGAGGGGGCGGGGCTGCGCGGGCGGGCCGGGGGCGGGGCCGGGGGCCGGGGGCGGGGCCGGGGGCCGGGGGCGGGGCCGGGGGCCGGGGGCGGGGCCGGCACCCTGCAGGGCCTCTCCCGCCGCGCCCGCGCCCAGATGGTGGAGGGGTGGCCCACACGCCCTGGGAGCTGACCCACATCTAGGCCAGGGCCGTGGGAAAACACACCTGTCCCGGTCGGCCCCCCGCTGCAGCGTCACCCGTGAATCTCCTCGAGCCCCCCCCCACCCCCCCGCCCACCGGGGCAATGTGCAGAGCCCTACGTTGTCTGGGAACCACACAACTGGTTTCCGAGGCATAAAGGAATGCTCCAGAGGGTTAGGCCCTGGAGGAAGCCCCTAGGCAGGTCCTCAGGGAGACCTGGGAGACTTGGAGCGGCCCCGAAGGCTGGAATATGCCATCTAAAGGCACTTGTGCCCCAGAACCCTTTCCGTACTACATACAGAACTGGCCCCGGAACACACAGTGCGTCCCCAGGAGACACTCAGCCTGGGTTGGCTGGGGACAGACTAAAGTGGGGGTGTCATGGAGGGGCTCTGAACTGCCGGCAGCTTACAAGGGTCCTGGGGGGAAAGCTTCCAGGGCAGCATAGCAACCAGGTTAGGTTGGGGAGTTGGGGAATCACTGCATACCCAGAGCCAAGGGCAACTGTAGGGCGGGGGAGGGGAGGGGAGGGGCCCAGGCAGGCAGTACTTGTTATAGAGTACGATGTCTGGTCGCCACACGAGACTGCTGGGGATGCGGATAGCATCCAGGCCACCATAGGCATCAGGGTCCCATCGTAGGTAGGCATCTGTCCACTCCTGTCGGATCCACAGGTACAGGGTCAGCACCTGGTTCCGCTCATCCTAGTGGGAGGCAGGGAGTGGGCACAGATGTGGGCGCATATATGCACACCCTTCCCTGTGTGTACGCACTCACCTACAGCGCTCTGGACAGCAGCCATAAACCCAGCTGGCTCACAGTCCAGTTCCTACCCAGGCCTGACCTTGCTATGTGGTCTTGGCAGATTCTTTTCTTCTTTAGGCTTCCGTTTCCTTAGTAGTTACGTGGGCTATAATCCCTGCTAGGCAGCAATGCAAGTGCGCAAAGTGTTGGGCACACTGTGGGTACCTGCCCAGCAGTTAGTATCCAACAGTTAGTAGCTCTTATTATTGTTGGTAATATTAACATTCACAGAAAATAATTGTTTGGAGAATAATCCCAGTCTCTCACTAAGCCCCAACCCCATTCCATGACACTGCCGCAGGCATGGTCCACACTTGTACTACCACCACCACACACCATGTCAATGATCTGGGACAATGTCACCTCCAGGGTCACGTTCAGAGCCTGGTCTGTGTCCGCCACAGGTCTCAGAGCACTTGTGTAGTTGGCGAAGAGGTCACGGAACAGCTTGTGAGCCAGCCTGCCCTCGGCTCCCAAGCACCCTGAAGGACCAGGAAGAAGCGTTGTCCATTTGAGGCCCTTGTCCAGGGGCATCTCCTCACACCCTCCACTCCCACAAGGCTGGCGTCCCGTCACCTGCTTCTGATGCTATAGGCCATTCCCTCCTGAAAACACTGCTTTCCCTAGGCTTTTGTGGCCACACTTTCAGCCCCTGACTCAAGTACTGTTCCCCAGAATCCTGGGTGTTGGGCTTTTCTTTTTTTTTTTTTTTTCAGCCCAGATTTTTCTTCTGAGCTCGAGACCCATAAATACAGTTCACTCCTGAATGTCCTACTCTGTAGGTCCAAAATATGAACTCATTTCCTCCCCTCCTGTTCTGAAACCTGTTCCTTGTTCTGTGTTCCCCATCTCAGCAAACAGCACCCACTCCGGGTGACCTCAGCCAGAAATCTGTGCATTATCCTTCCTATCTGCTGCCTCCCCCTGCAATCCAGCCAGTGCCCAAGTCCTGCCAGCCATGCTGCTGGGCATCTTTTGAACATTTAGTCGCCCCTGAAGCTTGAGTGGATCCCAGCAGCAGCCTCCCCACTGCTCCTGCTGCCGGTTCGGTCTCTCTAACCATCCTCCACGTTTCTGAGATGAGGGTTTTAGACACTCAAGTCTGACCAGGCCAGTAGCTGCTTAACACTATTCAATGGCCCCCCATTGCCTGCTGGATAAAGTCCAAACTCTGCCTGGCATTCAATGTCCTTCGTGATCTGCTCCCCACCCCGCCCCTGGCTTTTCCATCACTGCTCCCACCACAGCCAGGCAGATCTCCTGTCATCCTCTTCAGCACCTCCGTCCTCCCTGCCACCCAGATAGAGCGCTTATTCCCAGCACAGTAGTGAAGAGAAATGGGATGTGGAGAGAGATCTGGGGAGGAAGGGAACAGCAGCAGTGCCCAGAGAGGCAGGGCTGGTTTGCTGCACTTCACACCTGGAAGTGGTGAGAACAGAAACAGAAGGCCCAGGCTGGAGACAGAGAAGCCGAGGCTGAGGCGGTGGCTCCTGGGCCCCATGGCTCTGCCACAGCAAGAGGTAGGGTGGGTCTCTGGGGGTGAGCCTCCTGGTCAGATGGAGGGCAGCATCAGGCCCTGCTGGCAAGGATGATGTGGACGATACCTGGAAGTCAGAAGGAAGTCTGAGGTCTCTGCCGGGGAGTCCGGCGGCCCTTCCAGTTCTCTGACCCTCCTGTTTGTACCTGCCCTCGGATTTTAGTGCTTGCACTGGGGCATCTGCTCTTTCTCCTCCACTGGTTGGCCCTTGCCTCTTCAGGCCTCTTCCCCGTGCTTGTCTCTGCCCCACCCCCCCACCCCCGCCCCCTTTACCTTGTCTCAACTCAGCCTGTCTCCATTTCCTTGTGTCTTTTCCTCTGGAACTCTTTTTTTTGCTTTCTGCCCTTTTTGACTTTGGTCTTCCTCCAACACTCTCTTCCTTTCTCCTTCCTCCTTCTGCTTTAGCCCCCTAACTTCCTTTCTCTATTCCCCATACCTGGACTCCGGATGAGCCTGGCTCATTCTCAGCACAACAGGGGCAGGGACTCAGAGGGCTCCGGGCTGCAGGCCCCTCTCATCTGCCCTTTTCCTTAGCTTAATTACAGGGTTGGGACACTTGTGCCCATGGGAACAGAGCAACTGAAATTGACACCTCAGGTCACTGGGACCTAAATTATTCAAATTGTAACACAGCACCCAGACTCAGCTCAAGCCCAGGCTGGGGTGTTGGAAGACACAGAGGTACTGGGGTCAGGAGCTGCAAAAGACTGGGCTTAAGGGTGTGAGGGGCCAGACCTGTGTATGGTGTTGTCCTCCTACCTCTGCCACCATTGTTGAATTCTTGAGGCTCTTTTTTTTTTATTGTATTTAAATTCACTTGATTAACATACGGTGTATTATTAGTTTCAGAGATAGAATTCAGTGATTAATCAGTTGCAAATAACAACACCCAGTGCTCATTACATCACATGCCCTTCTGAATTGCCCATCACCCAGTTAACCTATCCCCCCACCCACCCTGAGGCTCCCTTTAGACAGTCAGTTCTGCCTCAAGTGAGAGATGGAGCACATCTGTTCAGGCTAGGCACTTGGTGCCAAGCACGCTCTGCCTGGTGGGAAGGGGGCTGAGCCTCAGGCTGCTCTGGGTGGTCCCACAAAGCAGGAAATGGAGCTCACAATCTTTACCTCCAACTGCCTACAGCCATCCCCATCTGAGCCTGTGTTCTCCCCCAGCCTAAACACTGACATTGGGTAGCAGGGAAAATATAGGCTTTACAGTCACTCTCAGCTCTGTTGTATGAGCTGTCTAATCTGGGCAAGATACCGAGACTCTCTGGTTTATGTTTTCATACGGGATAATGGGATTAACAGTCCTCACTTCAGAAGTTATGAGGATTGAATGAGACAAGGCAAGTACCTCGCATATTGCTTGATGCACAGCAGTCAACCAAAAGTAGATATACCATAATCCCAGTGGATTAGTTAGACCATTCTACCTTCAGGAACGCACACTTAGATTCACAAGTCCCCGGCCCCCAGCAACCACCATTACACTTTCTATCTCCATGATTTTGACTTACTCATGTATGAGCAATCACATGTCTTTTTTTTTTTTTTTTAAGATTTTATTTAAAGAGCGAGAGAGAGCACAAGTGCGGGGGAGGGTCAGAGGCAGAGAGGCAAGCAGATTCCCCACTGAGCGGGGAGCCCAAAGTGGGGTTCGATACCAGGACCCTGGGATGATGATCACCTGAGCCCAAGGCAGATACTTAACCAACTGAGCCACTTAGGCACCCCTAAATCACGCATTTGTCGTTTTGAAATCAGCTGATTTCACTTCACAGAATATCCTCAAAATTCATCCATTTTGTTACATATGTTGGAATGTCTTTATTTTAAGCCTGTATATATTTTATTGTATGGATATACTACCTTTTGCTTATCCATTCATTCCTAGAGGAATACTTTGGTTGCATCCACATTTTAGCTAGTGTGAATAATACTGCTGTGTATGGAAGTAGAAATATTTCCTCAAGACTTAGCTTTTGGTTCTTTTGGACTATATACCCAGAAATGAAATTGCTAGGTCATATGGTGATTCTATTTTTTATTTTTTGAGGAATCGTCATACTACTTTCTACAGTGGCTATATTCCCACCAACAGGATACAAAAGTTCCCGCTTCTCTACATCCTCACCAACAGTGGTTTTGTTGTTGTTTTCAATACTAGCTATCTTAATGGGTGTAAGGTGGTATCTCACTGTAGTTTTGATTTGCATTTCCCTAATAATTAGTAGTTGAGCATTGTTTCATATGTTTATTGGCCATTTGTATATCTTCTTTGGAGAAATGTCTATTCTAGTCCTTTGTCTATTTTTTTTTTTTTAATTGGGTTGTGTTGTTGCATTTTAGGAGTTCTCTTTATATTCTGGATATTAATTCCTTTTGAGGTATATAATTTGCAAATATTTTGTCCCATTTTCTGGGTTGCTTTTTAACTCAGTTGATGTATCCTTTTGGTGAACAAAATTTTAAATATTTTATGAATCCCATTTTGTCTATATATTCTTTTTGTCTGCACTTTAAAGTCAGATCCAGTAAATCATTGCCAAATCCAATGCTGTGAAGCTTTTGCCCTATCTTCTAAGAGATTTAGTTTTGGTTCTTACATTTAAGTCTTTGACCCATCTGTAGTTAATTGTGTATGGTGTTTATTTTTTATTTTTTTTAAGATTGTATTTATTTATTCATGATAGACACAGAGAGAGGCAGAAACATAGGCAGAGGGAGAAGCAGTCTCCCTGGGGAGCCTGACATGAGACTTGATCCCAGGACACTGGGATCACAACCCTCCCCAAAGGCAGACACTCAACCACTGAGCCACCGAGGTGCCCCGTATATGGTGTTTAGATAAAGATCCAACTTCATTTCTTTGTATGTGTATATCCAGTTTCCCCAGCACCATTTTTTAAAATAAAGATTTTATTTATTTGAGGAAGAATCAGAGAATGCACAGAGGGAGAAGGGGTCATGACCTGAGCCAAAGGCAGGCGCTTAACCGAGCCACCCAGTCACCCCTCCCAGAACCATTTGTTAAGATTGTCCTTTCTCCCAGTGAATAGTCTTGGCAGCCTTGTCAAAAATCATTTGACCATATATGTGAGAGATTATCCCTGGGCTCCCTAGCCTATTTATCTTTGTGCCGTACCACACTGTTTTGATTACTATAGCTTTGCAGTGAGTTTTGAAATTAGGAAATTAGGAAATTAGGAGTTCTCCAACTTTGTTCTTTTTCAAGATTGTATTTGGTTATTCAGATTCCCTTGAGATTCCATATGAATTTTAGGGTGGATTTTTCTATTTCTGCAAAAAACAAAAACAAAAAAACCACTGAGATTTTGAGAGGGAGTGTGGGTATCTTTCCATTTATGTCTTAATTTCTTTAAGCAGTGTTTTTAGTTTTCAGTGTATATGTCTTTTGTCTCCTTGGTTATGTTCATTCCTAATGATTTTATTCTTTTTGATGGTATTAAAAGTGGAATTGTTTCTGTAATTTTCTTTTGGATTGTTCATTGTTAGTGTATAGAATGCAATTGATTTTTGCATGTTGACTTTATACTGCTACTTTGAATTCATCTGTTCTTTTTTTTTTTTTTCATCTGTTAGTTCTAACAGTGTTGCTGAACTGTGTCATTGTTGCTGTCATTGGTTTAGTAATATTTAGGGTTTTCTACATATAAGATTATATCATCTACATATTTTACTTCTTCCTTTCCAATTTGGAGGTCTTTTGTCTTTCTTCCCTAATTGGTCTGGCTAGAACTTACAGCATAATGTTGAATAGAAGTGGTGAAAGCAGATGTCCTTGCTTTCTTACTTGATCTTGGAGTAAAAGCTTTCACTCTTTCACCATGGAGTACGATGTTTATTGTGGGTTTTTCAGATATGGCTTTTATTTATTTTTAAAGATATGCTTTTTTTTTTTTTTTTTAAAGATTTTACTTATTTATGAAAGACAGAGAGAGGCAGAGACACAGGCAGAGGGAGAAGCAGGCTCCATGCAGGGAGCAATGTGGGACTCGATCCTGGGACTCCAGGATCATGCTCTGAGCCGAAAGCAGGTGCTTAAACACTCAGCCACCCAGGCATCTCAAGATTTACTTTAGAGAGAGAGAATTCTCAAGCAGATTCCTACTGAATGCAGAGCTCAAGACAAGACTTAATCGCAGGACCCTGGGATCATGACCTGAGCTGAAACCAAGAGTTGGGCACCTAATGGACTGAGCTACCCAAGCACCCCCATATATGGCTTTTATTATGTTGAGTTGGCTTCCTATTACTAGTTTGTTGAGTGTCTTTATCATGAAAGAGTATTGAATTCTGTCAAATGTTTTTTCTGTATCAAGTGAAATGGTCATACGCTTTTCTCCCCATTCTGTTAATGTGGTGTATTACATTATTTTCATATGTTGAACCATCCCTGCATTTCAGAAATAAATTCCACTTCGTCCTGGTGTGTAACCCTTCTGATATGCTGAATTCAATTTGCTGGTATTCTGTTGAGGATTTATGCATCAATGTTCATAAAAGATATTTCTCTGTAGTTTTTTTGTAGTGTCTTCGTTTAGCTTTGGTATAAGGGTACTTGTATACATTAAATGGGTAATTAAAGGTAGGGGTGCCTGGATGGCTCTGTAGGTAGAGCATAAGACTCTTGATCTTGGGTTTGTAAATTTGAGCTTCACACTGGGTGTAGAAATTACTTAAAATAAAATCTTTAGGTAATTGTATGGTAATGTGAATTAGATCTCAATAAAGCTGTTACCAAAAATATCATACTCCATATCATGAGTGAGAATTAGCTGAAACAAGAAAACAATCACAGAAACAAGAAAGATCACAGATACTGGACATATTAAATAATAGTAATTTGAGTATTTTGTGTATTGTGTATTGCTAAAAAGGTAAGATATATTAATTCATTAGTCTCACAATATCCTATAAAGGGAGAAGCAGGCTCTAGGCAGGGAGCCCAATGTGGGACTCGATCTCAGGACTCTGGGATCACACCCTGAGCCGAAGGCACATGTTTAACTGCTGAGCCACCCAAGTGTCCCAAGCATGCAACTCTTTTTTTTTTTAATTTTTTTTTTTAATTTTTTTTATTTATGATAGGCACACAGTGAGAGAGAGAGAGGCAGAGACACAGGCAGAGGGAGAAGCAGGCTCCATGCACCGGGAGCCCGATGTGGGATTCGATCCCGGGTCTCCAGGATCGTGCCCTGGGCCAAAGGCAGGCGCCAAACCGCTGCGCCACCCAGGGATCCCTTTTTTTTTTTTTAAAGATTTTATTTATTTATTCATGAAAGACACACAGAGAGAGACAGAGACATAGGCATAGGGAGAGGCAGGCTCCATGCAGGGAGCCCGATGTGGGACTTGATCCTTTGGGCTCCAGGATCACACCTTGGGCTGAAGGCAGGCACTAAACCGCTGAGCCACCCAGGCATCCCTCAAGCATGCAACTCTTGATCTCAGAGTCCTAAGTTTGAGTCTCATGTTAGGGGCAGAGGTTACTTAAAAAAAAAAAAAAAAAAATGTGCTTCAAAACAGCAAGAATGGAGTGCACATATGGAATAGACCAAAGAGTTAAAGAAGCTTCAATTTACAAAACACATTTGGGATTCATCTAACATGGCACACGATTCAAATTCTTGGGGCACCTGGGTGACTCAGTTGGTTAAACATCTGCCTTCTGCTAATGATCATTATCCCAGGGTCCTGGGATCAAGCCCCACATTGACCTCCCTGGTGAGAGCCTGCTTCTCCTTCTCCTTCTGCCCCTCCCCCTCTCAAATAAAACTTAAAAAGACAAAAAAACCCAACTTCTTGCTGATTCCAGCAGGCTGGGGAGGACAGGGTGGTGGGGATGTCCCTCAGGACCAGCCAAGAGTCCTTGGCTTCACACAGGATGAAAATCAAGTGTGAACCAGCAGGAGGTGAAAGTAGTTTACTAAAGATATATATATGGAGAGAGAGAGAGAGTATCCGGGAGACTTAAAAAGGAAAAGAACATATCTCTGTTCAGGGACTTGTGGTTTTATTGAGGATGGTGGTCTAGTTTATGTGTCCTCTTAGGCATCCAGGAATTCGTTAGAAGATGAAGGTCCAGGTGTTATTCCTTGGAGCCAGGGGTTCTTGGCTCTGAGATGTTTAGCTCCAAAGGTCTGGAATGCATATACATATATGATAGCTTTTTCAGGTCATCTTCACCTGGTCCTTCCTTAGATGTTATTTATTCTAGAGAATCATGAACTCTTTGTCCCTCACAAGGAGGACACAGTCTATTTGCATTACAAGGCATGGGTAAAGTGGGGTCCTAGCAAGACTAGAAACCAGAAAAGCAGCAAAGGAAAAAAAAACAACCACCAGCTCTTTCTCTCCTCTTTGGTTTCCTTGTCTCATTTACATAGTATAATCTTTGACTAAAGACTAATGTTTAAATTGGTGTTTACCTGAAAAAAAAAAAAAGGTAAAATGTTTCTCATAATCTATTTACTGTGATTTGGGGTGAAAATGTTATATTGTTAATATACATAAAAAAAAAAATCCAGAAGTTGGTGGGTGAGTTTTAAGAAGCTATGGGGGGGGGGGGGGGCAGGGAACAAAGTAAAAAAATTAACTGCACAATAGCAGTATGATTTAAGCCTCTATTTTGAAAAGAACAAATTACTACATATAAAAAGGTAAGGGATATACAATAATGAAATAATGACCCTTTGCCATGATTATCATCAGACAGAAGGTTGATGGGAAGTTATATAAAGGGCGAATAAGGCTGACAACACCTGAATCAATGTTAACAACACTAAAAGTGGAACAACCTAAACATGTGTCTTCTGAAGTGGTAACACACCACCATCCATTCATTACCAGGGAGTAGGGGGGCAGCTGAGAGAAGGAAACAATCTAATCAAGCCTCTAGATCTAACCAGCAGTATATAGGAAGTAAGGGGGAGTATATAGATAGGAAGGACCAGTGTTAAGGATGTAGAGGCACAACCAGCCGAACCTAGAAGGTCCTGGTCCTCAATCCTAAAGGACAAATGACCTAGTTACTTTAACAAATAAAGGACATTTAAAAAAAGGGGGGGGGGGAAGTGCACTGGTAATAGACTGACACTTGAGACTTACCAACCAAATGCAAAGTGTGGACTCTGTTGAGATCCTAATTCAAACAATTCAACCATGAGGTGCCTGGATGGCTCAGTTGATTGAATAAGTCTTGATTTCAGCTCAGGTTGTGATCTCAGGGTTGTAAGTTTGAGCCCTGCATTGGGCTCCACGCTCAGCAGGGAGTCTGCTTGAGATTTTTTTCTCCCTTTCTCCTTCCTCACCATGTTCATGCATGTTCTCTCAAAAATAAATCTCCCAACAATTCAACCATAAAAATGTAGTTTGAGACAACTGGGGAAATTTGAAAATGCAGAGGGTATTAGCTGCTATCTTGGGATTACTGTTAATTTTGTTAGGTGTGACAATGCTGCTGTGATTATGTTTTACCTGTTGGTGGGGCACCTGGGTCGGTAACCCACCCAGGTGGGTGACTGGGCTGGTAAGCATCTGACTCTTGATTTCATTTCAACTAGGTCATGATCTCAGGGTCATTTGATTGAACCCTGCATCAGGCTCTGAACTGGGCATGGAGCCTGCTTAAAGATTCTCTCCTTCCCAATCACTCTGCCCTTTCCCCCACTCATGAGCTCCCTCTCTAAAAAAAAAAAGAAATAAAAAAAAAATAAAAAAAAATAAAACAGAACAAAACAAAAATTACCTGTTAGAAATGCTTAGGTATTGATGAAATGATGATCTGCTTTAGAAATACCATTGTGGGGTAGGTAAAATAACAGTGGAGGTAGAGATGAAATAAGATTGGAGGAATTTCACAAATGTTGAATGTGGATTCATTACATCATTTTACTTTTGCATAGATGAAAATCTCTACAGTAAAAGGTTAAAAAAAAAAAAAAGCCCTCAAGAAAACATAAGGAATGAATGTTTAAAGCAGAAATCAATACATTACAATATAGAACTCTGGTAAAAATTGGTCAATAAGTCAAAGACTGGTTCTTTGAAAAACAACAAATTTGGAGTAATTTTCTGTTAATACAAAGTAGCACCTGAGTCAAAGAGTAAAACATCTGAAAAAAGCAGCTACTCTGCAGGCCTTGGTTTAGCTAATTCAAAATTTAATCTCCAGACCTTTCCGGACTTTGATTTTGGCATCATTCCAGCACTTTGACAAGGAATACATTTACTTTGGATGTTCTATGAGGTTGTAGATTTTACAAGTCTGTTGAGTTTTGAGAAAACAGATTCCTGTTTTTAATTTTTGAGAAACTTAAAATTTTATTTCAATGGAATTTTGTAATGTAGAAGAGGAGCTTGTCATCTTATTAACTTTTTTAAAATTATTTTTTTAAGATTTTATTTATTCATGAGAGACGGAGACACACACACACACACACACACACACACACACACACACACACACACACAGGCAGAGGGAGAAGCAGGCTCCATGCAGGGAGCCTGATGTGGGACTGGATCCTAGGACTCCAGGATCATGCCTTGGGCCAAACGCAGGCACTAAACCGCTGAGCCACCCAGGGATCCCTTTATCATTAACTTTGAACTATAAATCTGTCTGTGATGTAACACAGCTACGATAAACATTTGACTTAGAGCCTTTAAAGAATATATATGAAATACTTGTCACAAGAGGAAATACTGCCCATATTCACAATTCTTAATACGTCTAAAAAGGCTAACCAAAAAAAAAAAAAAAAAAAAGGCTAACCATTTCTATAGCACACTCGCTTTTCACAAAACACTTCTCACGAGGAAACCACAACAGGAATTCTTTGCTATAAGCCCAGTAATGCTCTGTGACTCAGGTTCATAGTTAGTAATGGCGGGAGATTCCCAGGAGTTATCCTTAATCTTTGGGGGTCTAAATTAAAGCCCCAGATCCACTCTGCTTTATCTCCAAATTCCTCCAAGGCCCAGTGTCTTAGACCTAAGCCTATTTGGAATTTGCTCACACCTTCAGTTTAACAGGAAAAAAAAAAAAAATCCAAATAGTACTCCTCAGATTTATTTGCTCCCTCTGGAAAATAGCTGTGTTTAGCAGCAACATCCAAGATCATCATCCACCTTACACAATGGAAAATGAAATTAAAAGAGTGAAGTGTGGGGTGCCTGGGTGGCTCAGTGGTTGAGCTTCTTTCTCTCTCTGGCTCAAGCCATGAACCTGGATTCCTGGGATCGAGTCCTGCATCAGCCTCCCCACAGGGAGCCTGCCTCTCCTGTCTGTGTCTCTGCCTCTCTCTGTTTCTCATGAATAAATATATAAAATCTTAAATGAAAATAAAAAATAAAAGAGTGAAGTTATCACCCAAGATTTATAAACAAAACCCCCAGAGCAGAAGAGCCAGGCTTTGAATCTTAAGTTTATTCCACTGGGCAATGAAACTCTTCCCCATCCCCTACTGGGAAGCCAAGCACAGAAATACATGCTTTTAAATATATTTATATCAATATAAGAAGTCAGTGTTAATTAATAATCTCATCCCTAAATTTGCTCTAATAAATTTAGCCTTTGATTGTTCTTTCTTTAACCCATGGCCCATCTCCTGTTAGACTGAGGCCACTGTAAAGATCTTTGGAGTTAAGAAGGCTCAAAAAATACAAAGGGAAAGCCAATAGCAGGAATGCTATAAACATTTTATTTATTTTTTTAAGAAAGTAGCTTCAGAAAAAGAGGAAAATAATCTAGATCATTTATTTATATATATATATATACTTTTTAATAAAAACCTTTACATAATCTTCATGCATAAAGACCCAGAGGTGGCCATGTTGTCTGTGACAGCTCTCATACCAGCTGTCGCAGGCCTTTATCTGGGACTCCCCATAGTTGGCAGCAGTGTGGCAAAGGCCCTCCACTTGCCCTTAAAAGCCCGGCTCCTTGCCTGCCTCAGTAATGGATTTACTTCTGGGACTGTAGACAATGGGTAGGAAATGCTTTGGGTTAGAATAAGAAGGATAGGGAGGGGGGAAAAAAAAAAAAAAAAGGACAGGGAGGGCTACCCAACATGCTGTGTTTTATCCAAACTCTTCAGGCAAATCCAGACAGGAAGCCTAGCAAGAGGGCTGAAAACCAGGGATCAAACTGAATTCTGGAGCCTCTGAGAGACATGGGGTCTATGACCAAGAGTTCCTGCACATGATAGTAGGAAAAGTTTGGTGTTCATGGGACATTCAAGGCAGGAACAAAGAAGCCTTGAAGATTCATCCCTCTGTGGCAGGTACTCACTTCTACCCTAAAATGAGTCAGAAAGACCCTGTTCTGTTTCCTAACTTAGTCCCACCCTCTTTTGACTCTAAAACAGTGTTAACTCCTCAATCTACTTAAGAGACAAATTCTCCTTTCTTCTGTGGATAGTTTATCTGTTAAGGAAGGACAATCCTTGATTAACATATTTGTCCTAGTATAAAAGGGTTGAGGTAGGACTAGGGTAGCAGGTTGGCATGGAGGGTCACAAGATCCAGAACAGCTGAAGGTGGAAAAGGATTCCCTGGTTCTCTGGAGGGAATTTTGCCAAAGGTATTTTATTGACCATTTTTTTTAAAACGGGGGAGAAAAAAATGATCTTAAGGAAAGTAAAAAGAGACTTGGCTCCTTTTTTTTGGGTTCTAAAAGCCCTTATGCTTTGTTAAGTATTAAGAAAAGCCCTGAATAAATGGAGGATGCTGCTTGGGGCAGCAGGAAAAGAGGATGGATTCCACAGCCACTCAAGAGAATGGCAAACAGTGCCAATTAACTCAATGCAGGGGATTTCAGTGTGGTGAGTGTGAATGAGCATGTGAGTGTGGTGGGAGGAACTTGGGAGTTCACTGGCTCCCAACAGTCAATTCTCGCAGGTAGGACTGTGTGAGGCCACGTAGTTCCTCCAAGGCATAGTCCTCAGGCATGGGGAGCTGGCCAATGTGGGGAGCCAAGAGGCCCAAAGGGACTCGCTGAGGGTCTGGTGTTGAGTCAGAAGTTGTATCAGGGGCACGCTGAAGGCTCCATACCACCCGTAGCAGGTTGGCTGCTTGTTTGGCCATGTCTAGAGAGAAAAAATGAAGTGGGCACCATGGATGAGGGGTGGTAAGGGTGGGCATCGGGGTATAGGTATAATACTTAAGACTGGAAGCAAGCAGGCAGGAAGCAGGGAGAGGCTGGAGGATTACCTGACTGGGCCAGGAGATCCTTTGCATTGTAACACTGCATCTGCTGTATGCGATTGCACAGGGAGATCACTTTGGCATGTAACTGTTCCAGCTCATAAACTGAGCAATCCACCTACAAAAAAGCAGAGAAACCAATTAGGTCAAGAAGACTTCCCATTACCCCAATTCTGTCCATGGACTATGTGAAGCTCTGAAGCGACAGAAAAAACCCACAGAGCTGGCTTGCAGTGTCATGTCACCACTATCTACTATCCTAACCACAGTGGACAAAACCCAACCTCAGCAATAATCCACAAGAGCAAAGTAACATAGTATCAAAGCTCTGAATTGGGCAAGTCTTGAGATGAGCATTAATGAACCAAATGACACCTAAAATCTAGATAAATCTGGGCTCAGAGGGACACATGGGTGGCTCGGTGGTTGGACGTCTGCCTTTGGCTCGGGTCATGATCCCGGGGTCCTAGGATCAAGTCCCACATCAGACGTCCTGCAGGGAGCCTGCTTCTCCCTCTGCCTATGTCTCTGCCTCTGTGTGTCTCTCATGAATAAATAAATTCTTAAAAAAAAAAAAAAAAACTGGGCTCAGAGAGATTGTATGAGTTCTTAAGAGTGCATAGTAAGTAAGAAGTAGAGTCCAAACTAGCATTTAATTTAGGTATCCTAACTCCAAGTTCACAACTCTTTCTAAAATACTGTGGGGCCCTATGTCCTCTCCCTATGTGCTGCAATCCACTCCTATGGCTCTAATTGTTATTTGAAATTAATTTATTAGAGAGAGAGTGAGCAAGCAGGAGGAGCAGCAGAGAGAGAGAGGGAAAGGCAGAGAATACCAAGCAGACTGTGTGCTGAACTGAGTGTAGAAACTGATGCGAGGCTTGATCCCACAATCCTGAGACCACAACCTGAGATGAAACCAAGAGTTGGATGCTTAATCAAGTGAGGCACCCAGGCACCCCACCTATGGCTCCAATTATGATCAATGTGCTGATGATTCCTAAATCTTTAGCCTAATATTCCAACCTTGCATTCCCCTTCCCAGGGCCACTGCCTTAGCTTGGGTTATCATTATTTCTTACTTGAAATATCTTAAGAGGTTGATCACTATCTTCAGTGTCATCCCCATTACATCACATCTGGTAGTCAGAGTGACTTTCCTAAAAAGCAAGTCTGTATTTTTATTTTCTCAATTTTTAAAAAGTTTATTTAAGTAATCCCTACCCCCAACATGGGGCTCAAACTCCCAACCCCAAGATCAAGAGTCATATACTCTTCTGACTGAGCCAGTCAGGAACACTATTTTTATTCTTTACTTGTATTCTCAACACTTTCCAGCAGCATCTTATTCCTGTTTGCCTCACATGTCTCTTGGTTGCCCACACCCTCTTCAAACTTACATTAAACCGCCCTACTTGCTAAATGTCCTATCACCTCCTCCTTCTCCAAATGCTCACCCAGCCCTTCCATGAAGCATCTCTCTTATTGAATCTACTTTTGGAGTGCTTTGTAGAATCTACCATTTAATGCCTCTGCAAGTATTTTTTATCCACAAGAATCTAGTATGTATGTATGTATGTATGTATGTATGTATGTATTTATTTAAGATTTTATTTATTTATTCATAACAGACAGAGAGGGGGGGGGGCAGAGACAGAGGCAGAGGGAGAAGCAGGCTCCATGCAGGGAGCCCGATGTGGGATTCGATCCCGGGTCTCCAGGATCAGGCCCTGGCTGAATGTGGCGCTAAACCGCTGAGCCACCGGGGCTGCCCCAAGAATCCACTCTTTAACTGGACATTTAAAGGTGGTAAATATGATGAGGTCTTTGCTCTGAAGAAACTCATAGAAAATAAAAAAACTATCAGACAGAGGTAAACCTTGAAGAACCACAAGCTATGGAGATCATTCAAACATGAAGTGGCAGAAAAACTGGATGGCAACTTCAGATGAGGAAAGGTTTCCCTGAGGGAGGTCGTATCTTAGTGGAGACCTGAATAACAACAAAAGGGTCAGGTTTTCTAGCCAAAGAAAACAGCTAAAACTACAAGACAGGAATGCAAAGAAAGCGTATGTGGATAAAATGCAGAGTTTAAAGAGGAGAATAGAAGAAGAGAAAACTGGAGAGGTTTTATATGCCAGAAGATCATAACTGGGGATCCTCAGAATTCAGAGTGTAAACTTGGACTGAGAATAAAATCTTTATTTTTATTAACTTTTTATTAAAAATCAGAATTATTAATTTAGATGCCACGCAATAATTGTGACTTTGTCATCAACAGAAATCATGGCTATTTTCATATTACTTTACAGTTGTTAGTGATTTTTAAATATAGTACTTCAAAATTAAGAATAGTTAGGAGAGCCACTGCTGGGCTTGTTATTTAGGATGTTAAATAAATCACCTACTACTTACCATTAAGTTCTTGGTATTTTGATAACTATTTTAACATAATTGGTTTTCTTTGTAATCCCACGAATTTAATTTTTATGCATTAAAACACATTAGACAGCTATCCATGGGGTTCACCAGCCAAAAACCAATTATTGAGGCAGACTTTTATAAGACTTGCTAAGGAATACTTTATTCTAAGTGAAATGAGAAGCCACTGGAAGATTTTTGAGAAGAGAGTGAGATGATATGATTTACATTTTAGAAAGATCACTCTGGCTACTATGTGGAAATAGATTGTAAAGGAGTAAGTGCAGAAGCAGGGAGACCAATTAAGTGTCCGGTACTGCAGTCCAGGTGAGAGATTTTGTGGCTTTACTAAACCTACATGGCTCCCCTTTCCACCCTATAATCCACTACTACTTTATTTAAAGCTCCCTGGAGGGACACCTGGGTGGCTTTAGCTGGTTGAGCGGCCAACTCCTGATTTCGGTTCAGTTCATGATCTCTAGGGTTGCAATGGTTCGGAGTTGGCCGAAAATTCTTTCTCTCCCTTTCCCCTTCCTCTGCTCATTCACGGTCTAATTAATTAAAATCTTAAAAAAAAAACAAAAACAAAACACACACACACACACACACACACACACACACAAAAGCCCCCCAGAAGCCCTATGATCTCTCTGATCTCTAGACTTATGCTATGCCCTCTGCTGAAGCATTGTCCCAACTATCCTTTTTCTTCCTTAGGAGCTTAGATGCCACTTCTAAAAAGCCTTTTAGACTCCCTCAGACGGGGTTAAGTACTCACGTTTATGTGCTACTACAGAACACTCTGCTTAATCCTTACACTTACCTTTCTATAGCAGTTGCTGTTTTACACACACACACACACACACACACACACACACACACACCTTCCTCACCAATACTGTCACTGGTAAGGGCAAACATATATTACTGCTTACCTTTATATTCCCCAAATCCACTAGTGCTTGGGACATAGTAAGTTCTCAATAACTAGGTTGTGTAAATGTATTAATATTCAACTAGAAAACCGTTTTCCTCAATAATTTAGGGGTGATGCTCTTAATCTATCCTAAAAGTGTAGCAAATAATAAATTATGTACGTTATATGCCAGGCATAGTGCTAGTAGTTGGGAATTTGATAAGGACAATAGATAACAATTACTAGGCACTTAATATATGTAAACTAGTCTGCTAAAACACTTTAAGTATATTTTAATTGTTGGACAACTCTGTCAGATAGCTACAATAATCTGTGCCACCCCTCCCCCCACCCTTTTCAGAAGAGACAGAGGTTAATCTATTTGCTTAAGGTTACATAACGAGCGAGTGAGGGAACCATGAATTGAACCTAACAGTTTGGCTCCAGAACTTGATTCTTACCCTCTCTACTCTATTGCCTTTAATCTTAAAGAAGATATCCCCAAAAGGAGTTTATGATAACCTAAAAACAGATGTGGATAAGTAATTATAATACAGTCAGTAGACAAATGTACCAAATCCTTTGGCAGTAAAAAGGAAAGTGCAATTAACATTTCTTAGGGGAAAAGGAGAACGAAGTTGAGCTTACAGCAATGCAGATCTTAAAGGATGAGTGTGTGTGCTAAAGACTGATATAAAACAAGCTTTGTTGGAAACACCATGACTAGTGTGATCAGAGCAGAGTAGGTTGGCAATTGGAATGTGGGGTAACACTAGTAGAAATAAGGCAGGGGTTAAAGGTAAAAGCCTCTATGTGGGCTTGAATTCTATGTTTAAGGGGCTGGTCTTTGTGATAAGCAATAGAGGCCTATCTTATAACTACAAAGACTGACCCCCAATTCATTCATTCATTCATTCATTCATTCATTTAGATTTTATTTATTTATTCATAGAGACAGAGAGAGGCAGAGACACAGGCAGAGGGAGAAGCAGACATCATACAAAGAGCCTGAAGTGGGACTCGAGAGCCTGACGTGGGACGCGATCCAGGGTCTCCAGGATCACGTCCTGGGCTGCAGGCGGTGCTAAACTGCTGAGCCTCCGGGGCTGCCCAACCCCAATACATTTTAATGAAGACTTAAAAAACTGGGGGATCCCGAGGTGGCTCAGCAGTTTAGCGCCTGCCTTTGGCCCAGAGTGTGATCCTGGAGTCCCGGGACCGAGTGCCGCATTGGGCTCCCTGCATGGAGCCTGCTTCTCCCTCTGCCTGTGTCTCTGCCTCTCTCTGTGTCTCATGAATAAATAAATAAAATCTTTAAAAAAAAATTAAAAACTGTAATACTTGTAATTTTATTTTACTTTATTTTTTTTAAATATTTTATTTATTTATTCATGAGAAAGAGAGAGAGACAGGCAGAGGGAGAAGCAGGCTCCATGCAGGAAGCCTGACGTGGGACTCGATCCCGGGACTCCAGGATCACGCCCTGGGCCAAAGGCAGGCGCTAAAGCGCTGAGCCACCCAGGGATCCCCAATACTTGTAATTTTAAAACATGCCAAATGATATGTGAAACAATTACCATTCTCACCAAATCTCTGAC
Organism: Canis lupus dingo; assembly: GCF_003254725.2. Classification (NCBI taxonomy): domain Eukaryota; kingdom Metazoa; phylum Chordata; class Mammalia; order Carnivora; family Canidae; genus Canis; species Canis lupus. The sequence goes on from NC_064263.1 coordinate 26,461,221, forward strand.
CTTACTATCTCTCTCATCCCTGAGCTTTTCACTCAAACAAGGCATGGACAAGGACAGAAGATGGGACTATGGATAAACAAATCTGAGGAATGTCTACCGTACATACCACTCGGTAATAAGCACAAAACAAATAATTTTTTTAAGTTTTGATACAGCTGTCAAAGTGGCTAGAGCAAATTAGACTCATCAAAATGTCCTGCCTGCACGGACAGTTCTATTTCTGCCAATGAGTTTTTCAAGTAGTTGCTCAGGCCTTTTGAGGTCTCTGTGGCTTTAAGGGACAGGGAAAATGAAAACTAAGTAGTAGTTTAAGGAACACAGGTACCTGCTGTATCTGGTGAAGCATCTCAATGATCCGAATATAGTCCAAGTAAACAAGCCCAGATGTTTCCCAGTCCTGGATTAGGCTACTACGCTCTGGAGGTGCCAGGTCTTCCAAGAACCCCTTCAGGTAGTCATAGTTCTCATTAATGATGGCATCTGAAGAAACAAAATATTAAGCACTATGTCTACACAAATATGTGGTTCTCAAAAGTACACAGAGGACATGGCAGAAATCCAAAACAGGAAGGAAGGGGAAATAATGTAGGGTCCTACTAGAGAATTACAAGTAGATATCTTCAAATTCTCCAAAGAAAAATGTGGAAAATTTCTTGCTTCATTTTCTTAAACAGAGATTTCTGGTGTGTTTTGTTTTCTTTTCTTAAAATTAAGACATAATTGACCTGTAATATGATGTTAGTTTCGGGTATACAAAATAACAATTCAAAACTTGCATATGTTGCAAAATGACCACCACAATGTCTAGTTAATATGTTACAATAGTTATAGAATTTTTTTTCATTTGATAAGAACTTCTAAGATTTACTCTATTAGCAACTTCCTGTTTTTTAAAGATTTTATTATTATTATTTTTAATTTTTATTTATTTATGATAGTTACAGAGAGAGAGAGAGAGAGAGAGAGAAAGGCAGAGACATAGGCAGAGGGAGAAGCAGGCTCCATGCACCGGGAGCCCGACGTGGGATTCGATCCTGGGTCTCCAGGATCGCGCCCTGGGCCAAAGGCAGGTGCCAAACCGCTGCGCCACTCAGGGATTCCATAAAGATTTTAAGTAATCTCTACATCCAATGTGGGGCTTGAACTCAACCCACGACCAAGAGTTGCATGCTCTTGGTGTAATACAGTGCTATTAACTTTGGTAATGTATATTTGTAAATATACACCCACATATATAGATGTATAATATATGTATAATGTATATTTCATCCTCATGACTTATTTATTTCATAACAGGATGTTTGTACCCTTAGACTTCATTCATTCATTTTGCCAATCTCCAACCTCCTCTGGCAACCACCAATCTTTTCTATGAGTCATTTTTTTTTTTTTAAAGATTCTACATATAAAGTGAGATCATACAGTATTTGTCTTTCTCTGATTTATTTCCCTTAATACTGTGAGGGTCATCCATATTGTTGCAAATAGTAAGATTTCATTCTTTCATTTCATTCTTCTTTATAGCCGAATAATATTCTGTTGTATATGTATACAATACAAATATATATATATACATATACATACACACCACTTTTCCTTTATCCATTCATCCACTGATTTTGTTTCCCTATCTAGGGTATTGTAAATAATATTGCAATTAACATGCTGGTGCACATTTCTTTATGAGTTGTGTTTTCGTTTTCTTTGGATAATTACCCAAAAATGGAATGGCTAGATCATATGGTAGTTATACTTTAAATTTTTGAGGAACTTCCATATTGTTTTTCATAGTGGCTGTGCCAATTTACAGGCCCACCAACAGTGTACAAAGGCTCCCTTTTGTCCACATCCTCACCGACCTTATTATTTATCTTTGACAATAGCAATTCTAACAGGGATGAGATGATCTCACTGTGACTTTGATTTGCACTTCTGATTAGTGACATAGAACGTCATTTCATGTAACTGGAAGCCATCTGTATATGTCTTTAGAAAAATGCTCAGATCCTCTATTTTTTTAAAGATTTTGTTTTTTGCTCTTTTTATGAGTTCTTTATTTTGGATGGTAACCCTTTATCATTCCTATGTTACCTTTTCATTTTGCAGATGGTTTCCTTTGCTGTGCAGAAACTTTTTAGTTTGATGTAGTCCCATTTGTTTATTTCTGCTTTTGCTGCCTTTGACTCTGGTGTCACAACCAAAAAAAAAAAAAAAAAAAAATCACCACCCAGATGGTTGTCAAGGAGCTTACTGCCTATGCCTATGTTTCTTTTCCAGTTCAATACTTTCAGGTCTTATAGTTTAAGTCTTTGCCCATTTTGAGTTAATTTTTGTACCTGGAATTAGATAGTTAGTGATCCAGTTTCATTCTTTTGCATGTGGCTGTCCAGTCTTCTCAACACTATTTATTGAAAAGATTGTATATTGGGGATCCTTGGATGGCTCAGCGGTTTAGTGACTGCCTTCAGCCCAGGGCGTGGTCCTGAAGTCCCGGGATCCAGTCCCATGTCAGGCTCCCTGCATGGAGCCTGCTTCTCTCTCTGCCTATGTCTCTGCTTCTCTGTTTCTGCCTCTCTTTCTCTCTCTCTCATGAATAAATAAATAAAAATCTTAAAAAAAAAAAAAAAAGACAAGACTGTATATTCTTGGCTACTTTGTTATAAACTAATTGACCACATATGTATGGGTTTATTTCTGGGCTCTCTAATCTGTTTCAATGATTTATGGTATCTGTTTTCAGGCCTGTATCCTGGTGTTTTGATTTACTATAGCTATATAATTGAGTTTGAAATCAGAGAGTGTGATGTCTTCAGCTTTATTCTTCTTTCTTAAGATCACTTTGGCTATTGGAGGTCTTTTGTGGTTCCACACAAATTTTAGCGGTTTGTTCTAGTTCTGTGAAAAATGCAACTGAAATTTTGAAGGGTTATACTGTATCTGTAGATTGTTTTAGGTAGTAAGGATATTTTAACAATGTTAATTCTTCTAATCCACAGGCAAGGAGTATCTTTACATTTCTTTGTGTCTTTAATTTCTTTTTTTTTTTTAATTTTTATTTATTTATGATAGAGAGAGAGAGAGAGAGAGAGAGAGAGGCAGAGACACAGGCAGAGGGAGAAGCAGGCTCCATGCACCGGGAGCCCGACGTGGGATTCGATCCCGGGTCTCCAGGATTGCACCCTGGGCCAAAGGCAAGCGCCAAACCTCTGCGCCACCCAGGGATCCCTAATTTCTTTCATCAATGTCATAGTTTTAAGGATATAGGTCTTTGACCTCCTTGGTTAAACTTCTTCCTGGATATGTTATTCTTTTGATGCAATTGCAAATGGGATTGATTCCTCTGATAATTCATGATTAGTGTACAGGAATGCAACAGATTTCTACATATTGATTTTGTATCCAGCAATTTACTGAATCCATTTATTAATTTTAACAGTTTTTTGGTAGAGCCTTCAGAGTTTTCTGTATATTGTATCTTGTCATCTGCAAATAGTGACAGTTTTATTTCTACCTTTCTTGTTTGGGTGTCTCTTTCTGTTTCTTTTTTCTTTCTTTTAAAGATTTTATTTATTTACTCATGAGAGACACACAGAAAGGCAGAGACACAGGCAGAGAGAGAAGCAGGCTCCATGCAGGGAGCCCAATGTGGGACTCAATCCCGGGACTCCAGGATCATGCCTTGAGCCAAAGGCAGACGCTCAACCGCTGAGCCATCCAGGTGTCCCTCTGACTTCTTTTTGTTGCCTAACTGCTCTGGTTAGGACTTCCAATACTATGTTGAATAAAAGTGGTGAAACTGGGAACCTTTGTCTTCTTGATCTTAGAGGAAAAGCTGAAAGCTTTTCATCATTTTTAAAATTTTTATTTACTTATTTATGAGAGACAGAGAGAGAGAGAGAGAGAGAGAGAGAGAGAGAGGGGCAGAGACACAGGCAGAGGGAGAAGCAGGCTCCATGCAGGGAGCCAGATGTGGGACTTGATCCCAGGACTCCAGGATCACACCCTGGCGGAAAGCGGTGCTAAACCGCTGAGCCACCCGGGCTGCCCATGAAAGCTTTTCATCATTAAGTATGATGTTAGCTATATGGTTGTCATATATGGCTTTTATTATTGAGGTATGTTCCTTCTATACCAATTAGTTTTCATCATAAATGGATGTTGAGTTTATCAAATGCTTTTTCTGCATCTATTGAGATGATCGTATGATTTTTATCTTTCATTATGTTAATGTGATGTATTAACATAACAGCCCTGAGATCATGACCTGAGCTGATTTGTAAATGTTAAACCACCCTGGTTATAAATCCCACTTGATCATGGTATATAATCCTTTGAATGGTTTATAATTTGGTTGCTAATAATTTGCTGGGAATTTTTGCATCTATGTTTACCATGGATATTAGTCTGTACTTTCCTCTTATAATGGTATCCTTATCTGGTTTTGACATTAGGGTAATGCTGGCCTTATAAAATGAGTTTGGAAATGTTCTCCCCCTCTTCTATTTTTTGTAAGGGTTTGAGAAGGATTGGTATTAATTCTTTGAATGTTTGGTAGAATTCACTAGTGAAGCCATCTGGTCCTGGAGTCTTCTTTGTAGGGAGTTTTTTGATTACAGATTTAATCTGCTTTACTACTAACTGGTCTGTTCAGATTTTCTATTTCTTTATGATTCAATCTTAGAAGGCTTTGTATGTTTCTAGGAATTTCTCTAATTCTTCCAGGTTGTCCAATTTGTTGGTATATAATTACTCACAGTAATCTCTAATGATCCTTTGCATTTCTACGGTACCAGTTATAATGTCTCCTTTTTTCATTTTGGCAAATAAAATTTCCTAAAGCCACACAAAATTTAACATAATTCATGCACATTAAGCATATCCTTGGCAAATGGTAACATAATATTACTGTCAATCCCTGCCCCTCTAGCCCTTCATCCTGGCCAAGTTTCTTCTGCACAGAGAACTTTTGCAAAGTGTAATCTGATTCAAGACTGCAAAATTCTATATAGAAATAATCTTTGGCCTGATTAATCATGGGGTTCAGAGGTTGGAAGAATTTGGGGTGATTCCAGGAGACATGGGCCCTGGTCTGAAGCACTTACCAGAAGCTAAGTGCTTGATGATGAATTTGTGGCAGCGGTTCCAATGTCCAGCTTTAAATAAATAGAGGGCCTCCAAGTGCTTGTCAGATTCCATGTGTGCTCGCACTGCTTTGGCCTCATTAATCCACTCAGCAGGCACACAAAGCTTTTGAGTCAGGAAAGTCTCCTTAGCCCAAGACTCAGGGGTCTCTACTAGTTGGCAGTGCCGGGTAAGCAGCTCTCGAACAGCCTTCTCACGCATGCTGTAGGAAGAAAGACAATGTTGAATAAATCCTATCTTCATTGATGGAGAAGGCTCCCTCAGACAGCATAGAGTGACCCCTGAGATAGTCTCTTAAACTGCAGGTCTTAATGCTTAGTGGAGCACTTCAAACTTCACTTAACACACACACACACAAAGCCATCATATCATCATTTATTTCTTAAATGAAATAGAAGTATCTTTTTTTTTTTTTTTTAAAGATTTTATTTATTCATGATAGTCACACAGAGAGAGACAGAGAGGCAGAGGCACAGGCAGAGAGAGAAGCAGGCTCCATGCACCGGGAGCCCGACGTGGGATTCGATCCCGGGTCTCCAGGATCGCGCCCTGGGCCAAAGGCAGGCGCCAAACCGCTGCGCCACCCAGGGATCCCGAAATAGAAGTATCTAAACACATTATATTTTCATGATAAAAAAATACTGAAAACTAATACTCTAGGGAAGGTTGTCCAGTGCTAAGGAAACGCTTTCTCTTTTTTTTCTTTTTCTTTTTAGTAACAGGAGATCAAGGACCAGGATAGGAGAATCCTATTCTCCACAAAGTCGTTCTTTGTAGTTCATTCTTAACCTTCTCCCTTCCTTTTCTCCCATATGGTCAGTATAGGTAAACAAAGTAGTTTTTAAAGGTAAGGTATCTTCCAGGTCCTTGTTTTTTTTTTTTTCCCTTCAAAACCATCAGCTTTCCTAATTCATTTTCTCTCTGCCTCTAGATTTAGGCTACCCTCACTCTTTTTGGTCTCAAGGTCCCTTAAAGAGAGCCCGTTTATATCTGGGCCAGAGGACCAGCTGTTGATTTATTTCTTTTTCTTTTTAAAGATTTTATTTGAGAGAGAGTGGGGGCATGGCAGGGGTAGTAGTGGGAGGGAGGGAGAGAAAGAGAGAGAGCCTCAAGTAGACTCCACACCCAGCGTGAAGCCCAACTCATGGCTCAACCCCACAGCGCTGAGGATCATGACCTGAGCTGAAATCAAGAATCAGACAGATGTTCAATGAACTGAGCCACCCAGGTGCCACAAAGGACCAGATTTTTTTATTTTAAAGATTTTATTTATTTTAGAGAGAGTGAGAGAGAAAGCATGAGACAGGACAAGCAGGGGGATCAGCAGACAGAGAGGGAGAAGCAGGCTCCTTGCTGAGCAGGAAGCCGGATGTGAGGTTCAATCCCAGGACCCTGGGATCATGTTCCCAGAACTCTGGGATCATGACCCGAGTTGAAGGCAGATGCTTAACCAACTGAGCCACCCAGGTACCCCCCAAAGGACCAGATTTAAATATCAAATCAAAACTAGTCTCATCTTAGAATCTTTTCTGAACATTTTTTTCAAGGACCTTTTCAAGGCTTTCCATTGAATCCATTCTCAACTTCTTCATTTCTAAGATTCTTTATCAAGGGGTGCCTAGCTGGGTCAGTAAGAAGGGCACGCCAACTCTTCATCTCAGAGTCCTGAGTTTGAGCCCCATGTTGAGTATAGAGATGACAAATATACACTAAATTGAAAAATTCATTAAAAAAATCCTTCATCAGGAAATAGGATTTGCCTCCCTAGATCCTACTCTGAAACACCATTATTTTTTTTTTTTAAGGATTTTATTCATTTACTCATGAGAAAAAGAGAGAGAGAGAGAGAGAGAGAGAGGCAGAGACACAGGCAGAGGATGAAGCAGTCTCCACACAGGGAGCCCTACGCAGGACTCGATCCCGGAACTCCAGGATCACACCCTGGGCCAAAGGCAGGTGCCAAACCACTAAGCCACCCAGGGATCCCCATCAGTTATTCTTTTAGCCAGTCTTTTACCATGTGATATTCCTATTAATTTGTTTAAATAAATTCAAAGGAAAGTATGAAGGCCTTTTTCTTCCTGGTAAGGGAGGAGAAATTTTTTTTTTTTTGAGGAGAAATTTCTTAAAGAGAAGACTGTGCTAGATGCTTTATATTTTCATTCCCTTTAAAAGAAAAACATTTTTTAAAAATATTTTATTTATTTATTTGAGAGAGGAGAGCTGGGAGAGAGATAGAGGGGGAAGAAGAAGGAGAGGGAAAGAATCTCAAGTAGATTCTGTCCTGAGGATGGAGCCCCACATAGGGCTTCATCTCATGATCCTGAGATCATGACCAGGGCTGGAACCAAGAGTCAGATGCTTAACCAGTTACTGAGCCACCCAGGAGCCCCTTAAAACTTGTTTTTTATTAAGTAATCTCAATACCCAATATGGGGCTTGTACTTATGACTCCAACATCAAGAATCACACACTCCACCAACTAAGCCAGTCAGGCACTCCTACTTTTCCTCCTTTAATCCCACAACCAGCCTTTGACTAGGCAGAGATTAATATTATGATTTTACAGATAAGCAAGTATATGATGGATCTAGAATTAAGATCCATCTGTAAAACTCAACTCCTTTCCAGACTATATAATATGACAACGAATGGAGTATACTGATTAAGAGCACAGACTCTGGGTGTCTTGAGTTGGAAGACTTTGGCATTTACTAGCTATGTGACCTTGAGCAAAAATTACTTAATCTCTCTGGGTTGCAGGCTGCCCATCTGTAAAATAGTGATTATAAGAGTGCTTATAGATTCCTTATGAGCATTAACTGAGTTGATATATGTAAAGTATTTACAACAGAGTATAAATACATTTAAAAGTACTATATGACAAAGTACTATATAAACATTTTTGTTATTAGTGTAATGCCATGCTACTATCATTAACAAAATGGAAAAGTTTCTAACTTTATCCCAGTCATACCATGGAGATAAGGTTCTTTTAGGAAAACATTAGGCAAGTAAGCAAGGATATACTTATAAATATGATACTACTAAAGTTGAAAGGTAGGTGTGGGTGGATGACAAGGGAAGGCCAGAGAGGGAGAAAGCCAGCAGACAGAAGAAGCAGGGGCCCTCCCTGCCAACTCATTTCATCACTCAACAGATCCTCTGAGGCAGCTCAGCAGCATTATTTCTGCATAATTCCTAAGCATGCCACATTCCAATGAATCTGTGTCTAAGTTAATGGAGTAGCCCTATGTGGACATGTCCTTCCCTTTCCTGTAATTATTCCTGTTCCTGTCTAAGGTTTTCCCTGATTACTGCAGTTCCCAGAGATCTCTTCTCACTTCTCCGACTACTGAGAGATCTTATGATAAACAGAATTTGCACTTATCTCAAGGCAGTCTCACTTCTAACTTGTTCACATGAATATAGAGATAACTGCAGGCTGAACTCTCTTGAGGTTTATCACAAGGCTGAACCCAGAATACACTCTAGATGCTTACTTGCTGAATTAAATGCTAGGAGACTGATGCGACTGGCATTGCCTGGTAGCACTAGATGTATAGTGGGTTCATACATTCTTACTCACCTTGAGTTGTCAATGTGTAGGAGGACAAAGACGGCCCACTCCCAGAGCCCCTCACTTTCCAGTTGGCCAGCATAACTGGTCTGTAGTACACCCTCACATTGTTCTGAGAGATGAGTATAATTAAGAGCCCGCAGCACCTCCCACAAGTGCCAGCTTAGGCGGTAGTCCAAAGGATCTGCTGTTACACTTCGAGGCTCCAGCAGCTGGTTGAGATCATAATGTCTGCAAAGGAAAATGTGCTGAGAGTTATCATATCAAGGAAGCAGACCACCTGCACTGAACAGGTCAACTATTCTGGCTATGGTTTAGAAGATAATAAAGGCAAGCATATGACAACAGAAGCATTACTAGATGATCTCCCTCTGAGACTGTACTGTATCAATCTACTTGTAGGTTCAGCAAGATTACAGATCCTACTAAAAATGAAGGCACCTCCTCTTTTGTGGTTGTGTGATTGGACAGGCTTGCTGGTATTTGTTTGGCTTAGATATTTACCATCCCGGTACATGGAGTCTTCACAACTCTTAAGTCTTCATTTTTAACCATTTGTGTATTTTTAAGATGTTATTTATTTGAGAGAGAGAGAGAAAGAGAGCGAAAGAATGCATGAGTGGGGGGGGGGGGGCAGTGGGGAGGGAGAAGCAGACTTCCTGCTGAGCACGGAAGTCTGATACAGGTCTTGATCCCTGGACCCTGAGATCATGACCTGAGCTGAAGATGGATGGTTAACCGAGTGAGCCACCCAGGTACACCGATACTTTTCTTAATCATTTAAAACACATAGGTATCTTACAATCTTTCATACTGTTGTATTATATGAAATGGCTAATTTTCCTCTTTGTTTAAGCAGCTAACTATTCTTCACAATGGTTATTTCCTTCTTTTTTTTTTTTTTTAAGATTTTATTTATTTATTCATGAGAGACAGAGAAAGAGAGAGAGAGAGAGAGAGAGGCAGAGACACAGGCAGAGGGAGAAGCAGGCTCCATTCAGGGAGCCCAACATGGGACTCGATTCTGGGTCTCCAGGATCACGCCCTGGGCTGAAGGCGGCACTAAACTGCTGAGCCACCTGGTCTGTCCTCGTTATTTCCTTCTAAGGCTTGTAATTTCTATCTCTGATTTTGTCTCCAGTGGGGTTTTCTTTATATAAGGAAATTCAGGTACCCTGAATTTTTAAAGTGTCCCTATCCAGACTTTTGGTCTTTCTTCTACTGGGAGCCCAAAGATTTTAATGGTCCTGGATCAGTTTCTGTGTAAAGTTCTTAGCTTGTAATTCCCAGATCGTAATTAATATAAACTCAGATCTCACACCTGCAAATTTTAGGGCTTAGATTACCAATCAATAACTTTTTCTTTTCACCTAAGATCCCAGACTTTTTATAACTTCCTAACACTTCCCTAAGTAAAGAACAAAAGTTTTCATGATCAGTGTTGCCAAATTGAACTTTTGTGGGATGATGGAAATGAACTATAATCTGCCCTGACCAATGACAGCCAATAGCTACATGTGGCTATTAGACACTTGAAATGTGGCTATTGTGAATGAGTAACTAAATTTTAAAGTTTACTAAAAGAGTCATATGTGAATAGCAGCCATTATGTTGGAAGTGAAAATTCTAGACTATGTGATTGGGACAGAGTGTGGATTTTACGTAAAGTTTTATTTAAAAAAATTTTTTTTAAAGATTTGTATTAAAAAATAAATAAATACCGATTTTTATTTATTTATTCATGATAGAGAGACAGAGAGAGGCAGAGACACAGGCAGAGGGAGAAGCAGGTTCCATGCCGGGAGCCCATCACAGGACTCGATCCCGGGACTCCAGGATCGCGCTCTGGGCCAAAGGCAGGCGCCAAACTGCTGAGCCACCCAGGGATCCCCCTATGTAAGGTTTTAGTCATAGCAATTCTACCTTTCTTGAGAACAAGGTTTTTACTATCTCCTGGCTCCAGTTTCTCTATTTCTAGTACCTTGAGATACTTTCTTTTTCTTCTTTTTTGACATTAAAAAAACTGACATACAGTAAACAAAACATATTTAGAATGTACAGTTTTTTCATTAAGTTTTCATTAAGCTTTAACATATGTACAAAACTGAAATTACCAACCAAGGTGAAGATAACAAACATACTCATCACCTTCAAAAGTTTCTTTATGTCTCTCTGTGAGCCTTCTCTTCCTGCCCTCCTTGCACCCACCCTTCCCAGGCAACCACTGATCTGCTTTCTGTGATTCATCAGTTTGCATTTTCCAGAATTTTATGTAGATTGGAATCATATAGTAGGTATGTTTCTGGTACTTTTTTGTCTTCTTTCAAAACCAAATAAAATTATCTTGTGATTCACTATGTTATCTTGTATATCAATAGTTCATTCTCTTTTATTGCTGAGTAGTATTCCACTACACAGATATACCACAGTTTGTTTAGCCATTTACATAGTGATGGGAATTTGGCTTGATTCCCACTTTTGGACCATTACAAACAAAGCTGTTACAAACATTTGTACACAGACATGTTTTCATTCCTTTTGGGTAAATACCTTAGAGG